>NC_139800.1:52004391-52305236 GCF_965231275.1 Zosterops lateralis
GCTCAAGACAGGAGACCGAGAACGTGTGCCTGGAGCTCCTGAGTACGTCCTGTGGATTTCCTGTGTGATGGGGCAGTGTGTTATAGTGTGTGTGCCTCAGCATGAGCTGTACCACATCTTCCTCCTCATTTTGGTGTCAGACAGACATTCTGGACTCCCTATGGAAGCCATTGTTGTGCTTGGAAGCAGCCAGGGAGCTCTTGGGGCATTCCGTTTGCCTATGAGGGCAGCTGGGAGTGGGTGGGCTTTGTCTCAGTTTCCTTGTGCAGTAAAGGCAAAAAGCGGGAATTGTTTCCCGAGCAGCAGCAGGCTGCCGCCTAGCAAATGACCCGGTGAACGTGTGTGCGCTAGTCTGGCCAAAGCGATCAGAACAGCTGGCCTCCTGGATTCCCTTTAGAGTCTACACATTTGGTTAGCCCAACATCCTTGAAAAGAACATCAGACACATCTTGAAAAGACACATCTCTGTGGCACGGTCAGATAAAACTGCCCTGCAGGCAGTTCTCAGGAGGAAGCCTGCAGCCCCTCTGCTGCGTGTTCCTGCGGTACGGGGCACTTTGTCACGGCTGACGGCCAGCCAGTAAATGCTCTTGGAATCCTAAGCATTGGCCTCCATCTCTGCATGGATCATACGCGAGGAAGGCACACCAAGGCCTTGGTGACTCTGCAATACAATGAACTGAGTTGCTTCTTGCAAGGGCTGGCAATAGCCGGCGGTGCAATGCCGTCAGAGAACAACCAGCCAGGTACAGAACAGAGCCCAGCTTCTTCAGTGTCTGCCCTCAAGTGCTGGCACAACGGGTGGATTGACCTACTCCTCCGTGGGTCTGAACTCAAGGACAACCATGTTCCGTCTTGAGTGGTGCCAACAGCCTGTAATGGGGCCCGCTCTGGCTCTGGCCTCTTCACAGTGGTTGTCAGTGGCCGTTTCTGGGCTTTGCCAAGCCTTTTTGTCATACCTGCCCTGCTGCTGATGGCTGCTGTGACTGCAGAGGCTGGAGCTTTCCTCAGCTGGGAGGTTTCAGCTGCCGCCCCGTTGCTGCAGCTTTGCCTGGACTCATGAAAGGATCAGCATCTCATTTGGGCAGCTGAGTCTGTGTCACAGCAGCACCTGAGGAGCGGCGCTGTCCTTGTTACCCGTCTCGGCCGTGCCCATTTGGGAAGACGGGGCGTGTGGGCGCTGTTCAAGAGGCCGAGTCCAGTGTTGGTGACTGCTGCACGCCAGGCTAAGTCAAGGAGTTGTGGCTCTTCCCTAAACGGGAAACGGGCAAAGCCGTCTTCAGAACTTAGCCTGCTCGTGAAGGAAGAGGGCCCTAATCCTTACAGCCATTGCTCTTGGTGATAGCATCAGCTGCTGTTCTCTAAAAATGGCAAGGCACTCTTTAGGCAAACCGCTGAGAGAGAGGTAAGGTGCCTTCATCCCCTCGAATTCACTCTGCAATATTCTCTCCACTCTGCATAAAGCAGCTGTGGATAAAACTTCACCCCAGATCCCAGGGTGCATTTCAACTTTGGAAGTAGGAAACCTTGTGTTGAATCTCACAAGGGAGTATTTATTCCCAAGAAAATGAACGGTGATGATTTTTCAGCCCTCCGTCCCCTTTTGTAGATGACAACCGCTTGCCTTGGTGCCTGTTCCTTTCTGATCTCTGTCTGCTCCGATTCTGTTTCTCCCCGGGTTTAGTTTCCTCTCAAGGTAACCCGGCAAAGGAGTGCGGAGAAACAGACTCTGTGCAGGCCACGTGTGCTACAGAGCTGCCTGTCTTGCTGGGGCTGCTGTTGTTGTTGTTGTTCTTGTTGATGTTTACTGTTAGCCAAGCAACTGTAAATTGCTCAGAGCCCCAGAGAGTGGAGCTGAGATTCAGAGCTGCTGGGAGTCAGTATCTCTCTTTTGAAGTTTGCTTCTTGCATTTTGTTTCTTTCAAGGGAGAGTTGTGACCGTGGGACATCCAGAGCAGAAATACACTGGATGGAAAGCTATTGGCTGTGGGTGAGTGCAGCCACACTTACTTCTGCAGAACTACGGGCCAGGTATTTTGGTGGTGCAATATCAAGTGGGAAGTCAGGCAAGCTGCAAGCATCCTCAGACCCTGGCTTTAGATTGTCCCTGTCTCAGCACTGATCACAAGGCATCATCAAAGATAAGTGGATGCTGACAATGTCCTGCCAGCCTCAAGGAGCAGCACCTGGAAGCCCTCCTGTCCCTCAAACATGAGGCACCAGTTTGCTTCTTTTCCTAGGAGACATGGTTTTGTATGGGTCAAAGTAATACAGCCACACTAATGAAGGAAGAAGAACCTGAAAGAGCAGCTGTTATCTGACACCTGATAGCTGTCAGATAACAGCTATTTTCTTTCCAATATCTTGCTGAAAGCAATAGTCAGTGGTCTGGACCATAAGAAAGGCTGTGTGGTGTTCCCTGAGTTTGGCAGATAGAATCAAGAGAGCGGTGAGAAGGCCCAACACGACTGTGTGTTTCAATGCCTGGAAGGGCCTGCACACAGACAAAGAAAGGAAAAGGTGAAGGAAACTCCCACATCCATCATCTAGTGTGTATATCTGAGATTTGTACCAGCCCTTTTTGTTTCTGTTGGGCACAGTTTTTCTCTTGGACACGCTGCACGGCAGAGGGCCGCTGGGCTGCCGTGCCGTTGGCTGAAGAGTAGATGAACCCTGGTGTTTGAGAGATGCTTCAGGCAGCAGAGAGCTCCTGCCTGGGCTGCATTTTGCTTCTCAGCACTTCTCAGAGCTTCTCTGTTCTCGCCGCTGTTCTGTTTCTAGGGGTTACGGAGCCGTTTATAAGGCCTTCGATGCTGCCACAGGACGAGCGGTAAGTGCCAACAGCCCATGAAGATTTTGCAGCTCTTGAGCGCTTTCCCTTGTGATGTGCTCCGCAGCCAGAGCTTTGGGATCTGCGCCTGTCTTTGCTGCAAAGGTTGTCCCACAGAAGCAGCCTGCCTAGAGGGAGGCAGCAAAATGCATCTTGGACAGATTTTGTCCTTCCTACGTAGCTGAATGAATGCAAGGATGGCAGTGGTGTCTTTCTGAGAAGGACACACTTGCCTTGAACCTTCAGGCTGAACATGCATAGATCAGCTGATGGCAACAGCCCTCATTCCTCTTAAGCCCCGGTTCAGACACAGATGGGTATTCCCATTGTTTACCATGACCTCGTTCGCTTTGAAAATATAATAGCTCTTGGGGGCTGAAAGTTCAGAGTCCTGAATTCTCATTTCTGGCTCTCAGCAAATACTACTCCATCTTCCTGAGAGTTCCTTATCCACCTGCAGTGCCGTGCTCAGGAACTGCACTCGGATGGAGGTCTACGAGGTGTCCGAAAGCCCTAAACCCCACTTATAACCTGGGGTGTGTATCCGTAGTGCACCACAGAAAGGATTCTTCATTTTCAAACCCACTCCAAGTGGTATAATTACAAGTCTAAACTATGTTCAAGAACTTTCTGCAGAGAGGCAAAATCCAAGCAGAAGAAGCTGGGATGCACTAGGATTGTAACTTTACTTGGAGTCGCCTTGGAGTTCTTTTTTAGGACAGCATTTTCTCTGTAATGTATGTGTGTATTTACCTTGGTGCACAATCAAGAATGGCAGCAGTTTCTGGAATGCTGGTCAAAGCCCCTAGAAATGCAAATGCATTTTCTGCAGTTTCAATCTCTTTTCACACAGCATTGGTTTTGGCTTGCAAAACGTGTGTAAATGATAATAATAGTGATGAACAAAGTCTATTTGAGAAGTCTGCGGGTGCAGAGAGTGTTGTTAGTGCTTTGGGCCTGATGGTTTACAGTCCCTTCTTACCGAGGCATCCAGGCCCACGAGCGCACGAAGTAAGAGGCTCTTGTAATGGCTGCTCCTAACAGCTTTCAATGTCATTGCAGGTGGCAATAAAGCACCTTGATCTCCAGCAACAGGGCTGCAAGCAAGTCTTAAAAGAAGTAGTGGTCATGAGGAACTTTAAGAACACCAATATTGTCACCTACCTAGAAAGGTAAGTAGTTCTGGTATTTTTCTGGGCATGTTTGTTTGCATACTTGCAAGGCCAAGGTTTAAAAGCTGTTTCTTCACTGGCAGGAAACTGATCTTTCTATTGACATCAACCCACTCCTCTACGATGCATGGGAGGAGATAGCATGTTGTCCCCATGAATGCTTTCTGGCACAAAGAGCTTGAAGATTGTTCTCAGAAACCTGGCTCTCTTACTAAGCCAGCAGCCTGTATGTTCACTCGCTGCATGTTCTTCTGCTGATTTGGGGCTTGGATTTTTGCAAGTGTTGGGGAAGGAGTGCTGAGAAAGCATCACAGCAATGATTTCCCTTGCACTGTTCCCACCCTTTTCCATTGTTTTGCCT
This sequence comes from Zosterops lateralis, assembly GCF_965231275.1. NCBI lineage: Eukaryota > Metazoa > Chordata > Aves > Passeriformes > Zosteropidae > Zosterops > Zosterops lateralis. The sequence goes on from NC_139800.1 coordinate 52,008,755, forward strand.
GCCAAGAGACTAGGCTAGGAGACATGTCATTTGCCGGGTTTGAAATTGGTTTTCCTGTTTGGGACTGTCCTTTATGCAAGGTTTTCCAAAGGGTGGCTGCCGCTCTGCACATCCACCTGCCCTGGGTAATCTGTTAAAACTGCGTCTCCTTGTTGCTGGAGCTAATGGTGCCATTTGTGTATGAAGATGATGAAGCAGCTGCTGGGATGTGTCTGCTTCCAGATTTGTCTTTGCCCTCATAAAACTGCCTTTTTCCCCTGCTTGCCACGTGAGCGATGTGCCTTCCCCATTCAGACGGCGCAGATTGCAAGCCCTGGATAGCCTAGGCGGAGCGTGTCTTCCTTTTCTTCCGTCTTCGTTTACCAGTGCCCTGGAAGCAAGACTCAGCTGTAGGCTTTTCTCCTGTAGGGCAATTTAGCTGTGCACATTCAGCTCCACGCTCTTGTTTTCCTCTTCCAGCTACCTTGTCCGTGAGGCTGTCCTGCTGGTGTTGGAATACATGGACGGGGGCTCTTTAACTCATGTTTTCAAACAGAAAAGGATGGCTGTAGGACAGATGGCAACCGTCTGTCGCGAGGTAAGGGATCCTGCTTGTGCTTGGGATGGTTTGGACAGGCTTGTCCTTTGAAAGCATGGCTAAGAGAGGGCTTCCATGTTCACAGCTTTCTTTCTGTGCTGCTCTTATGCTTCAGAGAAGAAAAGGCATCTGCACTGAAATGCCTACCAGTGGTCCCTGTCCTTACTCTAGTCTGTTCTCTACTCTCATCTGCTGCTGTCAAACTTTTTTTTTTTTTTTCATTTCTATTTTCTGTTCTGCGCTTTGCCTCTCCAAGCCTTTGCCTGGAACCCTTCTGCATTGCCTTCTCTGCCCGTAAGCACAAAGGTCACGGTGTCCAAGTTTGTTTTAAACCAACGGCAAAGCCAAAGAGAGACTCATGTCTCACAGGTCTCAGCTTCAAGGGATGGCATGGCACCCACCATGGTGCTTGCTGCTGAAAACTGACAAATGAGCTACTTCCAAGTCTGCTGTCCAGGCAGCCATAGAGCCCTTGTCCTCCAGCCTCCTGCCCGACAGTGATCCCCTTGGTACCTGAGGGAGGGACTTCTCCTCTTTTGGAAAGCCCTGGTTTGTCCTTGGGATGGGGAGAGCGCATCTGCTGCAGCAGTGGTCATTCTGACTGGCTTTGCAGGGGACAGTCTCCTGCAACGACTGATGTTTCCCCCTCAGAAACAAATACACCTGCCCTTGGAAGGATCCTGCTCTCCTGGGGTTGCAGCAGCAAGCTGGTCCCCTTGCCAGCACTCACTTTTCCTGTAAGAACTGTGAATATTCATGAGCGGTTTCCTTTTGCGCGTGATGAAATCTGATCGGGGTAACTTTTGGCCTCCTGTTTCTTTCTTCTTCTCTCAGTGTCTGCAAGGCCTGGCTTTCCTTCATGCCAACCAGGTGGTCCACAGAGACATCAAAAGTGACAACATCCTTCTGGGCCGGGATGGTGCCGTCAAGCTGGGTGAGTGTTCTTGGTCAGGCGCAGCGCCCCGGGGAGCCGGGCCGGGGCTGCTTTTGGGTGGCTGCCAGGTGCCCAGCAGTGGTGCTGGCGAGAGCGCACGGAGCGCTCCTGCAGGCTCAGAGCCCAGCGGTAAGGTGCTGAGTGGTCTAGGAAGGAACACGGTGTCAAGAGTAACTTTGGTTTGTGTGTGTTCCTTCCAAAGGGAGAGAGTTACAGTGTAAACCTTCATGTGAATGAGGAAAAGCCAAGGTGTGGATTGTGGCAGGTTTGTTTAGTGGACAATTCCCAGTTTTCTTGGCGGCAGCCCTGAGGAAAGAGAGCACAGCTACTTTTCCAGCGAGGTTCAGCCCTGCATTCTGAGACTTTGAGTGAGGAACTCTTTTCCTTGGTTTCCTACTTGAGGCGGTGTTTGTTTTCTTCCTCAGCTGATTTTGGCCTCTGTGGTTGGCTCGGCCCTAAGGAGGGGAGACGGAGGTCGATGGTCGGGACCACTTGGTGGATGGCACCCGAGGTCGTGCGAAGACATCCGTACGGCCCCAAAGTGGACACCTGGTCCCTTGGCATTGTGGGAATAGAAATGGCCAAAGGAGAGCCTCCTTACTTTTGTGAAACAGAAGACACGGTAAGGTGCAAATATGCTCTGATACCAGAGTCCTTCTGATCCATCTCCATTGGACAAAATCCCATTCCCATAGATTGGATGAGTTCCCAGAAGGCCCACTCCTAAGAATGTCCCTGGGGCTCACATAAGGTGTCAAGGCAAGGCCTCTTGCAGGTTGGAATAGCTGGGGCTGCACTGGGGCCTTTTTTCTTTTGGGAGAGCAGGCTCATCTCTAACCATCTGCGAGGCAAGAAATGGCTACTGCAGACGGGAGCTTAAAATATGGGGTCTAGGCGAGCACTTAAGGAAATGGAAGAACCAGGAAGGGCCTCATGTTTCCTTTTCCTTCAGGCCATGTATCTGATAGCCACGCAAGGGGCACCAGATCTGTACAAGCTCGGGCTACCCTCCGGCTTGTGTGACTTTCTGGACTGGTGCCTGCAGATGGATGTGGACAGGCGAGGCTCTGCCAAGGAACTTCTGCAGGTACGATGCAAAGTGGCCGCAGGCCCAACAGCCCTTCCCTGTCAGGGTTTGCTCCTTGCCCAGACTCCAGGGTATCGGACAGGCCCCCCTGTAGTAATCTCCCCGCCCTGGGTGCTTTCCCAATGAAAACCAAGTCGGATCCAAGACTGGTTGAGGTTAGAAAGGACCGATGAAGGTCATCTAGTCCAAACCCCCTGCCACTGACAAGGCCATCTTCAAGTAGATCAGGTTCCTCAGAGCCCCATCCAACCTGACCTTGAATGTTGCTGGGAGGTGGGGCACCTCCCAGCTCTCTGGGCAGCCTGTGCCAGTGTTTCAGCAGTCCCCTGGAAAAGGGTTTCTGCCTTAGAGCCCGTCTGAATCAACTCTCTTTTAGCTTAAAACCGTTCCCCCTTGTCCTCTTGCAACTGGCCCTGCTAACAGACGTGTCCCCGTCTTTCTTCTAAGCCCCTTCAAATATTGAAAGGTGTCCTTGGGGCTTGCCTTTCTCCAGGCTAAACAAGCCCAAATCTCACAGCCAGTCCTCAGAGGAGAGTTCCCAACTTCAGGTCATTTCTGAGGTGCCCTTTTGCCCTCGGCTGGTGTATTCAGGTTTCCCTGGTAGCCGTGGAGCTGAAGTATTGCAGTGCTGGGGACGGAGGCCTGCAGCGCGGCTTGAAGAACAGTGAAAGCAGTCCCTGCCAAGCCGTTCTAGACTGGTCTGTGGGAAAGCCGGGGCTGTGGGGTGCTAACTGTGGGCCTCACAGGGGACCCAGCTTGTCCCTCCTGCCCCACACTTAGAGGTTTCTGCCAGCCAAACAGGGACAGCTGAGCAGGATTTGTGCCAGCCCCACGTGCTGCCTGGCCCGGTCAAGTAGATGAGAACCGCTGCGGCTTTGCTGCCAGGTTTTGTGGCAGACAGGCAGCTGGTGCCCAGGCCACTTCCTTGGCCGTCCCTGCTGCGAAGGAATAGGGCAGGCAGCACAGGAAGGACAGGGCATGCCAAGGAAGACACTGCTCCCACTGCAAGCCACAGCTGAGTTCATCTGCGCTCTGCTGCTTGTGTCTGTGTGTTTCTGGGCACTAGAGGAATCCGGCTTGACCCTGTTAGAAGCACGATTTGGAAAAGAGCGGTTTCCTTTTTCCTTTGTCGCTTTACATTTGGTTTCTTTTCTTTCTCCTTCTCTTCGGACAGCATCCGTTTCTCAAGTTAGCGGAGCCCCTCGTCAGCCTCTTCTGACAGCCGGATTGCTGTCATCCCTGCACCAAAGTAATGCAGGCAGCAGAGGAGGTGACAAGGACCACTGCAGCCCTTTGAGAAAAGAGCCTCTGAGAACAGGCAGAAATCCTGAGGAGAGAGAGGGCAAAACAGGCAGCCATCAGAGTGGGAAAGGAAGGTGGCATCTTCTTTTCTCCCACCTGCTGATCCTCCTCCTAAATTTGTGCTTAGGACAGCCTTGCTGGAGGGCGCAAAGTCGCTACGAATGCACACTTTTCAGGTGGGGTGTTGTTCAAGGCACAAAGCTTCTACTGTTTATTCCAGTGTGGGAAGCCCAGAGGAGTGTCTCGGAAGGAGGGAGGCCCCACAGGAAGCCACCCGCAGAGCCAGGCTAGAGCTGTGGGCGAGGGCTGGCCGTCAGTCTGCTAAGGAGGTGCCTGAAGCTGCTCAGTGCATCCTGTGCATTCTTTGTCCGCTCGAGCAGTGTATTATAGTGTGTGCGCCTCAGTATGAGCTGTACCATGCCTTCCTCCTCACTTTGCTGTCAGACAGACATTTCTGGACTCCCCGCAGAAGCCATTGTTGTGCTTGGAAGCTTGGAAGCAGCCAGGGAGCACTCTGGGGCTTTCTTTTTGCCTATGAGGGCACTGGGAGTGGGTGGGCTGGGAGTGGGTGAAGTCTCAGCTTCCCTGTGCGGTAAAGGCAAAAGCGGGAGCTGTTTCCCAAGCAGCAGCAGGCTGCCGCCTAGCAAATGACCCAGTGAACGTGTGTGTGCGCTAGTCTGGCCAAAGTGATCAGAACAGTTGGCTTCCTGGATTCCCTTTGGACTCCTGACTTGTCTCCACTCATTGGAGACAAAATGCTTCAGGGAAATCGACTGGCTGTGGGGCTGCTTTCATGCTGGTGTTGTCTTCAGTTTTACTTCTGCTATTCCTTTGACAGATCACATGGGCCCCCTCCATGTCAATCTCCGCTCTAGCTGCTTTTCAAAGGAAAAGAAAGGAAACTTGCAGTGAAGCAATCGAGGAAGCAGAGGGGATGACCAGGAGCACTTCAGAATTTCTTTCTCCATTGGCAGCTCAGAGCTGGACTCAGAATAAAAATCCTAGAAACCCCTAAGCCTCTTGGAAGATTCCCTTCCTTGTCACCCAGGGAATACGGCTCTGCGTTTATTTCTGAATTGTCCCATCTTTCTTTGAAGATGGAAAGTCTTTCCTGTGGGCCTTCTGGCATGGTTTGGAATCGGGAACCGTCTCCTTCCTTTATCAACTCCAACCTACACTGCCTTTGGAATACCTCCCACTGGCCCTGTTTTGCCCGGCCGTGGACTTCTGGATGAGGAAGAAAGTGCAAATGCATTCCCAGGCAAAAGGCAATGAAGAGCAGCGCGGCCAAAACGTCCTGTGGAGATAGGGGCTTTCGGCCATGCACACAGAGGCTTTTGGTTCTGTAGTGGTTCTGCTCCGCTAATTCAAGTCATTGCACCATTTATGTGGAGGTTTCATGCTTGCTGAATTTTGTTTGCCAGCTGGGAGATAGGATTTTTGTAGAAAAAGGCAAAGCAGGTTTTAACTTAAGTTAAACAGATTTTATTAATATACACTAAGAGAAGTAATGGCAAAGGGAAAAAACAACCACAAATGAATTTTGAAACACACCCTTTGTCCCACTGCAAACTCTTTATTTTCTACAGTGTAAGGAGGCAAAAAGACACCTGCATGTTTCTGCAGACCCTACAATCACTGGGGGAAAAAAAAGGATGCCTGCATTTGTCCACAGATTTTACAACATCAGACGACAAAAAGGACTCATTTTGACAGGGCACAGACTGTCCCACATCAGCAGAAAACCCCCTTGCAGTCCATAACCCATAGCTCAAAGGATTCAAAAGTAACTCCAAACAGGCGCCAGGCACACATCCCAAGTACTTTGGCCACCAACGCTTCTGACTAAAACTAGTTCCCTAAATTGGAAATCCTGTCATTCCTGCCTGTTTAGTTCATGCCTAACATCAACCAACACACTGTAGGGCTTGCTGAAGGAAGAAGGATACCTTAGTGGGGAAAAAACAGCTGAGTAATGAACTGCTCATATGTGTTTGCATGGCACTGGACAACGTGTGTGTTGTCAGTATGGCAGGGACACGTCCTCTGCACGGGGCAGCGCCCATGTCCTGGGCATGGCAGGGGGTGCCCTTGAAGCGTCCCTCACAGTGTGAGTGCACCCATCGGCAAACTTGACCGTTCTCTCCGCTTCCACCAGTTCCCAAGTCAGCCCTCCTCTTGGAAATGTCCTCTGTCCAACACTGAGCTCCTGGTGCCTTTGCAAAAACCCACAGCCTTCAGCTGGTGGGAGACCTGCAAGCTCAGATTCCCCCATGGACGTGGCTTTGAAACCATTTCATTCTAGAGCTCCCCATAACGTGCCACAGGAAGGAGCAAACAGGTGCCAGTCTCACGGGTAACAGGAGAAGGCAGCAGGCCAACAACAGGAGTTTAGCCCATAGCTAGAGGAAGCAGAGGAATTTGCAAGGCAGGTGAGCACTTGTGATGGCAGAGGCGTGCTGAGCTGTCTGCTCTTGGCTTGCTGCTGAAACCCCGAACTCTTGTGCTCTTGAGAACAACATTTGTGCCTAAATCCCACCGGAATCAGCATTTCTTAGAGGAATTTCCACTTGCTGAGGAATGGCTTACAGTGCTCATCTTTTTGGCAATGAACCCAGGCCATGTTTTAGAAAGGAGGGACCTAAGTGAGTCTTTGGAGTTTCCTGGAAGGAACAAAGCCCTGTGATAACAAGCAGCATTCTCTGGCTGCTCTCAGGGGAAAAATCCCAACAAGCTGAAGACATCTGGATAAAGGGGTGGATACAGTTTTGAGCTACATTGGCCTGCAATGGTAAAGTCCTGGATGTGGAGGTGAAAGGGCACCTATGTTATAAACGAGGCTTGGACTCGGATGAAAAAAAAAAGAAAAAAAAAAAAAAGGCACTTGTTTATTTTAACTGTAACTGACCCCTGGGAGCGGAAACCCAGGATAAGCCCAGGTTCGTCTCAGCAAGCCAGAAATCCAAAAACTGCAACACCAGGACAGGGTACTCCTCCAGACCCTCAGAGTTCTGAAGAAGAACGTCCCCCACACGCTGACAGTCCCTTATATCCTCTTTGGTTCCTCCTGATTGGTGCATTTTGGATCCTCTTCCAGATTGGTTAGTTGCCAGGCCTCTGATTGGTCTTTAACAAGAGTCACTCCTGACCAATCGTTTCCCAAGGGCGTCGAGTGATTGGTCTGTCATGTCCACCAATCATGGTTCAGAGTGATGTAACCTGTGTGAACCAGATCTTTTCCCCCTTTCCTCGTTACATAACACTTTACACCAGTACAGTGTTGCAGCAACTCACAACCTTTGCATCAAGCAAACTTCTCTACAGAAACCCCTCTTGAAACATTTTATAACAATTCCCCCGTCTATAGCTTTGAAACAGATACAACTAACAACAAGCAATTTCAGGAAGCCCTCTTGAAACATTTTATAACACCTAGCATCCCCGTGTCCTGTCTCTGCATCTTCCCGAGAACCAAAGGAACCCTGCCTGCCCCTGTGAGGAACTTAGCCTGGGAACTACTGCTTCCTTTCGGCTTTGAGATCTGTCATTTTTACTTCAGACAGCATCGCCCTGTAACACCAGCCCAGCCTGCCTCCGGCCTGGCTGATGGGAGCCTGTCAGCAAAGGAAGCGCAGGAAGCCTGGCAAAGGAGGCCACCAGTCCCTGAGGAGGCTTTGTGGCCTGCCAGCTCAGCGCAGGACTGGGAATCAAAAGGCCTAAATCCCGCGCTCCATGGGAAGATGGCCTTCCCGGTCAGCCTGCGCCGAAGCCGTGCCTTGGCCCGGCGCTGCGCCTTGGCCCGGCGCTGGCCGTGCGCTGCGGACGGACGGTCCCGCCGGCGCCTTGGCGCTGCTCGGCAGCTGCCCGAGGCTCTCCCCCCTCACAGAGGGGCCCCGCCCCGCCCCGCCCCACCCCGGGCGCCCCCTGGTGGCTGCCCCGCGCCGCCTCGCCCGCCCCGCGCAGGGGCGCCCCCCTCCCATGGCGCCCCCCAGCAGCAGCCGCCCCTCGCTGCAGGCACGGAGGAGGGCTCGGGCCCCGCTGCTCAGCCTGGCACTTGGGTCCCTTCTTTTCCAAGAGCGAAGCAGGCTCGAAAGGAAGCCTTTTCCAACCGCGTCCCTCTGCTTTACTTTGGGAGGGCCAAAACTCTGCCCTGAAGGTGGCCCTAGTGCGTCCCTAACTGCTGGCGCAGGATGAAGGCCCCTTCGTTCTCCCGCCAGTTTGTCATGACTGCCTCAAAAGCACCGCCCAGCTCTGGTGGGAGAAACAGCCCGTGGCACAGTGGTGCCATCCCCGCCCAGCCGGGGCTCTCCGGCAGAGCAGCAGCAGCAGCAGCAGCGCTTGCTTTGGCTTCACCTGGGAAGCCAGAAGCCTCTGTAAATCAGCAGGATCCCTGGCTGCGTCTGCTCCTGATGGTGGGTGAATCCTGCTAGCTCTGACTGCTTCCAAAAGGTTATAAAGGCAGCAGTGTAGACATACATGCATAGCAACCTTGACACCGTCCAAGAAATGTGCAAAACTGTGGGGGGTTGTGTGGCATTATTGGGGCTGTCATGCTAGTAGTGCCTCCTCCACAGCTTCTGTGCAATGCCATTGCTGGACCATTTTCCTCCCCAGTCAGTCACTCCCAGCCTCATTCCCTGGCTGCCGTTGCATCTCAAAGCACAGCTGCCCCAGTTCCTGAGTTCCAGCTCTCAGGCTGGAGCACCAACCCGTGCTGTTGCACATGAATGAATGGTCTGTCTCCACTGCACTGGGAGAAAGCACTTTTGTTAAGACGCAGGATGTAGAAAGTAGAGGGAAAAATTGGTTGGAAACTCAGGGTGCAGACAGACTGCTAGAGCTTTCTGTTCCTTTCCTTTGAGGAAACAGCTGTATTTTGAGAATGCTTGACAGAGAAAGGTATGCATGGCTCTGGGACTGTTTTGTAAGCAGTGCATGTTTGAAGCTGTCTCCTGATCTCTAGCCTAGAGGCAATTAGGGTCACCCACCAACATTTTAAAGCTTCCGGATTATGACACTAGTAAGGTGCAAATGTGGTCTCTGTAGATCCAAAGATTGTTCCACGTCTAATTTGACATTTCTTGAGAATTGTCCTGACTTTCAATCTGCCACACACAGGGAATTTGCACAGGACAATATGCAGCCTCCCAGGTGTCACATTTGGAGTCTGAGCAGCTGCTCCTCCACTACACTTGGTGGGCTCATGCCAGTGGTGGTCCTGGGGCTGGGAAACACCTAGACTTGTGTAGAGCTCTTCCAAAATGCTGACGCAAAACCAGGCAAAGAGCAAAAGCCTACATCTTTCTCCATGCTTTTTAGTTTTTAACTGAAAAAGAACATCACAGGAAGTTTTTCCAGGCACTTGCTATTAATGCTCAACAAAGTATTTTTATGAGGGAGAAAAAAAATGGTTTCAAGGGGATGGGAGAGGAGGGGGAAGGAAGCTTCTGAACTTTGGAAGGCTTGTGGTTGCTGCTCTGTTTTCCTGAGCCTGCCTTCCTAAGGTCTGCCCACCAGCTGAGCTACTTGATCTCTGCTTTATAACTCCCTTCTTTTAGGTGGGACTTGCTCATTTTGGGCTCTGGTTTCCTTCTCCCACCACCTCCTACATTGTCCCACATTGGGTTTTAACATTCTTCTCCTTTTTTCTGTGTGTGCATTGGAGTCAGATCTCTGTGGCTCCCGGATGTGTGCCCAGGGAACCTCCCAGAAGTGAGTCACAAGACCCAAAGGCTTCTTTCAGCTGCCGTAATTCTGCAGCAGCCATGTGCTGTGTGTGCAGCAGGTCAGTTCCTTGGCCTTTTCTCCCCACTTAGGTGTCTGTCTGCTTTCAGCGAGCCCTACAGTTTGCTAGCTGAAGTTAGCCATGGAGTAAATGGGTGGGAATGAGAGGCAATTTAGGGAACTCTCTGAGATATTACCAAAGCACGATTCCATCCACAGAGTTTAAGCAAGTTTTCTTGATTTTAGTCAGCAGTGGTGGCCAAAGAGCACACTTTTTGATTTCCTCACATCCTGTTTTTTTCTCAATGCTCAGCTTGGCATACATGGTGTATGGGCTTGGTGCCTGCTTTGTGTCCCTTGTGGATCCTCTGAGCTGTGGGTTATGGACTGCAAGGGGGTTTTGTGCTGCTTGGGGACAGAGGAGAACTTTCTGGGCTTTCTTTTGCATTAGCTGTAGAGCACGTTTGGTTGCTGCACATAACTTCACAGACCACCTTAGGGCGGCTGCTATTGTGATGTCAGTGGAGGGCTGCCACGTCACAGCGTTGCCAGCAGGAGGTTGCCCTGGTGCACGCGAGGCCTCAGTGTCCAGAGCAGCTCTTGGCGCGCTCGTTGCGGGAGGATCCTGTGTTGAGGAGCTCTCCAGCCACAGTCTCTGCCCTGAAAAGGGATTCTGTTGTTTGGTTTTTTTTGCCTGCTGTTGCATGAGTCTGAGGACTCGTGTAGGCATCCTTTTGTTTTCCCTGCAGTTGTAGGGTGTGCAGACACGCACAGGTGTCCTTATTTTTTTTTCTTCTTTTCCTTGCACAGTCAGGGGACTTGTGCAAGTGGTGGTTTTTTTTCCATTTTTGTTTTCCGGCCCACGGACTCGAGCGGCCCTGCTGAAACGATGGAGCGAGTCCGTAGAGCGGTCAGCAGGGCTTTTTCAGCGGTGTCATCCCGCAGAATTTTTAATGGCCTGAGACGTAAGTTGAAGGTTTTTCCTTGGGGCAGCACATTGAAACAAAAGTGCCAGAAAGATGCCGTGGGTTTGGTAAAGCACCTGCCAACAGCTTCAGCAAAGAAGGGGGTGTTTCTTGCCAAGCAGGGTTTGGACAACTTCCAAAATGCAGACTGGGAGAACTTTGGAGGAGTCCTGGTAAAAACTGTGCAGTTCTCTCCAGATCTGAGGGAAAGCAGCTTTTTTCTGCATTCCGTCCTTAAAGGATGTGCCCGTCTAACTGGACCCCCTTGGTGCGCTACAAGAGCGATTGGCTTTGCACTGAGGGGCAAACTGCCGAGCAGTTGGTGTGTGCTCCTGAAGGCTGGAGCTGGGCCTGTGCTGTGTCTGAAGAGAACTGCGAGCACTGAGAGGGATTTGGGGGAAGTTTTTGTGGGGAATTGTTTACAGCAACCACGTGGGACACGCTGCTTGCAATTTACGAAAAGAAAAAGGAAGTCCAGGAAAGAGAGGCGAAAAAAGCTGCTTTAGCTGCAGGGGGGACAGTGAGCTACAATGTAGGCACTGACTGCTGAAGAACGATTTGCATTTTCTCGGCCAGGTTTCTAGTTCCTTAGTGGCAAGGCCAAGCAAAAGGTAGGCACAGCCTAGGGTATTGGCCTGCAGTCTTGCTTGCTCTGCTAAAGAACTGTTTGCTGTGGGAGGGATGTTGTGAAAAGAAAATGCACTCTGTTTGGGCAGCCTTGTTCCCTGGGATTCCTCAGCTCACACAGATTTCTAACAGCACCTGGTTCATTTTCCCTTGCGCTTGGCAGGTCGTCTCAGAGGCAGAGAGAGTCAAGTCCACGATTCGGTGAGTGGGACGGGCCCCCTTGACACTGCTGGTGTTGGAGAATTGTGGAGCGAGCTGTGGCCTTGGCCCCTTGTAGTTGAGTGCCAGCCTGGCAGGCTGAAAGGAAGTGCACGTCAATGTCTGCACGAGCACTACCAAGAGGATTCCATCAGTTTCCTCCTTTTCCACTGAAGAGGTTTTAACTAATGAAAGTCAAGTTTTGCAGACAGGAGGCTGCATGCTGACGGTAGCCAGGCTGAAATACCTCCTTCAGAAGCAGTCGTATCCAAACATTAGTCTCATCAGTCCACTTGAATTGAATTTTAATGACTGAGGATCCCACTTGTCTCCAAATTCGTGACTTCCCCTTAGGACAGCTGGGGATAGAGCTCAGCAGAAATTAGGTTCTAAATGCCCTGTCCCTCACACTTCTGGTCTGTGTGCAGAGCACCATGCCAGCAGCAGAACCTTCTCCGGCTCGCTCTCTTCCTCCAGAGGCTAAAGGGGAGGCAAAGGACAACAAACCTCCACGTGTCGCCAGTGCAGGGCCTGAGCGTCCTGGAGCAGTAAGTGGCAGCTTTGCTTGGGTCAGTGCAAAGCTTTGCTGCGGTGCAGAGCTGCAAGTTTCTGATCAGGCAGCACTTGCCCTTTGTGGCTGAAGATGCTGAGGGCAGGAGTCCTGCCACGACCTGGCTCTTCAGCCCGTCCACGTGCATTGGATTTTCCCATCCACTGGTGGGAAATGGGATCTGAACTTTCACAGGCAGGCATCATTTTGGTGCCATTCTGACAGGCACTGTGAACTTCCCTTGGTGTCAGATAAGCGGTAGCATGATGTCCTTTAGTGCTGCTGGTGTGCAAGTGAGCCCCTCTGTGCACAGTGTCTGTGCAGGCTGCCTGTTGTCAGGGCAGAGAGGCGGTCGGTCCCAAGGCGCAGTTCCCAGCCTCGTGGGCTACGGAGGAGCCACCGTTGCCTGCGGGGACCTGCCCCTCTCCACGCCCCATCTGGGTAGCTACAGTCACTGCTTCCACTAGAGCCTTAACCTTGACACATGGCCCCAGTTTGCTGAGAAGAACGCTGGGCAGCTCTGCATGGCAGAGACAAGGTCTGTCTCTGAAGGTCTGGAATGCAGTTCCTATTGGCTGCTCTCTAAGGCCTGAAATCCTGAAGGGAAGCCAGTTGACCACAGTTAAGCAGGGAAATGTTTCCTGTTTCTGATCAGACACTTACAGGGCAAGCCAAGGGTTAGTTGGTTACTCACATCAACACCCCCACACACCAGCTTTTGCCTTCAGGTGAGCTGTCTCCGCTTGCTGCTTCTTGCAGCTGTCAGGAGCCAACTTCCCTGCTGCTTACTGCTCGTTTGTGCTTTTTCCCTGCCCGTTCCCTGCAGGCCCCAGCAGGAGGGCTTCTTGCCAGTCAGGACTCCTCGGCCCAGGGAGGAGATGCAGAGCAGCAGCTGAGCATGGATAGAGAGTGCAGAGCCCAGGAGTTCAGGTGTGTGCTAAGCTTTCTCGCTGTCTCTGGGCAGGGGCAGGCATTGCTGGGCTTTAGGAGCTGTCCGTCCAGATGCCGTAGCTGACTCCAAGTTCTTGGAGCTGAGGACTGGGCTTTCCTGGGGTGCCTGCCAGCCTAAACCGTGTTTGATTATTGGATTGGAAATCTGTACCCATCTGCTCCCCAAGCGATAGCTTGCAGGCTCTTGTTTCACTAGTGAATGCAAGAGTAGTTGTGAGACTGCTCATCTGGACTTTCCAAGCCCATCATAGCCAAAGACAAGTTTTGCAAGTCCGCTGTCCGCTCTATCAGAGAGGAGCAGAAGACCTGGCAGGCAGGAAGCTGTTAAGCTTTCTAGAAGTACCTGAGCTTTCTGGAAATGTTTTGTGGCTTCTGGAAGCTTGTTTTACTTTCTCACTGGTATAGAGTATGGACTCTTCCACCTGCACGAATGACAGAGACGGGCTGGTCTAGGGAGGGAATTCCGGCATTCTCTTGAAATGCAACTAGAGGGCTGTTGGAAGCCCCTGAGACTGCCCGATGTGGGACATTCCGTCCCGGTTTTGCAAGGAGACTGTTGCTACTAAAGGCTTGTTTGTCTGTCGTAGATGGAAGCAGTCGGCTGCACTTGGGAGAAGGAGCCACTCCTCACTAGAAACAGCGTTGGAAATGTCAGCAGAGAGAGGAGAGGAATCGCAGCCTCCGAGGGCTCTGCTGAAGGAAGAGGTTCCTCTGGCAGTGCCAAAGGTACGCTCCCCTTATTCCCAGGCAGCACCTGTGGGAGAGGGAAGTGCCCCTAGCAAGACCTGCCTGAACGCTGGTTCTGGCAGCAAGCTAAGACCGAGACTGTGCTGCTGCTGCTGTTGTTGTTGTTTTTGTTCCTCTTGAAAAATGGTGTCCCGCTTGCTTCCAGGTTTGCCGCCTGCAGCGGCCAGCCCGCAGGGGTCTGGAGAGGCTGCTCCAGGAGTTCTCTCGCCAAGGGCACACGCTGTCCCGGGTGTGCAGAGAGAAGGCGGCGCTGGCACAAGAGAAGGCTGCCCTGGCAGCCCAACTGGCAGCCACGGAGGAGGACCTACGAGGCCTTTCAAAGCAGCTGGTAGAGGCCAGGTAAAGGCAGGGAGGAGACCCTGGGCGGGACATTATTGAAGGTCTGTAATTACAAAGGTGGTAAGCGTTACGTCAGGATTTATTGCCTCCTGTGTGCTCTCCAGATGTCTCTCAGACAGAGAAGTGAAGAGACATGAGAAAAAAGGATGCTGTCACCTGAATGTTATGTTTCTGACAGCTGAAGCTCTCAAAGCTATTTTGGGCATCTGCTTGGGACCCTCTGCACACTCCTGTGACTAGTGCAACTTGGCACTGAATTGAGTATCAGGGAAACCGTGCAGATGTTTGCTGTAACCAGATATTTCCATCTGGTTTTAGTTTCTCCTTCAGTGCGCCTGAACATCAGTCTTTCCTTTCCAAGACGTTTGACACAGTATTTTCAGAAGTCAAGGCTTTTACGTGTGAATGTTGTGAGTAGGGCAGTGACGCTTTGGGTGAAAGCCGGAGGGTCGTGATGAAAATCCTGAGACCCTTCTGAGCTAACTCTGGTGAAGTGTGGTGCAGGACCTTGAGTTGCTTACAGACAGCAGCAGCAGCAGCAGAAGCAGTGGCAGAAGGGAAAGGTCTCAACAGTGTCTGAGGATTCTTGCTGAGCACTGATGCTTGCTCACTTCTCCACTCACCTCTGTAACCTGTCAAAGTCCCTTTATCCGGTCCCTTTTCAAAGAGTGCCATAACAATTGGGCGCTGCTGTTTGCCAAAATTAAAGGTAGCAAACTTCCTTGTTCAAGAACTTCCAGTAATTTAAATGGCAGGATACCTGTCCCTCCTCCAAGATAGTTCTCATTCAGATCAAAACCTGGTTCTGGTTTCCTACTCATGCTGCTAGCAGCCGGGCTTTCATCTATCGTTCGGTGCGTTCCCTCAGTCCCTTATACTTCCAGAGAGCGTCTGGAAAACAAAGTGCCTCTAGGGTACACTGCGGATGGCATTAAACATTGACAAGTCAGCCAGAAGAACACTGTGTTGTTGTGTCGCCCTGCAGAGTGACTTGGAAGGGCTGATGAGCTCAGGGCCGTGAGCAGAGTCTGGGCTTTTGCTCATTGGCAGAGACTTTGTGGGCACAACCACCCGTGTGGGGTACGTCAGGGAACAGCAATTTGAGCTTTGGCTGCAGAGATCAAACTCAGCTGGGGTTTTCTGTGCCGGGCTAGGTCATGAGGAGAGGCTCCCCAGTCACCTGGAGGGTCTTGCTTTGCTATTTTCAGTGGTCAAACTGGTCTTGCTTTACCTGAGTTTCCACGCAAGCCATTTTTTTTACTCAGGTGTAGGGATCTGAAGGCACATCTTCCTGGAAAAAGTGCCCGTGGGTGCCAGGAACAATTTCTCTTCATCTTCACAACTTGTAGGTCAGAGAAGGAGAGCTTGCAAGGCAGCCTGCAGGAGGCTCAGCAGCGCGTGTCCGAGCTGGAGATCACCAGGAGCCATCTGGAAGGCCAAGTTCGCACAGCCACGCAGGCCAAGGAAGTGATGCTCGGTGAGAGCCTCGTGTGCTTTGTTTCTGGCGATCGCCCTGCCTAGTGCAGTTGTGCTCTAAAGCCAGCTCTGTCTGCAGGGCTTTGGGGGCATGAAGGAGCTGGGGGCAGGTCCATCCTTGCCTGAAACTGAAAGGGTTTAAGGTCAGTAGAGTGCTCTGCCTGTGTAGTGTCTGACTGTTGCCGCTTGTCATGTTTGCAGAGCATGTGAGGGGCCTTCGTCGTGAGCTGCTGGCTGTAAGATCTCTCAGCACGCAGCAGCGTGAAGAAATGGCCCAACAGCTCCGCCAGACAGAAGAGCAGTACATCAAGGCTCTCAGACTCTGGCAGTGTGCTCAGGAAGAGGAAAAAAGGAAGCTCCAGGAGAAATTTGTAAGAAACAATACGCGCCTGAAGTTTTTAGGCAAGCTTGGTGGGCTGGCTTAGCAGAACAGCAGCCTGAGTATGTGACACGGCTGCAAGCATCTGCTGTAGGCTACACGTTGCTGGGCCAGGCAGCAGAGGGCTTCAAGGGTTCGTACTTGAAGGCCTGCAAAGAGCCAGAGCAAGGTGCTGGGACAGTACATGCAGCCACAGATTCAGGATGGGCATAAACCAAGTTTCCCGGGACGTTGGGTGGTTGCCACCCAAAGCGTGGCAGCAGAGGGGCAGGACCTTCCCCACTGGTGCCTGGTGCCATGCAGCAAGCAGACTGCTGCTGACCTTGCTGCCAACTGCAGTCCCAGCCAACGGGGTTCCTTGCATTCTGTGCTGCCACAGTGGACAGAGGTCTTCCCTTTGGGCTTGAAGCACCTGCCACAGGCCCTGTGTTGCTGGTATTTAGGCTGGTAGCCTGTCTTGTGACGAGGGCATTGGGGCGCTTGCCTCCTCCTCGTCGTGCAGCTCCCACCTGCAGCTTTTCCTTGATCAAAAGGCAGAGGAACTTTGAGAGGAGAGCCTCTGAGAACAGGCACAAATCCTGAGGAGAGAGGGGCCAGGACACAGGCAGCCATCAGAGCAGGGAAGGAAGGTGGCATCTCCTTTCCTTCCACCTCGTGAGCCTCCTTCTAAGTTTCTGGTTAGGACAGGAGTGCTGGAGGGCACAAAGCCACTACTGTGCACTCTTCAGGTGGGGGATTTTTGGAGGGATAAAGCTTCCAACTTTTTTTCTTTGGAGAGCATAGCTGGGATTTTATGTGGATGTGTCTCTTCCCCTGATCAGGAGAGAGAGCTGGAACAACAGCGTCTGGGTGCACAGGAGCAGCTGGAGCAGCAGGCAATCTTCCTGGCACAGGTACACAGGGAGCAGGAGAAAAGGCTGCTGGAGATGAAGCAGGAAGTTGCATCACCACAAGCATGCAGGCTGAATGAGACCAGATAGGAAGCAGAGGCCGTCAAGAGGCAAAGAGTGTTTGTGAAAAGAGAGTCTGTGTGTTGCAATGGACTCCTTCTCTGGGCACTGTCTGTCTGGGTGGGATTGTGTCTCAGCTGGTCCTTGGCAAACACGAGAACGAGAACAAAAGGCTTCTGGAAAGTGTGAGCACGTCAATCTTGGTTGTCACACAAGTGGTGTGTGGAAAGTTTGAAGCTGTCTTCTCTTCATCCGTGTGCAGCTCGAGCGTCAGAAGGCTGCTGTCCTAGGCAAGGTGCGCCGGCTGCAGGGAAAGCTAATCCAAAGCCGGCGGCAGATACAGCAGCTGAGGCAGGAGCTGAATGAGGAGCGGGAGAATGGGCAGGTGAGCCTGACGAGCCAGGAAGCAGAGGGAAGGGCAGGAAGGAGGACGTGCACTGTCAGTCTCAGGAAAGGGAAAGCAAAGGCTACTGCAGGCCGTGGAAGCACAGAGGCAGATGCTGGTAAGATTTTTCTTAACAAAATATCTAGGACAAGCTGCAGGAAGCTCTGAGGAAGATGAAGGCAATGGAGGAGAGGCACAAAGAAGAAATGGAAAGGATGCACCAGATGCAGCTGCAGTACAGGCTGGCTGAACAAAAGCAGGTGAGTGAAAGAGCAGTAGGCATTGCCGTTGTGCAACAAGTGGTCTCCCCTCTTCTCACCTTTCCCCTGCAGAGCAGCAGGTGGATGGGGGCAATGCCTCTGACTGCCGTGCTCTGTGGTCTCCACGGCAGCTGGTCACAAGGGCACTTACTGGGCCGCTGAATCTGAGCTGCCGGCCTGGGCAGCAGGGCCAGTGCCTTGGCCGGCAGGCCGGCATTCCTCTGAATGTACTTCTGCTGGCCACAAAGTGCTCGCTTTGTTTTTTGAGGGGTTTGTTCAGGTGAACGTGGTGACCCACGCAGATTCTGAACAAGTTGTCCCTGTGCATGGTGAATGCAGTCCTCAGAAGAGGGTGAAATTTAAAGTTGCTCGTTCCCTTTCACAGTCTCTAATACAGCTGGCTGTGACAAGCTCTTGTCTCTGACTGCTTGTTTGGGTTTGACTTGAGGTGGAAGAGTTGACAGCTCAGCTTGCAGCCTAAGACAAGTGTTGTTCCTAAGGGCTTGCCTTTGAAACGGACCATCGCTGCCAGCCACCTTTCTGACACAAACAAATTTCTTGTCCCAGATGGACGCAGGCTCTGCCACCGCCGCCGCTGCAGCAGCAGCAGCATCAGCATCCTCCAAAGAAGCCTCCACTCCGCAGCCAGAAAACCGGAGCACAAGCAGCTCGTCCTGCTCAAGACAGGAGACCGAGAACGTGTGCCTGGAGCTCCTGAGTACGTCCTGTGGATTTCCTGTGTGATGGGGCAGTGTGTTATAGTGTGTGTGCCTCAGCATGAGCTGTACCACATCTTCCTCCTCATTTTGGTGTCAGACAGACATTCTGGACTCCCTATGGAAGCCATTGTTGTGCTTGGAAGCAGCCAGGGAGCTCTTGGGGCATTCCGTTTGCCTATGAGGGCAGCTGGGAGTGGGTGGGCTTTGTCTCAGTTTCCTTGTGCAGTAAAGGCAAAAAGCGGGAATTGTTTCCCGAGCAGCAGCAGGCTGCCGCCTAGCAAATGACCCGGTGAACGTGTGTGCGCTAGTCTGGCCAAAGCGATCAGAACAGCTGGCCTCCTGGATTCCCTTTAGAGTCTACACATTTGGTTAGCCCAACATCCTTGAAAAGAACATCAGACACATCTTGAAAAGACACATCTCTGTGGCACGGTCAGATAAAACTGCCCTGCAGGCAGTTCTCAGGAGGAAGCCTGCAGCCCCTCTGCTGCGTGTTCCTGCGGTACGGGGCACTTTGTCACGGCTGACGGCCAGCCAGTAAATGCTCTTGGAATCCTAAGCATTGGCCTCCATCTCTGCATGGATCATACGCGAGGAAGGCACACCAAGGCCTTGGTGACTCTGCAATACAATGAACTGAGTTGCTTCTTGCAAGGGCTGGCAATAGCCGGCGGTGCAATGCCGTCAGAGAACAACCAGCCAGGTACAGAACAGAGCCCAGCTTCTTCAGTGTCTGCCCTCAAGTGCTGGCACAACGGGTGGATTGACCTACTCCTCCGTGGGTCTGAACTCAAGGACAACCATGTTCCGTCTTGAGTGGTGCCAACAGCCTGTAATGGGGCCCGCTCTGGCTCTGGCCTCTTCACAGTGGTTGTCAGTGGCCGTTTCTGGGCTTTGCCAAGCCTTTTTGTCATACCTGCCCTGCTGCTGATGGCTGCTGTGACTGCAGAGGCTGGAGCTTTCCTCAGCTGGGAGGTTTCAGCTGCCGCCCCGTTGCTGCAGCTTTGCCTGGACTCATGAAAGGATCAGCATCTCATTTGGGCAGCTGAGTCTGTGTCACAGCAGCACCTGAGGAGCGGCGCTGTCCTTGTTACCCGTCTCGGCCGTGCCCATTTGGGAAGACGGGGCGTGTGGGCGCTGTTCAAGAGGCCGAGTCCAGTGTTGGTGACTGCTGCACGCCAGGCTAAGTCAAGGAGTTGTGGCTCTTCCCTAAACGGGAAACGGGCAAAGCCGTCTTCAGAACTTAGCCTGCTCGTGAAGGAAGAGGGCCCTAATCCTTACAGCCATTGCTCTTGGTGATAGCATCAGCTGCTGTTCTCTAAAAATGGCAAGGCACTCTTTAGGCAAACCGCTGAGAGAGAGGTAAGGTGCCTTCATCCCCTCGAATTCACTCTGCAATATTCTCTCCACTCTGCATAAAGCAGCTGTGGATAAAACTTCACCCCAGATCCCAGGGTGCATTTCAACTTTGGAAGTAGGAAACCTTGTGTTGAATCTCACAAGGGAGTATTTATTCCCAAGAAAATGAACGGTGATGATTTTTCAGCCCTCCGTCCCCTTTTGTAGATGACAACCGCTTGCCTTGGTGCCTGTTCCTTTCTGATCTCTGTCTGCTCCGATTCTGTTTCTCCCCGGGTTTAGTTTCCTCTCAAGGTAACCCGGCAAAGGAGTGCGGAGAAACAGACTCTGTGCAGGCCACGTGTGCTACAGAGCTGCCTGTCTTGCTGGGGCTGCTGTTGTTGTTGTTGTTCTTGTTGATGTTTACTGTTAGCCAAGCAACTGTAAATTGCTCAGAGCCCCAGAGAGTGGAGCTGAGATTCAGAGCTGCTGGGAGTCAGTATCTCTCTTTTGAAGTTTGCTTCTTGCATTTTGTTTCTTTCAAGGGAGAGTTGTGACCGTGGGACATCCAGAGCAGAAATACACTGGATGGAAAGCTATTGGCTGTGGGTGAGTGCAGCCACACTTACTTCTGCAGAACTACGGGCCAGGTATTTTGGTGGTGCAATATCAAGTGGGAAGTCAGGCAAGCTGCAAGCATCCTCAGACCCTGGCTTTAGATTGTCCCTGTCTCAGCACTGATCACAAGGCATCATCAAAGATAAGTGGATGCTGACAATGTCCTGCCAGCCTCAAGGAGCAGCACCTGGAAGCCCTCCTGTCCCTCAAACATGAGGCACCAGTTTGCTTCTTTTCCTAGGAGACATGGTTTTGTATGGGTCAAAGTAATACAGCCACACTAATGAAGGAAGAAGAACCTGAAAGAGCAGCTGTTATCTGACACCTGATAGCTGTCAGATAACAGCTATTTTCTTTCCAATATCTTGCTGAAAGCAATAGTCAGTGGTCTGGACCATAAGAAAGGCTGTGTGGTGTTCCCTGAGTTTGGCAGATAGAATCAAGAGAGCGGTGAGAAGGCCCAACACGACTGTGTGTTTCAATGCCTGGAAGGGCCTGCACACAGACAAAGAAAGGAAAAGGTGAAGGAAACTCCCACATCCATCATCTAGTGTGTATATCTGAGATTTGTACCAGCCCTTTTTGTTTCTGTTGGGCACAGTTTTTCTCTTGGACACGCTGCACGGCAGAGGGCCGCTGGGCTGCCGTGCCGTTGGCTGAAGAGTAGATGAACCCTGGTGTTTGAGAGATGCTTCAGGCAGCAGAGAGCTCCTGCCTGGGCTGCATTTTGCTTCTCAGCACTTCTCAGAGCTTCTCTGTTCTCGCCGCTGTTCTGTTTCTAGGGGTTACGGAGCCGTTTATAAGGCCTTCGATGCTGCCACAGGACGAGCGGTAAGTGCCAACAGCCCATGAAGATTTTGCAGCTCTTGAGCGCTTTCCCTTGTGATGTGCTCCGCAGCCAGAGCTTTGGGATCTGCGCCTGTCTTTGCTGCAAAGGTTGTCCCACAGAAGCAGCCTGCCTAGAGGGAGGCAGCAAAATGCATCTTGGACAGATTTTGTCCTTCCTACGTAGCTGAATGAATGCAAGGATGGCAGTGGTGTCTTTCTGAGAAGGACACACTTGCCTTGAACCTTCAGGCTGAACATGCATAGATCAGCTGATGGCAACAGCCCTCATTCCTCTTAAGCCCCGGTTCAGACACAGATGGGTATTCCCATTGTTTACCATGACCTCGTTCGCTTTGAAAATATAATAGCTCTTGGGGGCTGAAAGTTCAGAGTCCTGAATTCTCATTTCTGGCTCTCAGCAAATACTACTCCATCTTCCTGAGAGTTCCTTATCCACCTGCAGTGCCGTGCTCAGGAACTGCACTCGGATGGAGGTCTACGAGGTGTCCGAAAGCCCTAAACCCCACTTATAACCTGGGGTGTGTATCCGTAGTGCACCACAGAAAGGATTCTTCATTTTCAAACCCACTCCAAGTGGTATAATTACAAGTCTAAACTATGTTCAAGAACTTTCTGCAGAGAGGCAAAATCCAAGCAGAAGAAGCTGGGATGCACTAGGATTGTAACTTTACTTGGAGTCGCCTTGGAGTTCTTTTTTAGGACAGCATTTTCTCTGTAATGTATGTGTGTATTTACCTTGGTGCACAATCAAGAATGGCAGCAGTTTCTGGAATGCTGGTCAAAGCCCCTAGAAATGCAAATGCATTTTCTGCAGTTTCAATCTCTTTTCACACAGCATTGGTTTTGGCTTGCAAAACGTGTGTAAATGATAATAATAGTGATGAACAAAGTCTATTTGAGAAGTCTGCGGGTGCAGAGAGTGTTGTTAGTGCTTTGGGCCTGATGGTTTACAGTCCCTTCTTACCGAGGCATCCAGGCCCACGAGCGCACGAAGTAAGAGGCTCTTGTAATGGCTGCTCCTAACAGCTTTCAATGTCATTGCAGGTGGCAATAAAGCACCTTGATCTCCAGCAACAGGGCTGCAAGCAAGTCTTAAAAGAAGTAGTGGTCATGAGGAACTTTAAGAACACCAATATTGTCACCTACCTAGAAAGGTAAGTAGTTCTGGTATTTTTCTGGGCATGTTTGTTTGCATACTTGCAAGGCCAAGGTTTAAAAGCTGTTTCTTCACTGGCAGGAAACTGATCTTTCTATTGACATCAACCCACTCCTCTACGATGCATGGGAGGAGATAGCATGTTGTCCCCATGAATGCTTTCTGGCACAAAGAGCTTGAAGATTGTTCTCAGAAACCTGGCTCTCTTACTAAGCCAGCAGCCTGTATGTTCACTCGCTGCATGTTCTTCTGCTGATTTGGGGCTTGGATTTTTGCAAGTGTTGGGGAAGGAGTGCTGAGAAAGCATCACAGCAATGATTTCCCTTGCACTGTTCCCACCCTTTTCCATTGTTTTGCCTGCCAAGAGACTAGGCTAGGAGACATGTCATTTGCCGGGTTTGAAATTGGTTTTCCTGTTTGGGACTGTCCTTTATGCAAGGTTTTCCAAAGGGTGGCTGCCGCTCTGCACATCCACCTGCCCTGGGTAATCTGTTAAAACTGCGTCTCCTTGTTGCTGGAGCTAATGGTGCCATTTGTGTATGAAGATGATGAAGCAGCTGCTGGGATGTGTCTGCTTCCAGATTTGTCTTTGCCCTCATAAAACTGCCTTTTTCCCCTGCTTGCCACGTGAGCGATGTGCCTTCCCCATTCAGACGGCGCAGATTGCAAGCCCTGGATAGCCTAGGCGGAGCGTGTCTTCCTTTTCTTCCGTCTTCGTTTACCAGTGCCCTGGAAGCAAGACTCAGCTGTAGGCTTTTCTCCTGTAGGGCAATTTAGCTGTGCACATTCAGCTCCACGCTCTTGTTTTCCTCTTCCAGCTACCTTGTCCGTGAGGCTGTCCTGCTGGTGTTGGAATACATGGACGGGGGCTCTTTAACTCATGTTTTCAAACAGAAAAGGATGGCTGTAGGACAGATGGCAACCGTCTGTCGCGAGGTAAGGGATCCTGCTTGTGCTTGGGATGGTTTGGACAGGCTTGTCCTTTGAAAGCATGGCTAAGAGAGGGCTTCCATGTTCACAGCTTTCTTTCTGTGCTGCTCTTATGCTTCAGAGAAGAAAAGGCATCTGCACTGAAATGCCTACCAGTGGTCCCTGTCCTTACTCTAGTCTGTTCTCTACTCTCATCTGCTGCTGTCAAACTTTTTTTTTTTTTTTCATTTCTATTTTCTGTTCTGCGCTTTGCCTCTCCAAGCCTTTGCCTGGAACCCTTCTGCATTGCCTTCTCTGCCCGTAAGCACAAAGGTCACGGTGTCCAAGTTTGTTTTAAACCAACGGCAAAGCCAAAGAGAGACTCATGTCTCACAGGTCTCAGCTTCAAGGGATGGCATGGCACCCACCATGGTGCTTGCTGCTGAAAACTGACAAATGAGCTACTTCCAAGTCTGCTGTCCAGGCAGCCATAGAGCCCTTGTCCTCCAGCCTCCTGCCCGACAGTGATCCCCTTGGTACCTGAGGGAGGGACTTCTCCTCTTTTGGAAAGCCCTGGTTTGTCCTTGGGATGGGGAGAGCGCATCTGCTGCAGCAGTGGTCATTCTGACTGGCTTTGCAGGGGACAGTCTCCTGCAACGACTGATGTTTCCCCCTCAGAAACAAATACACCTGCCCTTGGAAGGATCCTGCTCTCCTGGGGTTGCAGCAGCAAGCTGGTCCCCTTGCCAGCACTCACTTTTCCTGTAAGAACTGTGAATATTCATGAGCGGTTTCCTTTTGCGCGTGATGAAATCTGATCGGGGTAACTTTTGGCCTCCTGTTTCTTTCTTCTTCTCTCAGTGTCTGCAAGGCCTGGCTTTCCTTCATGCCAACCAGGTGGTCCACAGAGACATCAAAAGTGACAACATCCTTCTGGGCCGGGATGGTGCCGTCAAGCTGAGTGAGTGTTCTTGGTCAGGCGCAGCGCCCCGGGGAGCCGGGCCGGGGCTGCTTTTGGGTGGCTGCCAGGTGCCCAGCAGTGGTGCTGGCGAGAGCGCACGGAGCGCTCCTGCAGGCTCAGAGCCCAGCGGTAAGGTGCTGAGTGGTCTAGGAAGGAACACGGTGTCAAGAGTAACTTTGGTTTGTGTGTGTTCCTTCCAAAGGGAGAGAGTTACAGTGTAAACCTTCATGTGAATGAGGAAAAGCCAAGGTGTGGATTGTGGCAGGTTTGTTTAGTGGACAATTCCCAGTTTTCTTGGCGGCAGCCCTGAGGAAAGAGAGCACAGCTACTTTTCCAGCGAGGTTCAGCCCTGCATTCTGAGACTTTGAGTGAGGAACTCTTTTCCTTGGTTTCCTACTTGAGGCGGTGTTTGTTTTCTTCCTCAGCTGATTTTGGCCTCTGTGGTTGGCTCGGCCCTAAGGAGGGGAGACGGAGGTCGATGGTCGGGACCACTTGGTGGATGGCACCCGAGGTCGTGCGAAGACATCCGTACGGCCCCAAAGTGGACACCTGGTCCCTTGGCATTGTGGGAATAGAAATGGCCAAAGGAGAGCCTCCTTACTTTTGTGAAACAGAAGACACGGTAAGGTGCAAATATGCTCTGATACCAGAGTCCTTCTGATCCATCTCCATTGGACAAAATCCCATTCCCATAGATTGGATGAGTTCCCAGAAGGCCCACTCCTAAGAATGTCCCTGGGGCTCACATAAGGTGTCAAGGCAAGGCCTCTTGCAGGTTGGAATAGCTGGGGCTGCACTGGGGCCTTTTTTCTTTTGGGAGAGCAGGCTCATCTCTAACCATCTGCGAGGCAAGAAATGGCTACTGCAGACGGGAGCTTAAAATATGGGGTCTAGGCGAGCACTTAAGGAAATGGAAGAACCAGGAAGGGCCTCATGTTTCCTTTTCCTTCAGGCCATGTATCTGATAGCCACGCAAGGGGCACCAGATCTGTACAAGCTCGGGCTACCCTCCGGCTTGTGTGACTTTCTGGACTGGTGCCTGCAGATGGATGTGGACAGGCGAGGCTCTGCCAAGGAACTTCTGCAGGTACGATGCAAAGTGGCCGCAGGCCCAACAGCCCTTCCCTGTCAGGGTTTGCTCCTCGCCCAGACTCCAGGGCATCGGACGGGCCCCCCTGTAGTAATCTCCCCGCCCTGGGTGCTTTCCCAATGAAAACCAAGTCGGATCCAAGACTGGTTGAGGTTAGAAAGGACCGATGAAGGTCATCTAGTCCAAACCCCCTGCTACTGGCAAGGCCATCTTCAAGTAGATCAGGTTCCTCAGAGCCCCATCCAACCTGACCTTGAATGTTGCTGGGAGGTGGGGCACCTCCCAGCTCTCTGGGCAGCCTGTGCCAGTGTTTCAGCAGTCCCCTGGAAAAGGGTTTCTGCCTTAGAGCCCGTCTGAATCAACTCTCTTTTAGCTTAAAACCGTTCCCCCTTGTCCTCTTGCAACTGGCCCTGCTAACAGACGTGTCCCCGTCTTTCTTCTAAGCCCCTTCAAATATTGAAAGGTGTCCTTGGGGCTTGCCTTTCTCCAGGCTAAACAAGCCCAAATCTCACAGCCAGTCCTCAGAGGAGAGTTCCCAACTTCAGGTCATTTCTGAGGTGCCCTTTTGCCCTCGGCTGGTGTATTCAGGTTTCCCTGGTAGCCGTGGAGCTGAAGTATTGCAGTGCTGGGGACGGAGGCCTGCAGCGCGGCTTGAAGAACAGTGAAAGCAGTCCCTGCCAAGCCGTTCTAGACTGGTCTGTGGGAAAGCCGGGGCTGTGGGGTGCTAACTGTGGGCCTCACAGGGGACCCAGCTTGTCCCTCCTGCCCCACACTTAGAGGTTTCTGCCAGCCAAACAGGGACAGCTGAGCAGGATTTGTGCCAGCCCCACGTGCTGCCTGGCCCGGTCAAGTAGATGAGAACCGCTGCGGCTTTGCTGCCAGGTTTTGTGGCAGACAGGCAGCTGGTGCCCAGGCCACTTCCTTGGCCGTCCCTGCTGCGAAGGAATAGGGCAGGCAGCACAGGAAGGACAGGGCATGCCAAGGAAGACACTGCTCCCACTGCAAGCCACAGCTGAGTTCATCTGCGCTCTGCTGCTTGTGTCTGTGTGTTTCTGGGCACTAGAGGAATCCGGCTTGACCCTGTTAGAAGCACGATTTGGAAAAGAGCGGTTTCCTTTTTCCTTTGTCGCTTTACATTTGGTTTCTTTTCTTTCTCCTTCTCTTCGGACAGCATCCGTTTCTCAAGTTAGCGGAGCCCCTCGTCAGCCTCTTCTGACAGCCGGATTGCTGTCATCCCTGCACCAAAGTAATGCAGGCAGCAGAGGAGGTGACAAGGACCACTGCAGCCCTTTGAGAAAAGAGCCTCTGAGAACAGGCAGAAATCCTGAGGAGAGAGAGGGCGAAACAGGCAGCCATCAGAGTGGGAAAGGAAGGTGGCATCTTCTTTTCTCCCACCTGCTGATCCTCCTCCTAAATTTGTGCTTAGGACAGCCTTGCTGGAGGGCGCAAAGTCGCTACGAATGCACACTTTTCAGGTGGGGTGTTGTTCAAGGCACAAAGCTTCTACTGTTTATTCCAGTGTGGGAAGCCCAGAGGAGTGTCTCGGAAGGAGGGAGGCCCCACAGGAAGCCACCCGCAGAGCCAGGCTAGAGCTGTGGGCGAGGGCTGGCCGTCAGTCTGCTAAGGAGGTGCCTGAAGCTGCTCAGTGCATCCTGTGCATTCTTTGTCCGCTCGAGCAGTGTATTATAGTGTGTGCGCCTCAGTATGAGCTGTACCATGCCTTCCTCCTCACTTTGCTGTCAGACAGACATTTCTGGACTCCCCGCAGAAGCCATTGTTGTGCTTGGAAGCTTGGAAGCAGCCAGGGAGCACTCTGGGGCTTTCTTTTTGCCTATGAGGGCACTGGGAGTGGGTGGGCTGGGAGTGGGTGAAGTCTCAGCTTCCCTGTGTGGTAAAGGCAAAAGCGGGAGCTGTTTCCCAAGCAGCAGCAGGCTGCCGCCTAGCAAATGACCCAGTGAACGTGTGTGTGCGCTAGTCTGGCCAAAGTGATCAGAACAGTTGGCTTCCTGGATTCCCTTTGGACTCCTGACTTGTCTCCACTCATTGGAGACAAAATGCTTCAGGGAAATCGACTGGCTGTGGGGCTGCTTTCATGCTGGTGTTGTCTTCAGTTTTACTTCTGCTATTCCTTTGACAGATCACATGGGCCCCCTCCATGTCAATCTCCGCTCTAGCTGCTTTTCAAAGGAAAAGAAAGGAAACTTGCAGTGAAGCAATCGAGGAAGCAGAGGGGATGACCAGGAGCACTTCAGAATTTCTTTCTCCATTGGCAGCTCAGAGCTGGACTCAGAATAAAAATCCTAGAAACCCCTAAGCCTCTTGGAAGATTCCCTTCCTTGTCACCCAGGGAATACGGCTCTGCGTTTATTTCTGAATTGTCCCATCTTTCTTTGAAGATGGAAAGTCTTTCCTGTGGGCCTTCTGGCATGGTTTGGAATCGGGAACCGTCTCCTTCCTTTATCAACTCCAACCTACACTGCCTTTGGAATACCTCCCACTGGCCCTGTTTTGCCCGGCCGTGGACTTCTGGATGAGGAAGAAAGTGCAAATGCATTCCCAGGCAAAAGGCAATGAAGAGCAGCGCGGCCAAAACGTCCTGTGGAGATAGGGGCTTTCGGCCATGCACACAGAGGCTTTTGGTTCTGTAGTGGTTCTGCTCCGCTAATTCAAGTCATTGCACCATTTATGTGGAGGTTTCATGCTTGCTGAATTTTGTTTGCCAGCTGGGAGATAGGATTTTTGTAGAAAAAGGCAAAGCAGGTTTTAACTTAAGTTAAACAGATTTTATTAATATACACTAAGAGAAGTAATGGCAAAGGGAAAAAACAACCACAAATGAATTTTGAAACACACCCTTTGTCCCACTGCAAACTCTTTATTTTCTACAGTGTAAGGAGGCAAAAAGACACCTGCATGTTTCTGCAGACCCTACAATCACTGGGGGAAAAAAAAGGATGCCTGCATTTGTCCACAGATTTTACAACATCAGACGACAAAAAGGACTCATTTTGACAGGGCACAGACTGTCCCACATCAGCAGAAAACCCCCTTGCAGTCCATAACCCATAGCTCAAAGGATTCAAAAGTAACTCCAAACAGGCGCCAGGCACACATCCCAAGTACTTTGGCCACCAACGCTTCTGACTAAAACTAGTTCCCTAAATTGGAAATCCTGTCATTCCTGCCTGTTTAGTTCATGCCTAACATCAACCAACACACTGTAGGGCTTGCTGAAGGAAGAAGGATACCTTAGTGGGGAAAAAACAGCTGAGTAATGAACTGCTCATATGTGTTTGCATGGCACTGGACAACGTGTGTGTTGTCAGTATGGCAGGGACACGTCCTCTGCACGGGGCAGCGCCCATGTCCTGGGCATGGCAGGGGGTGCCCTTGAAGCGTCCCTCACAGTGTGAGTGCACCCATCGGCAAACTTGACCGTTCTCTCCGCTTCCACCAGTTCCCAAGTCAGCCCTTCTCTTGGAAATGTCCTCTGTCCAACACTGAGCTCCTGGTGCCTTTGCAAAAACCCACAGCCTTCAGCTGGTGGGAGACCTGCAAGCTCAGATTCCCCCATGGACGTGGCTTTGAAACCATTTCATTCTAGAGCTCCCCATAACGTGCCACAGGAAGGAGCAAACAGGTGCCAGTCTCACGGGTAACAGGAGAAGGCAGCAGGCCAACAACAGGAGTTTAGCCCATAGCTAGAGGAAGCAGAGGAATTTGCAAGGCAGGTGAGCACTTGTGATGGCAGAGGCGTGCTGAGCTGTCTGCTCTTGGCTTGCTGCTGAAACCCCGAACTCTTGTGCTCTTGAGAACAACATTTGTGCCTAAATCCCACCGGAATCAGCATTTCTTAGAGGAATTTCCACTTGCTGAGGAATGGCTTACAGTGCTCATCTTTTTGGCAATGAACCCAGGCCATGTTTTAGAAAGGAGGGACCTAAGTGAGTCTTTGGAGTTTCCTGGAAGGAACAAAGCCCTGTGATAACAAGCAGCATTCTCTGGCTGCTCTCAGGGGAAAAATCCCAACAAGCTGAAGACATCTGGATAAAGGGGTGGATACAGTTTTGAGCTACATTGGCCTGCAATGGTAAAGTCCTGGATGTGGAGGTGAAAGGGCACCTATGTTATAAACGAGGCTTGGACTCGGATGAAAAAAAAAAGAAAAAAAAAAAAAAGGCACTTGTTTATTTTAACTGTAACTGACCCCTGGGAGCGGAAACCCAGGATAAGCCCAGGTTCGTCTCAGCAAGCCAGAAATCCAAAAACTGCAACACCAGGACAGGGTACTCCTCCAGACCCTCAGAGTTCTGAAGAAGAACGTCCCCCACACGCTGACAGTCCCTTATATCCTCTTTGGTTCCTCCTGATTGGTGCATTTTGGATCCTCTTCCAGATTGGTTAGTTGCCAGGCCTCTGATTGGTCTTTAACAAGAGTCACTCCTGACCAATCGTTTCCCAAGGGCGTCGACTGATTGGTCTGTCATGTCCACCAATCATGGTTCAGAGTGATGTAACCTGTGTGAACCAGATCTTTTCCCCCTTTCCTCGTTACATAACACTTTACACCAGTACAGTGTTGCAGCAACTCACAACCTTTGCATCAAGCAAACTTCTCTACAGAAACCCCTCTTGAAACATTTTATAACAATTCCCCCGTCTATAGCTTTGAAACAGATACAACTAACAACAAGCAATTTCAGGAAGCCCTCTTGAAACATTTTATAACACCTAGCATCCCCGTGTCCTGTCTCTGCATCTTCCCGAGAACCAAAGGAACCCTGCCTGCCCCTGTGAGGAACTTAGCCTGGGAACTACTGCTTCCTTTCGGCTTTGAGATCTGTCATTTTTACTTCAGACAGCATCGCCCTGTAACACCAGCCCAGCCTGCCTCCGGCCTGGCTGATGGGAGCCCATCAGCAAAGGAAGCGCAGGAAGCCTGGCAAAGGAGGCCACCAGTCCCTGAGGAGGCTTTGTGGCCTGCCAGCTCAGCGCAGGACTGGGAATCAAAAGGCCTAAATCCCGCGCTCCATGGGAAGATGGCCTTCCCGGTCAGCCTGCGCCGAAGCCGTGCCTTGGCCCGGCGCTGCGCCTTGGCCCGGCGCTGGCCGTGCGCTGCGGACGGACGGTCCCGCCGGCGCCTTGGCGCTGCTCGGCAGCTGCCCGAGGCTCTCCCCCCTCACAGAGGGGCCCCGCCCCGCCCCGCCCCACCCCGGGCGCCCCCTGGTGGCTGCCCCGCGCCGCCTCGCCCGCCCCGCGCAGGGGCGCCCCCCTCCCATGGCGCCCCCCAGCAGCAGCCGCCCCTCGCTGCAGGCACGGAGGAGGGCTCGGGCCCCGCTGCTCAGCCTGGCACTTGGGTCCCTTCTTTTCCAAGAGCGAAGCAGGCTCGAAAGGAAGCCTTTTCCAACCGCGTCCCTCTGCTTTACTTTGGGAGGGCCAAAACTCTGCCCTGAAGGTGGCCCTAGTGCGTCCCTAACTGCTGGCGCAGGATGAAGGCCCCTTCGTTCTCCCGCCAGTTTGTCATGACTGCCTCAAAAGCACCGCCCAGCTCTGGTGGGAGAAACAGCCCGTGGCACAGTGGTGCCATCCCCGCCCAGCCGGGGCTCTCCGGCAGAGCAGCAGCAGCAGCAGCAGCGCTTGCTTTGGCTTCACCTGGGAAGCCAGAAGCCTCTGTAAATCAGCAGGATCCCTGGCTGCGTCTGCTCCTGATGGTGGGTGAATCCTGCTAGCTCTGACTGCTTCCAAAAGGTTATAAAGGCAGCAGTGTAGACATACATGCATAGCAACCTTGACACCGTCCAAGAAATGTGCAAAACTGTGGGGGGTTGTGTGGCATTATTGGGGCTGTCATGCTAGTAGTGCCTCCTCCACAGCTTCTGTGCAATGCCATTGCTGGACCATTTTCCTCCCCAGTCAGTCACTCCCAGCCTCATTCCCTGGCTGCCGTTGCATCTCAAAGCACAGCTGCCCCAGTTCCTGAGTTCCAGCTCTCAGGCTGGAGCACCAACCCGTGCTGTTGCACATGAATGAATGGTCTGTCTCCACTGCACTGGGAGAAAGCACTTTTGTTAAGACGCAGGATGTAGAAAGTAGAGGGGAAAATTGGTTGGAAACTCAGGGTGCAGACAGACTGCTAGAGCTTTCTGTTCCTTTCCTTTGAGGAAACAGCTGTATTTTGAGAATGCTTGACAGAGAAAGGTATGCATGGCTCTGGGACTGTTTTGTAAGCAGTGCATGTTTGAAGCTGTCTCCTGATCTCTAGCCTAGAGGCAATTAGGGTCACCCACCAACATTTTAAAGCTTCCGGATTATGACACTAGTAAGGTGCAAATGTGGTCTCTGTAGATCCAAAGATTGTTCCACATCTAATTTGACATTTCTTGAGAATTGTCCTGACTTTCAATCTGCCACACACAGGGAATTTGCACAGGACAATATGCAGCCTCCCAGGTGTCACATTTGGAGTCTGAGCAGCTGCTCCTCCACTACACTTGGTGGGCTCATGCCAGTGGTGGTCCTGGGGCTGGGAAACACCTAGACTTGTGTAGAGCTCTTCCAAAATGCTGACGCAAAACCAGGCAAAGAGCAAAAGCCTACATCTTTCTCCATGCTTTTTAGTTTTTAACTGAAAAAGAACATCACAGGAAGTTTTTCCAGGCACTTGCTATTAATGCTCAACAAAGTATTTTTATGAGGGAGAAAAAAAATGGTTTCAAGGGGATGGGAGAGGAGGGGGAAGGAAGCTTCTGAACTTTGGAAGGCTTGTGGTTGCTGCTCTGTTTTCCTGAGCCTGCCTTCCTAAGGTCTGCCCACCAGCTGAGCTACTTGATCTCTGCTTTATAACTCCCTTCTTTTAGGTGGGACTTGCTCATTTTGGGCTCTGGTTTCCTTCTCCCACCACCTCCTACATTGTCCCACATTGGGTTTTAACATTCTTCTCCTTTTTTCTGTGTGTGCATTGGAGTCAGATCTCTGTGGCTCCCGGATGTGTGCCCAGGGAACCTCCCAGAAGTGAGTCACAAGACCCAAAGGCTTCTTTCAGCTGCCGTAATTCTGCAGCAGCCATGTGCTGTGTGTGCAGCAGGTCAGTTCCTTGGCCTTTTCTCCCCACTTAGGTGTCTGTCTGCTTTCAGCGAGCCCTACAGTTTGCTAGCTGAAGTTAGCCATGGAGTAAATGGGTGGGAATGAGAGGCAATTTAGGGAACTCTCCGAGATATTACCAAAGCACGATTCCATCCACAGAGTTTAAGCAAGTTTTCTTGATTTTAGTCAGCAGTGGTGGCCAAAGAGCACACTTTTTGATTTCCTCACATCCTGTTTTTTTCTCAATGCTCAGCTTGGCATACATGGTGTATGGGCTTGGTGCCTGCTTTGTGTCCCTTGTGGATCCTCTGAGCTGTGGGTTATGGACTGCAAGGGGGTTTTGTGCTGCTTGGGGACAGAGGAGAACTTTCTGGGCTTTCTTTTGCATTAGCTGTAGAGCACGTTTGGTTGCTGCACATAACTTCACAGACCACCTTAGGGCGGCTGCTATTGTGATGTCAGTGGAGGGCTGCCACGTCACAGCGTTGCCAGCAGGAGGTTGCCCTGGTGCACGCGAGGCCTCAGTGTCCAGAGCAGCTCTTGGCGCGCTCGTTGCGGGAGGATCCTGTGTTGAGGAGCTCTCCAGCCACAGTCTCTGCCCTGAAAAGGGATTCTGTTGTTTGGTTTTTTTTGCCTGCTGTTGCATGAGTCTGAGGACTCGTGTAGGCATCCTTTTGTTTTCCCTGCAGTTGTAGGGTGTGCAGACACGCACAGGTGTCCTTATTTTTTTTTCTTCTTTTCCTTGCACAGTCAGGGGACTTGTGCAAGTGGTGGTTTTTTTTCCATTTTTGTTTTCCGGCCCACGGACTCGAGCGGCCCTGCTGAAACGATGGAGCGAGTCCGTAGAGCGGTCAGCAGGGCTTTTTCAGCGGTGTCATCCCGCAGAATTTTTAATGGCCTGAGACGTAAGTTGAAGGTTTTTCCTTGGGGCAGCACATTGAAACAAAAGTGCCAGAAAGATGCCGTGGGTTTGGTAAAGCTCCTGCCAACAGCTTCAGCAAAGAAGGGGGTGTTTCTTGCCAAGCAGGGTTTGGACAACTTCCAAAATGCAGACTGGGAGAACTTTGGAGGAGCCCTGGTAAAAACTGTGCAGTTCTCTCCAGATCTGAGGGAAAGCAGCTTTTTTCTGCATTCCGTCCTTAAAGGATGTGCCCGTCTAACTGGACCCCCTTGGTGCGCTACAAGAGCGATTGGCTTTGCACTGAGGGGCAAACTGCCGAGCAGTTGGTGTGTGCTCCTGAAGGCTGGAGCTGGGCCTGTGCTGTGTCTGAAGAGAACTGCGAGCACTGAGAGGGATTTGGGGGAAGTTTTTGTGGGGAATTGTTTACAGCAACCACGTGGGACACGCTGCTTGCAATTTACGAAAAGAAAAAGGAAGTCCAGGAAAGAGAGGCGAAAAAAGCTGCTTTAGCTGCAGGGGGGACAGTGAGCTACAATGTAGGCACTGACTGCTGAAGAACGATTTGCATTTTCTCGGCCAGGTTTCTAGTTCCTTAGTGGCAAGGCCAAGCAAAAGGTAGGCACAGCCTAGGGTATTGGCCTGCAGTCTTGCTTGCTCTGCTAAAGAACTGTTTGCTGTGGGAGGGATGTTGTGAAAAGAAAATGCACTCTGTTTGGGCAGCCTTGTTCCCTGGGATTCCTCAGCTCACACAGATTTCTAACAGCACCTGGTTCATTTTCCCTTGCGCTTGGCAGGTCGTCTCAGAGGCAGAGGGAGTCAAGTCCACGATTCGGTGAGTGGGACGGGCCCCCTTGACACTGCTGGTGTTGGAGAATTGTGGAGCGAGCTGTGGCCTTGGCCCCTTGTAGTTGAGTGCCAGCCTGGCAGGCTGAAAGGAAGTGCACGTCAATGTCTGCACGAGCACTACCAAAAGGATTCCATCAGTTTCCTCCTTTTCCACTGAAGAGGTTTTAACTAATGAAAGTCAAGTTTTGCAGACAGGAGGCTGCATGCTGACGGTAGCCAGGCTGAAATACCTCCTTCAGAAGCAGTCGTATCCAAACATTAGTCTCATCAGTCCACTTGAATTGAATTTTAATGACTGAGGATCCCACTTGTCTCCAAATTCGTGACTTCCCCTTAGGACAGCTGGGGATAGAGCTCAGCAGAAATTAGGTTCTAAATGCCCTGTCCCTCACACTTCTGGTCTGTGTGCAGAGCACCATGCCAGCAGCAGAACCTTCTCCGGCTCGCTCTCTTCCTCCAGAGGCTAAAGGGGAGGCAAAGGACAACAAACCTCCACGTGTCGCCAGTGCAGGGCCTGAGCGTCCTGGAGCAGTAAGTGGCAGCTTTGCTTGGGTCAGTGCAAAGCTTTGCTGCGGTGCAGAGCTGCAAGTTTCTGATCAGGCAGCACTTGCCCTTTGTGGCTGAAGATGCTGAGGGCAGGAGTCCTGCCACGACCTGGCTCTTCAGCCCGTCCACGTGCATTGGATTTTCCCATCCACTGGTGGGAAATGGGATCTGAACTTTCACAGGCAGGCATCATTTTGGTGCCATTCTGACAGGCACTGTGAACTTCCCTTGGTGTCAGATAAGCGGTAGCATGATGTCCTTTAGTGCTGCTGGTGTGCAAGTGAGCCTCTCTGTGCACAGTGTCTGTGCAGGCTGCCTGTTGTCAGGGCAGAGAGGCGGTCGGTCCCAAGGTGCAGTTCCCAGCCTCGTGGGCTACGGAGGAGCCACCGTTGCCTGCGGGGACCTGCCCCTCTCCACGCCCCATCTGGGTAGCTACAGTCACTGCTTCCACTAGAGCCTTAACCTTGACACATGGCCCCAGTTTGCTGAGAAGAATGCTGGGCAGCTCTGCATGGCAGAGACAAGGTCTGTCTCTGAAGGTCTGGAATGCAGTTCCTATTGGCTGCTCTCTAAGGCCTGAAATCCTGAAGGGAAGCCAGTTGACCACAGTTAAGCAGGGAAATGTTTCCTGTTTCTGATCAGACACTTACAGGGCAAGCCAAGGGTTAGTTGGTTACTCACATCAACACCCCCACACACCAGCTTTTGCCTTCAGGTGAGCTGTCTCCGCTTGCTGCTTCTTGCAGCTGTCAGGAGCCAACTTCCCTGCTTCTTACTGCTTGTTTGTGCTTTTTGCCTGCCCGTTCCCTGCAGGCCCCAGCAGGAGGGCTTCTTGCCAGTCAGGACTCCTCGGCCCAGGGAGGAGATGCAGAGCAGCAGCTGAGCATGGATAGAGAGTGCAGAGCCCAGGAGTTCAGGTGTGTGCTAAGCTTTCTCGCTGTCTCTGGGCAGGGGCAGGCATTGCTGGGCTTTAGGAGCTGCCCGTCCAGATGCCGTAGCTGACTCCAAGTTCTTGGAGCTGAGGACTGGGCTTTCCTGGGGTGCCTGCCAGCCTAAACCGTGTTTGATTATTGGATTGGAAATCTGTACCCATCTGCTCCCCAAGCGATAGCTTGCAGGCTCTTGTTTCACTAGTGAATGCAAGAGTAGTTGTGAGACTGCTCATCTGGACTTTCCAAGCCCATCATAGCCAAAGACAAGTTTTGCAAGTCCGCTGTCCGCTCTATCAGAGAGGAGCAGAAGACCTGGCAGGCAGGAAGCTGTTAAGCTTTCTAGAAGTACCTGAGCTTTCTGGAAATGTTTTGTGGCTTCTGGAAGCTTGTTTTACTTTCTCACTGGTATAGAGTATGGACTCTTCCACCTGCACGAATGACAGAGACGGGCTGGTCTAGGGAGGGAATTCCAGCATTCTCTTGAAATGCAACTAGAGGGCTGTTGGAAGCCCCTGAGACTGCCCGATGTGGGACATTCCGTCCCGGTTTTGCAAGGAGACTGTTGCTACTAAAGGCTTGTTTGTCTGTCGTAGATGGAAGCAGTCGGCTGCACTTGGGAGAAGGAGCCACTCCCCACTAGAAACAGCGTTGGAAATGTCAGCAGAGAGAGGAGAGGAATCGCAGCCTCCGAGGGCTCTGCTGAAGGAAGAGGTTCCTCTGGCAGTGCCAAAGGTACGCTCCCCTTATTCCCAGGCAGCACCTGTGGGAGAGGGAAGTGCCCCTAGCAAGACCTGCCTGAACGCTGGTTCTGGCAGCAAGCTAAGACCGAGACTGTGCTGCTGCTGCTGTTGTTGTTGTTTTTGTTCCTCTTGAAAAATGGTGTCCCGCTTGCTTCCAGGTTTGCCGCCTGCAGCGGCCAGCCCGCAGGGGTCTGGAGAGGCTGCTCCAGGAGTTCTCTCGCCAAGGGCACACGCTGTCCCGGGTGTGCAGAGAGAAGGCGGCGCTGGCACAAGAGAAGGCTGCCCTGGCAGCCCAACTGGCAGCCACGGAGGAGGACCTACGAGGCCTTTCAAAGCAGCTGGTAGAGGCCAGGTAAAGGCAGGGAGGAGACCCTGGGCGGGACATTATTGAAGGTCTGTAATTACAAAGGTGGTAAGCGTTACGTCAGGATTTATTGCCTCCTGTGTGCTCTCCAGATGTCTCTCAGACAGAGAAGTGAAGAGACATGAGAAAAAAGGATGCTGTCACCTGAATGTTATGTTTCTGACAGCTGAAGCTCTCAAAGCTATTTTGGGCATCTGCTTGGGACCCTCTGCACACTCCTGTGACTAGTGCAACTTGGCACTGAATTGAGTATCAGGGAAACCGTGCAGATGTTTGCTGTAACCAGATATTTCCATCTGGTTTTAGTTTCTCCTTCAGTGCGCCTGAACATCAGTCTTTCCTTTCCAAGACGTTTGACACAGTATTTTCAGAAGTCAAGGCTTTTACGTGTGAATGTTGTGAGTAGGGCAGTGACGCTTTGGGTGAAAGCCGGAGGGTCGTGATGAAAATCCTGAGACCCTTCTGAGCTAACTCTGGTGAAGTGTGGTGCAGGACCTTGAGTTGCTTACAGACAGCAGCAGCAGCAGCAGAAGCAGTGGCAGAAGGGAAAGGTCTCAACAGTGTCTGAGGATTCTTGCTGAGCACTGATGCTTGCTCACTTCTCCACTCACCTCTGTAACCTGTCAAAGTCCCTTTATCCGGTCCCTTTTCAAAGAGTGCCATAACAATTGGGCGCTGCTGTTTGCCAAAATTAAAGGTAGCAAACTTCCTTGTTCAAGAACTTCCAGTAATTTAAATGGCAGGATACCTGTCCCTCCTCCAAGATAGTTCTCATTCAGATCAAAACCTGGTTCTGGTTTCCTACTCATGCTGCTAGCAGCCGGGCTTTCATCTATCGTTCGGTGCGTTCCCTCAGTCCCTTATACTTCCAGAGAGCGTCTGGAAAACAAAGTGCCTCTAGGGTACACTGCGGATGGCATTAAACATTGACAAGTCAGCCAGAAGAACACTGTGTTGTTGTGTCGCCCTGCAGAGTGACTTGGAAGGGCTGATGAGCTCAGGGCCGTGAGCAGAGTCTGGGCTTTTGCTCATTGGCAGAGACTTTGTGGGCACAACCACCCGTGTGGGGTACGTCAGGGAACAGCAATTTGAGCTTTGGCTGCAGAGATCAAACTCAGCTGGGGTTTTCTGTGCCGGGCTAGGTCATGAGGAGAGGCTCCCCAGTCACCTGGAGGGTCTTGCTTTGCTATTTTCAGTGGTCAAACTGGTCTTGCTTTACCTGAGTTTCCACGCAAGCCATTTTTTTTACTCAGGTGTAGGGATCTGAAGGCACATCTTCCTGGAAAAAGTGCCCGTGGGTGCCAGGAACAATTTCTCTTCATCTTCACAACTTGTAGGTCAGAGAAGGAGAGCTTGCAAGGCAGCCTGCAGGAGGCTCAGCAGCGCGTGTCCGAGCTGGAGATCACCAGGAGCCATCTGGAAGGCCAAGTTCGCACAGCCACGCAGGCCAAGGAAGTGATGCTCGGTGAGAGCCTCGTGTGCTTTGTTTCTGGCGATCGCCCTGCCTAGTGCAGTTGTGCTCTAAAGCCAGCTCTGTCTGCAGGGCTTTGGGGGCATGAAGGAGCTGGGGGCAGGTCCATCCTTGCCTGAAACTGAAAGGGTTTAAGGTCAGTAGAGTGCTCTGCCTGTGTAGTGTCTGACTGTTGCCGCTTGTCATGTTTGCAGAGCATGTGAGGGGCCTTCGTCGTGAGCTGCTGGCTGTAAGATCTCTCAGCACGCAGCAGCGTGAAGAAATGGCCCAACAGCTCCGCCAGACAGAAGAGCAGTACATCAAGGCTCTCAGACTCTGGCAGTGTGCTCAGGAAGAGGAAAAAAGGAAGCTCCAGGAGAAATTTGTAAGAAACAATACGCGCCTGAAGTTTTTAGGCAAGCTTGGTGGGCTGGCTTAGCAGAACAGCAGCCTGAGTATGTGACACGGCTGCAAGCATCTGCTGTAGGCTACACGTTGCTGGGCCAGGCAGCAGAGGGCTTCAAGGGTTCGTACTTGAAGGCCTGCAAAGAGCCAGAGCACAGTGCTGGGACAGTACATGCAGCCACAGATTCAGGATGGGCATAAACCAAGTTTCCCGGGACGTTGGGTGGTTGCCACCCAAAGCGTGGCAGCAGAGGGGCAGGACCTTCCCCACTGGTGCCTGGTGCCATGCAGCAAGCAGACTGCTGCTGACCTTGCTGCCAACTGCAGTCCCAGCCAACGGGGTTCCTTGCATTCTGTGCTGCCACAGTGGACAGAGGTCTTCCCTTTGGGCTTGAAGCACCTGCCACAGGCCCCGTGTTGCTGGTATTTCAGCTGGTAGCCTGTCTTGTGACGAGGGCATTGGGGCGCTTGCCTCCTCCTCGTCGTGCAGCTCCCACCTGCAGCTTTTCCTTGATCAAAAGGCAGAGGAACTTTGAGAGGAGAGCCTCTGAGAACAGGCACAAATCCTGAGGAGAGAGGGGCCAGGACACAGGCAGCCATCAGAGCAGGGAAGGAAGGTGGCATCTCCTTTCCTTCCACCTCGTGAGCCTCCTTCTAAGTTTCTGGTTAGGACAGGAGTGCTGGAGGGCACAAAGCCACTACTGTGCACTCTTCAGGTGGGGGATTTTTGGAGGGATAAAGCTTCCAACTTTTTTTCTTTGGAGAGCATAGCTGGGATTTTATGTGGATGTGTCTCTTCCCCTGATCAGGAGAGAGAGCTGGAACAACAGCGTCTGGGTGCACAGGAGCAGCTGGAGCAGCAGGCAATCTTCCTGGCACAGGTACACAGGGAGCAGGAGAAAAGGCTGCTGGAGATGAAGCAGGAAGTTGCATCACCACAAGCATGCAGGCTGAATGAGACCAGATAGGAAGCAGAGGCCGTCAAGAGGCAAAGAGTGTTTGTGAAAAGAGAGTCTGTGTGTTGCAATGGACTCCTTCTCTGGGCACTGTCTGTCTGGGTGGGATTGTGTCTCAGCTGGTC
The DNA here is from genome assembly GCF_965231275.1 of Zosterops lateralis. NCBI lineage: Eukaryota > Metazoa > Chordata > Aves > Passeriformes > Zosteropidae > Zosterops > Zosterops lateralis. The sequence goes on from NC_139800.1 coordinate 52,048,194, forward strand.
CTTGGCAAACACGAGAACGAGAACAAAAGGCTTCTGGAAAGTGTGAGCACGTCAATCTTGGTTGTCACACAAGTGGTGTGTGGAAAGTTTGAAGCTGTCTTCTCTTCATCCGTGTGCAGCTCGAGCGTCAGAAGGCTGCTGTCCTAGGCAAGGTGCGCCGGCTGCAGGGAAAGCTAATCCAAAGCCGGCGGCAGATACAGCAGCTGAGGCAGGAGCTGAATGAGGAGCGGGAGAATGGGCAGGTGAGCCTGACGAGCCAGGAAGCAGAGGGAAGGGCAGGAAGGAGGACGTGCACTGTCAGTCTCAGGAAAGGGAAAGCAAAGGCTACTGCAGGCCGTGGAAGCACAGAGGCAGATGCTGGTAAGATTTTTCTTAACAAAATATCTAGGACAAGCTGCAGGAAGCTCTGAGGAAGATGAAGGCAATGGAGGAGAGGCACAAAGAAGAAATGGAAAGGATGCACCAGATGCAGCTGCAGTACAGGCTGGCTGAACAAAAGCAGGTGAGTGAAAGAGCAGTAGGCATTGCCGTTGTGCAACAAGTGGTCTCCCCTCTTCTCACCTTTCCCCTGCAGAGCAGCAGGTGGATGGGGGCAATGCCTCTGACTGCCGTGCTCTGTGGTCTCCACGGCAGCTGGTCACAAGGGCACTTACTGGGCCGCTGAATCTGAGCTGCCGGCCTGGGCAGCAGGGCCAGTGCCTTGGCCGGCAGGCCGGCATTCCTCTGAATGTACTTCTGCTGGCCACAAAGTGCTCGCTTTGTTTTTTGAGGGGTTTGTTCAGGTGAACGTGGTGACCCACGCAGATTCTGAACAAGTTGTCCCTGTGCATGGTGAATGCAGTCCTCAGAAGAGGGTGAAATTTAAAGTTGCTCGTTCCCTTTCACAGTCTCTAATACAGCTGGCTGTGACAAGCTCTTGTCTCTGACTGCTTGTTTGGGTTTGACTTGAGGTGGAAGAGTTGACAGCTCAGCTTGCAGCCTAAGACAAGTGTTGTTCCTAAGGGCTTGCCTTTGAAACGGACCATCGCTGCCAGCCACCTTTCTGACACAAACAAATTTCTTGTCCCAGATGGACGCAGGCTCTGCCACCGCCGCCGCTGCAGCAGCAGCAGCATCAGCATCCTCCAAAGAAGCCTCCACTCCGCAGCCAGAAAACCGGAGCACAAGCAGCTCGTCCTGCTCAAGACAGGAGACCGAGAACGTGTGCCTGGAGCTCCTGAGTACGTCCTGTGGATTTCCTGTGTGATGGGGCAGTGTGTTATAGTGTGTGTGCCTCAGCACGAGCTGTACCACATCTTCCTCCTCATTTTGGTGTCAGACAGACATTCTGGACTCCCTATGGAAGCCATTGTTGTGCTTGGAAGCAGCCAGGGAGCTCTTGGGGCATTCCGTTTGCCTATGAGGGCAGCTGGGAGTGGGTGGGCTTTGTCTCAGTTTCCTTGTGCAGTAAAGGCAAAAAGCGGGAATTGTTTCCCGAGCAGCAGCAGGCTGCCGCCTAGCAAATGACCCGGTGAACGTGTGTGCGCTAGTCTGGCCAAAGCGATCAGAACAGCTGGCCTCCTGGATTCCCTTTAGAGTCTACACATTTGGTTAGCCCAACATCCTTGAAAAGAACATCAGACACGTCTTGAAAAGACACATCTCTGTGGCACGGTCAGATAAAACTGCCCTGCAGGCAGTTCTCAGGAGGAAGCCTGCAGCCCCTCTGCTGCGTGTTCCTGCGGTACGGGGCACTTTGTCACGGCTGACGGCCAGCCAGTAAATGCTCTTGGAATCCTAAGCATTGGCCTCCATCTCTGCATGGATCATACGCGAGGAAGGCACACCAAGGCCTTGGTGACTCTGCAATACAATGAACTGAGTTGCTTCTTGCAAGGGCTGGCAATAGCCGGCGGTGCAATGCCGTCAGAGAACAACCAGCCAGGTACAGAACAGAGCCCAGCTTCTTCAGTGTCTGCCCTCAAGTGCTGGCACAACGGGTGGATTGACCTACTCCTCCGTGGGTCTGAACTCAAGGACAACCATGTTCCGTCTTGAGTGGTGCCAACAGCCTGTAATGGGGCCCGCTCTGGCTCTGGCCTCTTCACAGTGGTTGTCAGTGGCCGTTTCTGGGCTTTGCCAAGCCTTTTTGTCATACCTGCCCTGCTGCTGATGGCTGCTGTGACTGCAGAGGCTGGAGCTTTCCTCAGCTGGGAGGTTTCAGCTGCCGCCCCGTTGCTGCAGCTTTGCCTGGACTCATGAAAGGATCAGCATCTCATTTGGGCAGCTGAGTCTGTGTCACAGCAGCACCTGAGGAGCGGCGCTGTCCTTGTTACCCGTCTCGGCCGTGCCCATTTGGGAAGACGGGGCGTGTGGGCGCTGTTCAAGAGGCCGAGTCCAGTGTTGGTGACTGCTGCACGCCAGGCTAAGTCAAGGAGTTGTGGCTCTTCCCTAAACGGGAAACGGGCAAAGCCGTCTTCAGAACTTAGCCTGCTCGTGAAGGAAGAGGGCCCTAATCCTTACAGCCATTGCTCTTGGTGATAGCATCAGCTGCTGTTCTCTAAAAATGGCAAGGCACTCTTTAGGCAAACCGCTGAGAGAGAGGTAAGGTGCCTTCATCCCCTCGAATTCACTCTGCAATATTCTCTCCACTCTGCATAAAGCAGCTGTGGATAAAACTTCACCCCAGATCCCAGGGTGCATTTCAACTTTGGAAGTAGGAAACCTTGTGTTGAATCTCACAAGGGAGTGTTTATTCCCAAGAAAATGAACGGTGATGATTTTTCAGCCCTCCGTCCCCTTTTGTAGATGACAACCGCTTGCCTTGGTGCCTGTTCCTTTCTGATCTCTGTCTGCTCCGATTCTGTTTCTCCCCGGGTTTAGTTTCCTCTCAAGGTAACCCGGCAAAGGAGTGCGGAGAAACAGACTCTGTGCAGGCCACGTGTGCTACAGAGCTGCCTGTCTTGCTGGGGCTGCTGTTGTTGTTGTTGTTCTTGTTGATGTTTACTGTTAGCCAAGCAACTGTAAATTGCTCAGAGCCCCAGAGAGTGGAGCTGAGATTCAGAGCTGCTGGGAGTCAGTATCTCTCTTTTGAAGTTTGCTTCTTGCATTTTGTTTCTTTCAAGGGAGAGTTGTGACCGTGGGACATCCAGAGCAGAAATACACTGGATGGAAAGCTATTGGCTGTGGGTGAGTGCAGCCACACTTACTTCTGCAGAACTACGGGCCAGGTATTTTGGTGGTGCAATATCAAGTGGGAAGTCAGGCAAGCTGCAAGCATCCTCAGACCCTGGCTTTAGATTGTCCCTGTCTCAGCACTGATCACAAGGCATCATCAAAGATAAGTGGATGCTGACAATGTCCTGCCAGCCTCAAGGAGCAGCACCTGGAAGCCCTCCTGTCCCTCAAACATGAGGCACCAGTTTGCTTCTTTTCCTAGGAGACATGGTTTTGTATGGGTCAAAGTAATACAGCCACACTAATGAAGGAAGAAGAACCTGAAAGAGCAGCTGTTATCTGACACCTGATAGCTGTCAGATAACAGCTATTTTCTTTCCAATATCTTGCTGAAAGCAATAGTCAGTGGTCTGGACCATAAGAAAGGCTGTGTGGTGTTCCCTGAGTTTGGCAGATAGAATCAAGAGAGCGGTGAGAAGGCCCAACACGACTGTGTGTTTCAATGCCTGGAAGGGCCTGCACACAGACAAAGAAAGGAAAAGGTGAAGGAAACTCCCACATCCATCATCTAGTGTGTATATCTGAGATTTGTACCAGCCCTTTTTGTTTCTGTTGGGCACAGTTTTTCTCTTGGACACGCTGCACGGCAGAGGGCCGCTGGGCTGCCGTGCCGTTGGCTGAAGAGTAGATGAACCCTGGTGTTTGAGAGATGCTTCAGGCAGCAGAGAGCTCCTGCCTGGGCTGCATTTTGCTTCTCAGCACTTCTCAGAGCTTCTCTGTTCTCGCCGCTGTTCTGTTTCTAGGGGTTACGGAGCCGTTTATAAGGCCTTCGATGCTGCCACAGGACGAGCGGTAAGTGCCAACAGCCCATGAAGATTTTGCAGCTCTTGAGCGCTTTCCCTTGTGATGTGCTCCGCAGCCAGAGCTTTGGGATCTGCGCCTGTCTTTGCTGCAAAGGTTGTCCCACAGAAGCAGCCTGCCTAGAGGGAGGCAGCAAAATGCATCTTGGACAGATTTTGTCCTTCCTACGTAGCTGAATGAATGCAAGGATGGCAGTGGTGTCTTTCTGAGAAGGACACACTTGCCTTGAACCTTCAGGCTGAACATGCATAGATCAGCTGATGGCAACAGCCCTCATTCCTCTTAAGCCCCGGTTCAGACACAGATGGGTATTCCCATTGTTTACCATGACCTCGTTCGCTTTGAAAATATAATAGCTCTTGGGGGCTGAAAGTTCAGAGTCCTGAATTCTCATTTCTGGCTCTCAGCAAATACTACTCCATCTTCCTGAGAGTTCCTTATCCACCTGCAGTGCCGTGCTCAGGAACTGCACTCGGATGGAGGTCTACGAGGTGTCCGAAAGCCCTAAACCCCACTTATAACCTGGGGTGTGTATCCGTAGTGCACCACAGAAAGGATTCTTCATTTTCAAACCCACTCCAAGTGGTATAATTACAAGTCTAAACTATGTTCAAGAACTTTCTGCAGAGAGGCAAAATCCAAGCAGAAGAAGCTGGGATGCACTAGGATTGTAACTTTACTTGGAGTCGCCTTGGAGTTCTTTTTTAGGACAGCATTTTCTCTGTAATGTATGTGTGTATTTACCTTGGTGCACAATCAAGAATGGCAGCAGTTTCTGGAATGCTGGTCAAAGCCCCTAGAAATGCAAATGCATTTTCTGCAGTTTCAATCTCTTTTCACACAGCATTGGTTTTGGCTTGCAAAACGTGTGTAAATGATAATAATAGTGATGAACAAAGTCTATTTGAGAAGTCTGCGGGTGCAGAGAGTGTTGTTAGTGCTTTGGGCCTGATGGTTTACAGTCCCTTCTTACCGAGGCATCCAGGCCCACGAGCGCACGAAGTAAGAGGCTCTTGTAATGGCTGCTCCTAACAGCTTTCAATGTCATTGCAGGTGGCAATAAAGCACCTTGATCTCCAGCAACAGGGCTGCAAGCAAGTCTTAAAAGAAGTAGTGGTCATGAGGAACTTTAAGAACACCAATATTGTCACCTACCTAGAAAGGTAAGTAGTTCTGGTATTTTTCTGGGCATGTTTGTTTGCATACTTGCAAGGCCAAGGTTTAAAAGCTGTTTCTTCACTGGCAGGAAACTGATCTTTCTATTGACATCAACCCACTCCTCTACGATGCATGGGAGGAGATAGCATGTTGTCCCCATGAATGCTTTCTGGCACAAAGAGCTTGAAGATTGTTCTCAGAAACCTGGCTCTCTTACTAAGCCAGCAGCCTGTATGTTCACTCGCTGCATGTTCTTCTGCTGATTTGGGGCTTGGATTTTTGCAAGTGTTGGGGAAGGAGTGCTGAGAAAGCATCACAGCAATGATTTCCCTTGCACTGTTCCCACCCTTTTCCATTGTTTTGCCTGCCAAGAGACTAGGCTAGGAGACATGTCATTTGCCGGGTTTGAAATTGGTTTTCCTGTTTGGGACTGTCCTTTATGCAAGGTTTTCCAAAGGGTGGCTGCCGCTCTGCACATCCACCTGCCCTGGGTAATCTGTTAAAACTGCGTCTCCTTGTTGCTGGAGCTAATGGTGCCATTTGTGTATGAAGATGATGAAGCAGCTGCTGGGATGTGTCTGCTTCCAGATTTGTCTTTGCCCTCATAAAACTGCCTTTTTCCCCTGCTTGCCACGTGAGCGATGTGCCTTCCCCATTCAGACGGCGCAGATTGCAAGCCCTGGATAGCCTAGGCGGAGCGTGTCTTCCTTTTCTTCCGTCTTCGTTTACCAGTGCCCTGGAAGCAAGACTCAGCTGTAGGCTTTTCTCCTGTAGGGCAATTTAGCTGTGCACGTTCAGCTCCACACTCTTGTTTTCCTCTTCCAGCTACCTTGTCCATGAGGCTGTCCTGCTGGTGTTGGAATACATGGATGGGGGCTCTTTAACCTACATTTTCAAAAAGAAAAGGATGGCTGTAGGACAGATGGCAACCGTCTGTCACGAGGTAAGGGATCCTGCTGGTGTTGGAATACATGGACGGGGGCTCTTTAACTCATGTTTTCAAAAAGAAAAGGATGGCTGTAGGACAGATGGCAACCGTCTGTCGCGAGGTAAGGGATCCTGCTTGTGCTTGGGAAGGTTTGGACAGGCTTGTCCTTTGAAAGCATGGCTAAGAGAGGGCTTCCATGTTCACAGCTTTCTTTCTGTGCTGCTCTTATGCTTCAGAGAAGAAAAGGCATCTGCACTGAAATGCCTACCAGTGGTCCCTGTCCTTACTCTAGTCTGTTCTCTACTCTCATCTGCTGCTGCCAAACCCTGTCTTCTTTTCATTTTTATTTTCTGTTCTGCGCTTTGCCTCTCCAAGCCTTTGCCTGGAACCTTTCTGCATTGCCTTCTCTGCCCGTAAGCACAAAGGTCACGGTGTCCAAGTTTGTTTTAAACCAACGGCAAAGCCAAAGAGAGACTCATGTCTCACAGGTCTCAGCTTCAAGGGATGGCATGGCGCCCACCACGGTGCTTGCTGCTGAAAACTGACAAATGAGCTACTTCCAAGTCTGCTGTCCAGGCAGCCATAGAGCCCTTGTCCTCCAGCCTCCTGCCCGACAGTGATCCCCTTGGTACCTGAGGGAGGGACTTCTCCTCTTTTGGAAAGCCCTGGTTTGTCCTTGGGATGGGGAGAGCGCATCTGCTGCAGCAGTGGTCATTCTGACTGGCTTTGCAGGGGACAGTCTCCTGCAACGACTGATGTTTCCCCCTCAGAAACAAATACACCTGCCCTTGGAAGGATCCTGCTCTCCTGGGGTTGCAGCAGCAGCTGGTCCCCTTGCCAGCACTCACTTTTCCTGTAAGAACTGTGAATATTCATGAGCAGTTTCCTTTTGCGCGTGATGAAATCTGATCGGGGTAACTTTTGGCCTCCTGTTTCTTTCTTCTTCTCTCAGTGTCTGCAAGGCCTGGCTTTCCTTCATGCCAACCAGGTGGTCCACAGAGACATCAAAAGTGACAACATCCTTCTGGGCCGGGATGGTGCCGTCAAGCTGGGTGAGTGTTCTTGGTCAGGCGCAGCGCCCCGGGGAGCCGGGCCGGGGCTGCTTTTGGGGGGCTGCCAGGTGCCCAGCAGTGGTGCTGGCGAGAGCGCACGGAGCGCTCCTGCAGGCTCAGAGCCCAGCGGTAAGGTGCTGAGTGGTCTAGGAAGGAACACGGTGTCAAGAGTAACTTTGGTTTGTGTGTGCTCCTTCCAAAGGGAGAGAGTTACAGTGTAAACCTTCATGTGAATGAGGAAAAGCCAAGGTGTGGATTGTGGCAGGTTTGTTTAGTGGACAATTCCCAGTTTTCTTGGCGGCAGCCCTGAGGAAAGAGAGCACAGCTACTTTTCCAGCGAGGTTCAGCCCTGCATTCTGAGACTTTGAGTGAGGAACTCTTTTCCTTGGTTTCCTACTTGAGGCGGTGTTTGTTTTCTTCCTCAGCTGATTTTGGCCTCTGTGGTTGGCTCGGCCCTAAGGAGGGGAGACGGAGGTCGATGGTCGGGACCACTTGGTGGATGGCACCCGAGGTCGTGCGAAGACATCCGTACGGCCCCAAAGTGGACACCTGGTCCCTTGGCATTGTGGGAATAGAAATGGCCAAAGGAGAGCCTCCTTACTTTTGTGAAACAGAAGACACGGTAAGGTGCAAATATGCTCTGATACCAGAGTCCTTCTGATCCATCTCCATTGGACAAAATCCCATTCCCACAGATTGGATGAGTTCCCAGAAGGCCCACTCCTAAGAATGTCCCTGGGGCTCACATAAGGTGTCAAGGCAAGGCCTCTTGCAGGTTGGAATAGCTGGGGCTGCACTGGGGCCTTTTTTCTTTTGGGAGAGCAGGCTCATCTCTAACCATCTGCGAGGCAAGAAATGGCTACTGCAGACGGGAGCTTAAAATATGGGGTCTAGGCGAGCACTTAAGGAAATGGAAGAACCAGGAAGGGCCTCATGTTTCCTTTTCCTTCAGGCCATGTATCTGATAGCCACGCAAGGGGCACCAGATCTGTACAAGCTCGGGCTACCCTCCGGCTTGTGTGACTTTCTGGACTGGTGCCTGCAGATGGATGTGGACAGGCGAGGCTCTGCCAAGGAACTTCTGCAGGTACGATGCAAAGTGGCCGTAGGCCCAACAGCCCTTCCCTGTCAGGGTTTGCTCCTCGCCCAGACTCCAGGGCATCGGACGGGCCCCCCTGTAGTAATCTCCCCACCCTGGGTGCTTTCCCAATGAAAACCAAGTCGGATCCAAGACTGGTTGAGGTTAGAAAGGACCGATGAAGGTCATCTAGTCCAAACCCCCTGCTACTGGCAAGGCCATCTTCAAGTAGATCAGGTTCCTCAGAGCCCCATCCAACCTGACCTTGAATGTTGCTGGGAGGTGGGGCACCTCCCAGCTCTCTGGGCAGCCTGTGCCAGTGTTTCAGCAGTCCCCTGGAAAAGGGTTTCTGCCTTAGAGCCCGTCTGAATCAACTCTCTTTTAGCTTAAAACCGTTCCCCCTTGTCCTCTTGCAACTGGCCCTGCTAACAGACGTGTCCCCGTCTTTCTTCTAAGCCCCTTCAGATATTGAAAGGTGTCTTTGGGGCTTGCCCTTCTCCAGGCTAAACAAGCCCAAATCTCACAGCCAGTCCTCAGAGGAGAGCTCCCAACTTCAGGTCATTTCTGAGGTGCCCTTTTGCCCTCGGCTGGTGTATTCAGGTTTCCCTGGTAGCCGTGGAGCTGAAGTATTGCAGTGCTGGGGACGGAGGCCTGCAGCGCGGCTTGAAGAACAGTGAAAGCAGTCCCTGCCAAGCCGTTCTAGACTGGTCTGTGGGAAGGCCGGGGCTGTGGGGTGCTAACTGTGGGCCTCACAGGGGACCCAGCTTGTCCCTCCTGCCCCACACTTAGAGGTTTCTGCCAGCCAAACAGGGACAGCTGAGCAGGATTTGTGCCAGCCCCACGTGCTGCCTGGCCCGGTCAAGTAGATGAGAACCGCTGTGACTTTGCTGCCAGGTTTTGTGGCAGACAGGCAGCTGGTGCCCAGGCCACTTCCTTGGCCGTCCCTGCTGCGAAGGAATAGGGCAGGCAGCACAGGAAGGACAGGGCATGCCAAGGAAGACACTGCTCCCACTGCAAGCCACAGCTGAGTTCATCTGCGCTCTGCTGCTTGTGTCTGTGTGTTTCTGGGCACTAGAGGAATCCGGCTTGACCCTGTTAGAAGCACGATTTGGAAAAGAGCGGTTTCCTTTCTCCTTTGTCGCTTTACATTTGGTTTCTTTTCTTTCTCCTTCTCTTCGGACAGCATCCGTTTCTCAAGTTAGCGGAGCCTCTCGTCAGCCTCTTCTGACAGCCGGATTGCTGTCATCCCTGCACCAAAGTAATGCAGGCAGCAGAGGAGGTGACAAGGACCACTGCAGCCCTTTGAGAAAAGAGCCTCTGAGAACAGGCAGAAATCCTGAGGAGAGAGAGGGCGAAACAGGCAGCCATCAGAGTGGGAAAGGAAGGTGGCATCTCCTTTTCTCCCACCTGCTGATCCTCCTCCTAAATTTGTGCTTAGGACAGCCTTGCTGGAGGGCGCAAAGTCGCTACGAATGCGCACTTTTCAGGTGGGGCGTTGTTCAAGGCACAAAGCTTCTACTGTTTATTCCACTGTGGGAAGCCCAGAGGAGTGTCTCAGAAGGAGGGAGGCCCCACAGGAAGCCACCCGCAGAGCCAGGCTAGAGCTGTGGGCGAGGGCTGGCCGTCAGGCTGCTAAGGAGGTGCCTGAAGCTGCTCAGTGCATCCTGTGCATTCTTTGTCCGCTCGAGCAGTGTATTATAGTATGTGCGCCTCAGCATGAGCTGTACCACGCCTTCCTCCTCACTTTGCTGTCAGACAGACATTTCTGGACTCCCCGCAGAAGCCATTGTTGTGCTTGGAAGCTTGGAAGCAGCCAGGGAGCACTCTGGGGCTTTCTTTTTGCCTATGAGGGCACTGGGAGTGGGTGGGCTGGGAGTGGGTGAAGTCTCAGCTTCCCTGTGCGGTAAAGGCAAAAGCGGGAGCTGTTTCCCGAGCAGCAGCAGGCTGCTGCCTAGCAAATGACCCGGTGAACGTGTGTGTGCGCTAGTCTGGCCAAAGTGATCAGAACAGTTGGCTTCCTGGATTCCCTTTGGACTCCTGACTTGTCACCACTCATGGGAGACAAAATGCTTCAGGGAAATCGACTGGCTGTGGGGCTGCTTTCATGCTGGTGTTGTCTTCAGTTTTACTTCTGCTATTCCTTTGACAGATCACATGGGCCCCCTCCATGTCAATCTCCACTCTAGCTGCTTTTCAAAGGAAAAGAAAGGAAACTTGCAGTGAAGCAATCGAGGAAGCAGAGGGGATGACCAGGAGCACTTCAGAATTTCTTTCTCCATTGGCAGCTCAGAGCTGGACTCAGAATAAAAATCCTAGAAACCCCTAAGCCTCTTGGAAGATTCCCTTCCTTGTCACCCAGGGAATACGGCTCTGCGTTTATTTCTGAATTGTCCCATCTTTCTTTGAAGATGGAAAGTCTTTCCTGTGGGCCTTCTGGCATGGTTTGGAATCGGGAACCGTCTCCTTCCTTTATCAACTCCAACCTACACTGCCTTTGGAATACCTCCCACTGGCCCTGTTTTGCCCGGCCGTGGACTTCTGGATGAGGAAGAAAGTGCAAATGCATTCCCAGGCAAAAGGCAATGAAGAGCAGCACGGCCAAAACGTCCTGTGGAGATAGGGGCTTTCGGCCATGCACACAGAGGCTTTTGGTTCTGTAGTGGTTCTGCTCCGCTAATTCAAGTCATTGCACCATTTATGTGGTGGTTTCATGCTTGCTGAATTTTGTTTGCCAGCTGGGAGATAGGATTTTTGTAGAAAAAGGCAAAGCAGGTTTTAACTTAAGTTAAACAGATTTTATTAATATACACTAAGAGAAGTAATGGCAAAGGGAAAAAACAACCACAAATGAATTTTGAAACACACCCTTTGTCCCACTGCAAACTCTTTATTTTCTACAGTGTAAGGAGGCAAAAAGACACCTGCATGTTTCTGCAGACCCTACAATCACTGGGGGAAAAAAAAGGATGCCTGCATTTGTCCACAGATTTTACAACATCAGACGACAAAAAGGACTCATTTTGACAGGGCACAGACTGTCCCACATCAGCAGAAAACCCCCTTGCAGTCCATAACCCATAGCTCAAAGGATTCAAAAGTAACTCCAAACAGGCGCCAGGCACACATCCCAAGTACTTTGGCCACCAACGCTTCTGACTAAAACTAGTTCCCTAAATTGGAAATCCTGTCATTCCTGCCTGTTTAGTTCATGCCTAACATCAACCAACACACTGTAGGGCTTGCTGAAGGAAGAAGGATACCTTAGTGGGAAAAAACAGCTGAGTAATGAACTGCTCATATGTGTTTGCATGGCACTGGACAACGTGTGTGTTGTCAGTATGGCAGGGACACGTCCTCTGCACGGGGCAGCGCCCATGTCCTGGGCATGGCAGGGGGTGCCCTTGAAGCGTCCCTCACAGTGTGAGTGCACCCATCGGCAAACTTGACCGTTCTCTCCGCTTCCACCAGTTCCCAAGTCAGCCCTCCTCTTGGAAATGTCCTCTGTCCAACACTGAGCTCCTGGTGCCTTTGCAAAAACCCACAGCCTTCAGCTGGTGGGAGACCTGCAAGCTCAGATTCCTCCATGGACGTGGCTTTGAAACCATTTCATTCTAGAGCTCCCCATAACGTGCCACAGGAAGGAGCAAACAGGTGCCAGTCTCACGGGTAACAGGAGAAGGCAGCAGGCCAACAGCAGGAGTTTAGCCCATAGCTAGAGGAAGCAGAGGAATTTGCAAGGCAGGTGAGCACTTGTGATGGCAGAGGCGTGCTGAGCTGTCTGCTCTTGGCTTGCTGCTGAAACCCCGAACTCTTGTGCTCTTGAGAACAACATTTATGCCTAAATCCCACTGGAATCAGCATTTCTTAGAGGAATTTCCACTTGCTGAGGAATGGCTTACAGTGCTCATCTTTTTGGCAATGAACCCAGGCCATGTTTTAGAAAGGAGGGAACCTAAGTGAGTCTTTGGAGTTTCCTGGAAGGAACAAAGCCCTGTGATAACAAGCAGCATTCTCTGGCTGCTCTCAGGGGAAAAATCCCAACAAGCTGAAGACACCTGGATAAAGGGGTGGATACAGTTTTGAGCTACGTTGGCCTGCAATGGTAAAGTCCTGGATGTGGAGGTGAAAGGGCACCTATGTTATAAACGAGGCTTGGACTCGGATGAAAAAAAAAAAGAAAAAAAAAAAAAAGGCATTTGTTTATTTTAACTGTAACTGACCCCTGGGAGCGGAAACCCAGGATAAGCCCAGGTTCGTCTCAGCAAGCCAGAAATCCAAAAACTGCAACACCAGGACAGGGTACTCCTCCAGACCCTCAGAGTTCTGAAGAAGAACGTCCCCCACACGCTGACAGTCCCTTATATCCTCTTTGGTTCCTCCTGATTGGTGCATTTTGGATCCTCTTCCAGATTGGTTAGTTGCCAGGCCTCTGATTGGTCTTTAACAAGAGTCACTCCTGACCAATCGTTTCCCAAGGGCGTCGAGTGATTGGTCTGTCATGTCCACCAATCATGGTTCAGAGTGATGTAACCTGTGTGAACCAGATCTTTTCCCCCTTTCCTCGTTACATAACACTTTACACCAGTACAGTGTTGCAGCAACTCACAACCTTTGCATCAAGCAAACTTCTCTACAGAAACCCCTCTTGAAACATTTTATAACAATTCCCCCGTCTATAGCTTTGAAACAGATACAACTAACAACAAGCAATTTCAGGAACCCCTCTTGAAACATTTTATAACACCTAGCATCCCCGTGTCCTATCTCTGCATCTTCCTGAGAACCAGAGGAACCCTGCCTGCCCCTGTGAGGAACTTAGCCTGGGAACTACTGCTTCCTTTCTGGTTTAGCTTCTGTCTTTTCTTCTTTTGGACAGCACTGCTTTGTGGCCTCAGCCCAGCCTGCCTCCGCCCTGGCTGATTGGAGCCCATCAGCAAAGGAAGCGCAGGAAGCCTGGCAAAGGAGGCCACCAGTCCCTGAGGAGGCTTTGTGGCCTGCCAGCTCAGCGCAGGACTGGGAATCAAAAGGCCTAAATCCCGCGCTCCATGGGAAGATGGCCTTCCCGGTCAGCCTGCGCCGAAGCCGTGCCTTGGCCCGGCGCTGCGCCTTGGCCCGGCGCTGGCCGTGCGCTGCGGACGGACGGTCCCGCCGGCGCCTTGGCGCTGCTCGGCAGCTGCCCGAGGCTCTCCCCCCTCACAGAGGGGCCCCGCCCCGCCCCGCCCCGGGCGCCCCCTGGTGGCTGCCCCGCCCCGCCTCGCCCGCCCCGCGCAGGGGCGCCCACCTCCCATGGCGCCCCCCAGCAGCAGCCGCCCCTCGCTGCAGGCACGGAGGAGGGCTCGGGCCCCGCTGCTCGGCCTGGCACTTGGGTCCCTTCTTTTCCAAGAGCGAAGCAGGCTCGAAAGGAAGCCTTTTCCAACCGCATCCCTCTGCTTTACTTCGGGAAGGCCAAAACTCTGCCCTGCAGGTGGCCCTAGTGCGTCCCTAACTGCTGGCGCAGGATGAAGGCCCCTTCGTTCTCCCGCCAGTTTGTCATGACTGCCTCAAAAGCACCGCCCAGTTCTGGTGGGAGAAACAGCCCGTGGCACAGTGGTGCCATCCCCGCCCAGCCGGGGCTCTCCGGCAGAGCAGCAGCAGCAGCAGCAGCGCTTGCTTTGGCTTCACCTGGGAAGCCAGAAGCCTCTGTAAATCAGCAGGATCCCTGGCTGCGTCTGCTCCTGATGGTGGGTGAATCCTGCTAGCTCTGACTGCTTCCAAAAGGTTATAAAGGCAGCAGTGTAGACATACATGCATAGCAACCTTGACACCGTCCAAGAAATGTGCAAAACTGTGGGGGGTTGTGTGGCATTATTGGGGCTGTCATGCTAGTAGTGCCTCCTCCACAGCTTCTGTGCAATGCCATTGCTGGACCATTTTCCTCCCCAGTCAGTCACTCCCAGCCTCATTCCCTGGCTGCCGTTGCATCTCAAAGCACAGCTGCCCCAGTTCCTGAGTTCCAGCTCTCAGGCTGGAGCACCAACCCGTGCTGTTGCACATGAATGAATGGTCCGTCTCCACTGCACTGGGAGAAAGCACTTTTGTTAAGACGCAGGATGTAGAAAGTAGAGGGGAAAATTGGTTGGAAACTCAGGGTGCAGACAGACTGCTAGAGCTTTCTGTTCCTTTCCTTTGAGGAAACAGCTGTATTTTGAGAATGCTTGACAGAGAAAGGTATGCATGGCTCTGGGACTGTTTTGTAAGCAGTGCATGTTTGAAGCTGTCTCCTGATCTCTAGCCTAGAGGCAATTAGGGTCACCCACCAACATTTTAAAGCTTCCGGATTATGACACTAGTAAGGTGCAAATGTGGTCTCTGTAGATCCAAAGATTGTTCCACATCTAATTTGACATTTCTTGAGAATTGTCCTGACTTTCAATCTGCCACACACAGGGAATTTGCACAGGACAATATGCAGCCTCCCAGGTGTCACATTTGGAGTCTGAGCAGCTGCTCCTCCACTACACTTGGTGGGCTCATGCCAGTGGTGGTCCTGGGGCTGGGAAACACCTAGACTTGTGTAGAGCTCTTCCAAAATGCTGACGCAAAACCAGGCAAAGAGCAAAAGCCTACATCTTTCTCCATGCTTTTTAGTTTTTAACTGAAAAAGAACATCACAGGAAGTTTTTCCAGGCACTTGCTATTAATGCTCAACAAAGTATTTTTATGAGGGAGAAAAAAAATGGTTTCAAGGGGATGGGAGAGGAGGGGGAAGGAAGCTTCTGAACTTTGGAAGGCTTGTGGTTGCTGCTCTGTTTTCCTGAGCCTGCCTTCCTAAGGTCTGCCCACCAGCTGAGCTACTTGATCTCTGCTTTATAACTCCCTTCTTTTAGGTGGGACTTGCTCATTTTGGGCTCTGGTTTCCTCCTCCCACCACCTCCTACATTGTCCCACATTGGGTTTTAACATTCTTCTCCTTTTTTCTGTGTGTGCATTGGAGTCAGATCTCTGTGGCTCCCGGATGTGTGCCCAGGGAACCTCCCAGAAGTGAGTCACAAGACCCAAAGGCTTCTTTCAGCTGCCGTAATTCTGCAGCAGCCATGTGCTGTGTGTGCAGCAGGTCAGTTCCTTGGCCTTTTCTCCCCACTTAGGTGTCTGTCTGCTTTCAGCGAGCCCTACAGTTTGCTAGCTGAAGTTAGCCATGGGGTAAATGGGTGGGAATGAGAGGCAATTTAGGGAACTCTCCGAGATATTACCAAAGCACGATTCCATCCACAGAGTTTAAGCAAGTTTTCTTGATTTTAGTCAGCAGTGGTGGCCAAAGAGCACACTTTTTGATTTCCTCACATCCTGTTTTTGTCTCAATGCTCAGCTTGGCATACATGGTGTATGGGCTTGGTGCCTGTTTTGTGTCCCTTGTGGATCCTCTGAGCTGTAGGTTATGGACTGCAAGGGGGTTTTGTGCTGCTTGGGGACAGAGGAGAACTTTCTGGGCTTTCTTTTGCATTAGCTGTAGAGCACGTTTGGTTGCTGCACATAACTTCACAGACCACCTTAGGGCGGCTGCTATTGTGATGTCAGTGGAGGGCTGCCACGTCACAGCGTTGCCAGCAGGAGGTTGCCCTGGTGCACGCGAGGCCTCAGCGTCCAGAGCAGCTCTTGGCGCGCTCGTTGCAGGAGGATCCTGTGTTGAGGAGCTCTCCAGCAACAGTCTCTGCCCTGAAAAGGGATTCTGTTGTTTGGTTTTTTTTGCCTGCTGTTGCGTGAGTCTGAGGACTCGTGTAGGCATCCTTTTGTTTTCCCTGCAGTTGTAGGGTGTGCAGACACGCACAGGTGTCCTTTTTTTTTTCTTCTTTTCCTTGCACAGTCAGGGGACTTGTGCAAGTGGTGTTTTTTTTTCCATTTTTGTTTTCCGGCCCACGGACTCGAGCGGCCCTGCTGAAACGATGGAGCGAGTCCGTAGAGCGGTCAGCAGGGCTTTTTCAGCGGTGTCATCCCGCAGAATTTTTAATGGCCTGAGACGTAAGTTGAAGGTTTTTCCTTGGGGCAGCACATTGAAACAAAAGTGCCAGAAAGATGCCGTGGGTTTGGTAAAGCTCCTGCCAACAGCTTCAGCAAAGAAGGGGGTGTCTCTTGATAAGCAGGGTTTGGACAACTTCCAAAATGCAGACTGGGAGAACTTTGGAGGAGCCCTGGCAAAAACTGTGCAGTTCTCTCCAGATCTGAGGGAAAGCAGCTTTTTTCTGCATTCCGTCCTTAAAGGATGTGCCCGTCTAACTGGACCCCCTTGGTGCGCTACAAGAGCGATTGGCTTTGCACTGAGGGGCAAACTGCCGAGCAGTTGGTGTGTGCTCCTGAAGGCTGGAGCTGGGCCTGTGCTGTGTCTGAAGAGAACTGCGAGCACTGAGAGGGATTTGAGGGAAGTTTTTGTGGGGAATTGTTTACAGCAACCACGTGGGACATGCTGCTTGCAATTTACGAAAAGAAAAAGGAAGTCCAGGAAAGAGAGGAGAAAAAAGCTGCTTTAGCTGCAGGGGGGACAGTGAGCTACAATGTAGGCACTGACTGCTGAAGAACGATTTGCATTTTCTCGGCCAGGTTTCTAGTTCCTTAGTGGCAAGGCCAAGCAAAAGGTAGGCACAGCCTAGGGTATTGGCCTGCAGTCTTGCTTGCTCTGCTAAAGAACTGTTTGCTGTGGGAGGGATGTTGTGAAAAGAAAATGTGCTCTGTTTGGGCAGCCTTGTTCCCTGGGATTCCTCAGCTCACACAGATTTCTAACAGCACCTGGTTCATTTTCCCTTGCGCTTGGCAGGTCGTCTCAGAGGCAGAGGGAGTCAAGTCCACGATTTGGTGAGTGGGACGGGCCCCCTTGACACTGCTGGTGTTGGAGAATTGTGGAGCGAGCTGTGGCCTTGGCCCCTTGTAGTTGAGTGCCAGCCTGGCAGGCTGAAAGGAAGTGCACGTCAATGTCTGCACGAGCACTACCAAGAGGATTCCATCAGTTTCCTCCTTTTCCACTGAAGAGGTTTTAACTAATGAAAGTCAAGTTTTGCAGACAGGAGGCTGCATGCTGATTGTAGCCAGGCTGAAATACCTCCTTCAGAAGCAGTCGTATCCAAACATTAGTCTCATCAGTCCACTTGAATTGAATTTTAATGACTGAGGATCCCACTTGTCTCCAAATTCGTGACTTCCCCTTAGGACAGCTGGGGATAGAGCTCAGCAGAAATCAGGTTCTAAATGCCCTGTCCCTCACACTTCTGGTCTGTGTGCAGAGCACCATGCCAGCAGCAGAACCTTCTCCGGCTCGCTCTCTTCCTCCAGAGGCTAAAGGGGAGGCAAAGGACAACAAACCTCCACGTGTCGCCAGTGCAGGGCCTGAGCGTCCTGGAGCAGTAAGTGGCAGCTTTGCTTGGGTCAGTGCAAAGCTTTGCTGCGGTGCAGAGCTGCAAGTTTCTGATCAGGCAGCACTTGCCCTTTGTGGCTGAAGATGCTGAGGGCAGGAGTCCTGCCACGACCTGGCTCTTCAGCCCGTCCACGTGCATTGGATTTTCCCATCCACTGGTGGGAAATGGGATCTGAACTTTCACAGGCAGGCATCATTTTGGTGCCATTCTGACAGGCACTGTGAACTTCCCTTGGTGTCAGATAAGCGGTAGCATGATGTCCTTTAGTGCTGCTGGTGTGCAAGTGAGCCCCTCTGTGCACAGTGTCTGTGCAGGCTGCCTGTTGTCAGGGCAGAGAGGCGGTCGGTCCCAAGGTGCAGTTCCCAGCCTCGTGGGCTACGGAGGAGCCACCGTTGCCTGCGGGGACCTGCCCCTCTCCACGCCCCATCTGGGTAGCTACAGTCACTGCTTCCACTAGAGCCTTAACCTTGACACATGGCCCCAGTTTGCTGAGAAGAATGCTGGGCAGCTCTGCATGGCAGAGACAAGGTCTGTCTCTGAAGGTCTGGAATGCAGTTCCTATTGGCTGCTCTCTAAGGCCTGAAATCCTGAAGGGAAGCCAGTTGACCACAGCTAAGCAGGGAAATGTTTCCTGTTTCTGATCAGACACTTACAGGGCAAGCCAAGGGTTAGTTGGTTACTCACATCAACACCCCCACACACCAGCTTTTGCCTTCAGGTGAGCTGTCTCCGCTTGCTGCTTCTTGCAGCTGTCAGGAGCCAACTTCCCTGCTGCTTACTGCTCGTTTGTGCTTTTTCCCTGCCCGTTCCCTGCAGGCCCCAGCAGGAGGGCTTCTTGCCAGTCAGGACTCCTCGGCCCAGGGAGGAGATGCAGAGCAGCAGCTGAGCATGGATAGAGAGTGCAGAGCCCGGGAGTTCAGGTGTGTGCTAAGCTTTCTCGCTTTCTCTGGGCAGGGGCAGGCATTGCTGGGCTTTAGGAGCTGCCCGTCCAGATGCCTTAGCTGACTCCAAGTGCTTGGAGCTGAGGACTGGGCTTTCCTGGGGTGCCTGCCAGCCTAAACCGTGTTTGATTATTGGATTGGAAATCTGTACCCATCTGCTCCCCAAGCGATAGCTTGCAGGCTCTTGTTTCACTAGTGAATGCAAGAGTAGTTTTGAGACTGCTCATCTGGACTTTCCAAGCCCATCATAGCCAAAGACAAGTTTTGCAAGTCCGCTGTCCGCTCTATCAGAGAGGAGCAGAAGACCTGGCAGGCAGGAAGCTGTTAAGCTTTCTGGAAGTACCTGAGCTTTCTGGAAATGTTTTGTGGCTTCTGGAAGCTTGTTTTGCTTTCTCACTGGTATAGAGTATGGACTCTTCCACCTGCACGAATGACAGAGACGGGCTGGTCTAGGGAGGGAATTCCGGCATTCTCTTGAAGTGCAACTAGAGGGCTGTTGGAAGCCCCTGAGACTGCCCGATGTGGGACATTCCGTCCCGGTTTTGCAAGGAGACTGTTGCTACTAAAGGCTTGTTTGTCTGTCGTAGATGGAAGCAGTTGGCTGCGCTTGGGAGAAGGAGCCACTCCTCACTAGAAACAGTGCTGGAAATGTCAACAGAGAGAGGAGAGGAATCGCAGCCTCCGAGGGCTCTGCTGAAGGAAGAGGTTCCTCTGGCAGTGCCAAAGGTACGCTCCCCTTATTCCCAGGCAGCACCTGTGGGAGAGGGAAGTGCCCCTAGCAAGACCTGCCTGAACGCTGGTTCTGGCAGCAAGCTAAGACCGAGACTGTGCTGCTGCTGCTGTTGTTGTTGTTTTTGTTCCTCTTGAAAAATGGTGTCCCGCTTGCTTCCAGGTTTGCCGCCTGCAGCGGCCAGCCCGCAGGGGTCTGGAGAGGCTGCTCCAGGAGTTCTCTCGCCAAGGGCACACGCTGTCCCGGGTGTGCAGAGAGAAGGCGGCGCTGGCACAAGAGAAGGCTGCCCTGGCAGCCCAACTGGCAGCCACGGAGGAGGACCTACGAGGCCTTTCAAAGCAGCTGGTAGAGGCCAGGTAAAGGCAGGGAGGAGACCCTGGGCGGGACATTATTGAAGGTCTGTAATTACAAAGGTGGTAAGCGTTACGTCAGGATTTATTGCCTCCTGTGTGCTCTCCAGATGTCTCTCAGACAGAGAAGTGAAGAGACATGGGAAAAAAGGATGCTGTCACCTGAATGTTATGTTTCTGACAGCTGAAGCTCTCAAAGCTATTTTGGGCATCTGCTTGGGACCCTCTGCACACTCCTGTGACTAGTGCAACTTGGCACTGAATTGAGTATCAGGGAAACCGTGCAGATGTTTGCTGTAACCAGATATTTCCATCTGGTTTTAGTTTCTCCTTCAGTGCACCTGAACATCAGTCTTTCCTTTCCAAGACGTTTGACACAGCATTTTCAGAAGTCAAGGCTTTTACGTGTGAATGTTGTGAGTAGGGCAGTGACGCTTTGGGTGAAAGCCGGAGGGTCGTGATGAAAATCCTGAGACCCTTCTGAGCTAACTCTGGTGAAGTGTGGTGCAGGACCTTGAGTTGCTTACAGACAGCAGCAGCAGCAGCAGAAGCAGTGGCAGAAGGGAAAGGTCTCAACAGTGTCTGAGGATTCTTGCTGAGCACTGATGCTTGCTCACTTCTCCACTCACCTCTGTAACCTGTCAAAGTCCCTTTATCTGGTCCCTTTTCAAAGAATGCCATAACAATTGGGCGCTGCTGTTTGCCAAAATTAAAGGTAGCAAACTTCCTTGTTCAAGAACTTCCAGTAATTTAAATGGCAGGATACCTGCCCCTCCTCCAAGATAGTTCTCATTCAGATCAAAACCTGGTTCTGGTTTCCTACTCATGCTGCTAGCAGCCGGAGCTTTCATCTATCGTTCGGTGCGTTCCCTCAGTCCCTTATACTTCCAGAGAGCGTCTGGAAAACAAAGTGCCTCTAGGGTACACTGCGGATGGCATTAAACATTGACAAGTCAGCCAGAAGAACACTGTGTTGTTGTGTCGCCCTGCAGAGTGACTTGGAAGGGCTGATGAGCTCAGGGCCGTGAGCAGAGTCTGGGCTTTTGCTCATTGGCAGAGACTTTGTGGGCACAGCCACCCGTGTGGGGTACGTCAGGGAACAGCAATTTGAGCTTTGGCTGCAGAGATCAAACTCAGCTGGGCCTTTCTGTGCCGGGCTAGGTCATGAGGAGAGGCTCCCCAGTCACCTGGAGGGTCTTGCTTTGCTATTTTCAGTGGTCAAACTAGTCTTGCTTTATCTGAGTTTCCACGCAAGCCATTTTTCTTACTCAGGTGTAGGGATCTGAAGGCACATCTTCCTGGAAAAAGTGCCCGTGGGTGCCAGGAACAATTTCTCTTCATCTTCACAACTTGTAGGTCAGAGAAGGAAAGCTTGCAAGGCAGCCTGCAGGAGGCTCAGCAGCGCGTGTCCGAGCTGGAGATCACCAGGAGCCATCTGGAAGGCCAAGTTCGCACAGCCACGCAGGCCAAGGAAGTGATGCTCGGTGAGAGCCTCGTGTGCTTTGTTTCTGGCGATCGCCCTGCCTAGTGCAGTTGTGCTCTAAAGCCAGCTCTGTCTGCAGGGCTTCGGGGGCATGAAGGAGCTGGGGGCAGGTCCATCCTTGCCTGAAACTGAAAGGTTTAAGGTCAGTAGAGTGCTCTGCCTGTGTAGTCTCTGACTGTTGCCATTTGTCATGTTTGCAGAGCATGTGAGGGGCCTTCGTCGTGAGCTGCTGGCTGTAAGATCTCTCAGCACGCAGCAGCGTGAAGAAATGGCCCAACAGCTCCGCCAGACAGAAGAGCAGTACATCAAGGCTCTCAGACTCTGGCAGTGTGCTCAGGAAGAGGAAAAAAGGAAGCTCCAGGAAAAATTTGTAAGAAACAATACGCGCCTGAAGTTTTTAGGCAAGCTTGGTGGGCTGGCTTAGCAGAACAGCAGCCTGAGTATGTGACACGGCTGCAAGCATCTGCTGTAGGCTACACGTTGCTGGGCCAGGCAGCAGAGGGCTTCAAGGGTTCGTACTTGAAGGCCTGCAAAGAGCCAGAGCACGGTGCTGGGACAGTACATGCAGCCACAGATTCAGGATGGGCATAAACCAAGTTTCCCGGGACGTTGGGTGGTTGCCACCCAAAGCGTGGCAGCAGAGGGGCAGGACCTTCCCCACTGGTGCCTGGTGCCATGCAGCAAGCAGAGTGCTGCTGACCTTGCTGCCAACTGCAGTCCCAGCCAACAGAGTTCCTTGCATTCTGTGCTGCCACAGTGGACAGAGGTCTTCCCTTTGGGCTTGAAGCACCTGCCACAGGCCCTGTGTTGCTGGTATTTAGGCTGGTAGCCTGTCTTGTGACGAGGGCATTGGGGCACTTGCCTCCTCCTCGTCGTGCAGCTCCCACCTGCAGCTTTTCCTTCATCAAAAGGCAGAGGAACTTTGAGAGGAGAGCCTCTGAGAACAGGCACAAATCCTGAGGAGAGAGGGGCCAGGACACAGGCAGCCATCAGAGCAGGGAAGGAAGGTGGTATCTCCTTTCCTTCCACCTCGTGAGCCTCCTTCTAAGTTTCTGGTTAGGACAGGAGTGCTGGAGGGCACAAAGCCACTACTGTGCACTCTTCAGGTGGGGGATTTTTGGAGGGATAAAGCTTCCAACTTTTTTTCTTTGGAGAGCATAGCTGGGATTTTATGTGGATGTGTCTCTTCCCCTGATCAGGAGAGAGAGCTGGAACAACAGCGTCTGGGTGCGCAGGAGCAGCTGGAGCAGCAGGCAATCTTCCTGGCACAGGTACACAGGGAGCAGGAGAAAAGGCTGCTGGAGATGAAGCAGGAAGTTGCATCACCACAAGCATGCAGGCTGAATGGGAAGAGATAGGAAGCAGAGGCCGTCAAGAGGCAAAGAGTGTTTGTGAAAAGAGAGTCTGTGTGTTGCAATGGACTCCTTCTCTGGGCACTGTCTGTCTGGGTGGGATTGTGTCTCAGCTGGTCCTTGGCAAACACGAGAACGAGAACAAAAGGCTTCTGGAAAGTGTGAGCACGTCAATCTTGGTTGTCACACAAGTGGTGTGTGGAAAGTTTGAAGCTGTCTTCTCTTCATCTGTGTGCAGCTCGAGCATCAGAAGGCTGCTGTCCTAGGCAAGGTGCGCCGGCTGCAGGGAAAGCTAATCCAAAGCCGGCGGCAGATACAGCAGCTGAGGCAGGAGCTGAATGAGGAGCGGGAGAATGGGCAGGTGAGCCTGACGAGCCAGGAAGCAGAGGGAAGGGCAGGAATGAGGACTGTCAGTCTCAGGAAAGGGAAAGCAAAGGCTACTGCAGGCCGTGGAAGCACAGAAGCAGATGCTGGTAAGATTTTTCTTAACAAAATATCTAGGACAAGCTGCAGGAAGCTCTGAGGAAGATGAAGGCAATGGAGGAGAGGCACAAAGAAGAAATGGAAAGGATGCACCAGATGCAGCTGCAGTACAGGCTGGCTGAACAAAAGCAGGTGAGTGAAAGAGCAGTAGGCACTGCCGTTGTGCAACAAGTGGTCTCCCCTCTTCTCACCTTTCCCCTGCAGAGCAGCAGGTGGATGGGGGCAATGCCTCTGACTGCCGTGCTCTGTGGTCTCCACGGCAGCTGGTCACAAGGGCACTTACTGGGCCGCTGAATCTGAGCTGCCGGCCTGGGCAGCAGGGCCAGTGCCTTGGCCGGCAGGCCGGCATTCCTCTGAATGTACTTCTGCTGGCCACAAAGTGCTCGCTTTGTTTTTTGAGGGGTTTGTTCAGGTGAACGTGGTGACCCACGCAGATTCTGAACAAGTTGTCCCTGTGCATGGTGAATGCAGTCCTCAGAAGAGGGTGAAATTTAAAGTTGCTCGTTCCCTTTCACAGTCTCTAATACGGCTGGCTGTGACAAGCTCTTGTCTCTGACTGCTTGTTTGGGTTTGACTTGAGGTGGAAGAGTTGACAGCTCAGCTTGCAGCCTAAGACAAGTGTTGTTCCTAAGGGCTTGCCTTTGAAACGGGCCATCGCTGCCAGCCACCTTTCTGACACAAACAAATTTCTTGTCCCAGATGGACGCAGGCTCTGCCGCCGCCGTTGCTGCAGCAGCAGCAGCATCAGCATCCTCCAAAGAAGCCTCCACTCCGCAGCCGGAAAACCGGAGCACAAGCAGCTCGTCCTGCTCAAGACAGGAGACCGAGAACGTGTGCCTGGAGCTCCTGAGTACGTCCTGTGGATTTCCTGTGTGATGGGGCAGTGTGTTATAGTGTGTGTGCCTCAGCATGAGCTGTACCACATCTTCCTCCTCATTTTGGTGTCAGACAGACATTCTGGACTCCCTATGGAAGCCATTGTTGTGCTTGGAAGCAGCCAGGGAGCTCTTGGGGCATTCCGTTTGCCTATGAGGGCAGCTGGGAGTGGGTGGGCTTTGTCTCAGTTTCCTTGTGCAGTAAAGGCAAAAAGCGGGAATTGTTTCCCGAGCAGCAGCAGGCTGCCGCCTAGCAAATGACCCGGTGAACGTGTGTGTGCGCTAGTCTGGCCAAAGCGATCAGAACAGCTGGCCTCCTGGATTCCCTTTAGAGTCTACACATTTGGTTAGCCCAACATCCTTGAAAAGAACATCAGACACGTCTTGAAAAGACACATCTCTGTGGCACGGTCAGATAAAACTGCCCTGCAGGCAGTTCTCAGGAGGAAGCCTGCAGCCCCTCTGCTGCGTGTTCCTCCGGTACGGGGCACTTTGTCACGGCTGACGGCCAGCCAGTAAATGCTCTTGGAATCCTAAGCATTGGCCTCCATCTCTGCATGGATCATACTCGAGGAAGGCACACCAAGGCCTTGGTGACTCTGCAATACAATGAACTGAGTTGCTTCTTGCAAGGGCTGGCAATAGCCGGCGGTGCAATGCCGTCAGAGAACAACCAGCCAGGTACAGAACAGAGCCCAGCTTCTTCAGTGTCTGCCCTCAAGTGCTGGCACAACGGGTGGATTGACCTACTCCTCCGTGGGTCTGAACTCAAGGACAACCATGTTCCGTCTTGAGTGGTGCCAACAGCCTGTAATGGGGCCCGCTCTGGCTCTGGCCTCTTCACAGTGGTTGTCAGTGGCCGTTTCTGGGCTTTGCCAAGCCTTTTTGTCATACCTGCCCTGCTGCTGATGGCTGCTGTGACTGCAGAGGCTGGAGCTTTCCTCAGCTGGGAGGTTTCAGCTGCCGCCCTGTTGCTGCAGCTTTGCCTGGACTCATGAAAGGATCAGCATCTCATTTGGGCAGCTGAGTCTGTGTCACAGCAGCACCTGAGGAGCGGCGCTGTCCTTGTTACCCGTCTCGGCCGTGCCCATTTGGGAAGACGGGGCGTGTGGGCGCTGTTCAAGAGGCCGAGTCCAGTGTTGGTGACTGCTGCACGCCAGGCTGAAGTCAAGGAGTTGTGGCTCTTCCCTAAACGGGAAACGGGCAAAGCCGTCTTCAGAACTTAGCCTGCTCGTATAGGAAGAGGGCCCTAATCCTTACAGCCATTGCTCTTGGTGATAGCATCAGCTGCTGTTCTCTAAAAATGGCAAGGCACTCTTTAGGCAAACCACTGAGAGAGAGGTAAGGTGCCTTCATCCCCTCGAATTCACTCTGCAATATTCTCTCCACTCTGCATAAAGCAGATGTGGATAAAACTTCACCCCAGATCCCAGGGTGCATTTCAACTTTGGAAGTAGGAAACCTTGTGTTGAATCTCACAAGGGAGTGTTTATTCCCAAGAAAATGAACGGTGATGATTTTTCAGCCCTCCGTCCCTTTTTGTAGATGACAACCGCTCGCCTTGGTGCCTGTTCCTTTCTGATCTCTGTCTGCTCCGATTCTGTTTCTCCCCGGGTTTAGTTTCCTCTCAAGGTAACCCGGCAAAGGAGTGCAGAGAAGCAGACTCTGTGCAGGCCACGTGTGCTACAGAGCTGCCTGTCTTGCTGGGGCTGCTGTTGTTGTTGTTCTTGTTGATGTTTACTGTTAGCCAAGCAACTGTAAATTGCTCAGAGCTCCAGAGAGTGGAGCTGAGATTCAGAGCTGCTGGGAGTCAGTATCTCTCTTTTGAAGTTTGCTTCTTGCATTTTGTTTCTTTCAAGGGAGAGTTGTGACCGTGGGACATCCAGAGCAGAAATACACTGGATGGAAAGCTATTGGCTGTGGGTGAGTGCAGCCACACTTACTTCTGCAGAACTACGGGCCAGGTATTTTGGTGGTGCAATATCAAGTGGGAAGTCAGGCAAGCTGCAAGCATCCTCAGACCCTGGCTTTAGATTGTCCCTGTCTCAGCACCGATCACAAGGCATCATCAAAGATAAGTGGATGCTGACAATGTCCTGCCAGCCTCAAGGAGCAGCACCTGGAAGCCCTCCTGTCCCTCAAACATGAGGCACCAGTTTGCTTCTTTTCCTAGAAGACATGGTTTTGTATGGGTCAAAGTAATACAGCCACACTAATGAAGGAAGAAGAACCTGAAAGAGCAGCTGTTATCTGACACCTGATAGCTGTCAGATAACAGCTGTTTTCTTTCCAATATCTTGCTGAAAGCAATAGTCAGTGGTCTGGACCATAAGAAAGGCTGTGTGGTGTTCCCTGAGTTTGGCAGATAGAATCAAGAGAGCGGTGAGAAGGCCCAACACGACTGTGTGTTTCAATGCCTGGAAGGGCCAGCACACAGACACAGAAAGGAAAAGGTGAAGGAAACTCCCACATCCATCATCTAGTGTGTATATCTGAGATTTGTACCAGCCCTTTTTGTTTCTGTTGGGCACAGTTTTTCTCTTGGACACGCTGCACGGCAGAGGGCCGCTGGGCTGCCGTGCCGTTGGCTGAAGAGTAGATGAACCCTGGTGTTTGAGAGATGCTTCAGGCAGCAGAGAGCTCCTGCCTGGGCTGCATTTTGCTTCTCAGCACTTCTCAGAGCTTCTCTGTTCTCGCCGCTGTTCTGTTTCTAGGGGTTACGGAGCCGTTTATAAGGCCTTCGATGCTGCCACAGGACGAGCGGTAAGTGCCAACAGCCCATGAAGATTTTGCAGCTCTTGAGCGCTTTCCCTTGTGATGTGCTCCGCAGCCAGAGCTTTGGGATCTGCGCCTGTCTTTGCTGCAAAGGTTGTCCCACAGAAGCAGCCTGCCTAGAGGGAGGCAGCAAAATGCATCTTGGACAGACTTTGTCCTTCCTACGTAGCTGAATGAATGCAAGGATGGCAGTGGTGTCTTTCTGAGAAGGACACACTTGCCTTGAACCTTCAGGCTGAACATGCATAGATCAGCTGATGGCAACAGCCCTCATTCCTCTTAAGCCCCGGTTCAGACACAGATGGGTATTCCCATTGTTTACCATGACCTCGTTCGCTTTGAAAATATAATAGCTCTTGGGGGCTGAAAGTTCAGAGTCCTGAATTCTCATTTCTGGCTCTCAGCAAATACTACTCCATCTTCCTGAGAGTTCCTTATCCACCTGCAGTGCCGTGCTCAGGAACTGCACTCGGATGGAGGTCTACGAGGTGTCCGAAAGCCCTAAACCCCACTTATAACCTGGGGTGTGTATCCCTAGTGCACCACAGAAAGGGTTCTTCGTTTTCAAACCCACTCCAAGTGGTATAATTACAAGTCTAAACCATGTTCAAGAACTTTCTGCAGAGAGGGAAAATCCAAGCAGAAGAAGCTGGGATGCACTAGGATTGTAACTTTACTTGGAGTCGCCTTGGAGTTCTTTTTTAGGACAGCATTTTCTCTGTAATGTATGTGTGTATTTACCTTGGCGCACAATCAAGAATGGCAGCAGTTTCTGGAATGCTGGTCAAAGCCCCTAGAAATGCAAATGCATTTTCTGCAGTTTCAATCTCTTTTCACACAGCATTGGTTTTGGCTTGCAAAACGTGTGTAAATGATAATAATAGTGATGAACAAAGTCTATTTGAGAAGTCTGCGGGTGCAGAGAGTGTTGTTAGTGCTTTGGGCCTGATGGTTTACAGTCCCTTCTTACCGAGGCATCCAGGCCCACGAGCGCACGAAGTAAGAGGCTCTTGTAATGGCTGCTCCTAACAGCTTTCAATGTCATTGCAGGTGGCAATAAAGCACCTTGATCTCCAGCAACAGGGCTGCAAGCAAGTCTTAAAAGAAGTAGTGGTCATGAGGAACTTTAAGAACACCAATATTGTCACCTACCTAGAAAGGTAAGTAGTTCTGGTATTTTTCTGGGCATGTTTGTTTGCATACTTGCAAGGCCAAGGTTTAAAAGCTGTTTCTTCACTGGCAGGAAACTGATCTTTCTATTGACATCAACCCACTCCTCTACGATGCATGGGAGGAGATAGCATGTTGTCCCCATGAATGCTTTCTGGCACAAAGAGCTTGAAGATTGTTCTCAGAAACCTGGCTCTCTTACTAAGCCAGCAGCCTGTATGTTCACTCGCTGCATGTTCTTCTGCTGATTTGGGGCTTGGATTTTTGCAAGTGTCGGGGGAGGAGTGCTGAGAAAGCATCACAGCAATGATTTCCCTTGCGCTGTTCCCACCCTTTTCCATTGTTTTGCCTGCCAAGAGACTAGGCTAGGAGACATGTCATTTGCCGGGTTTGAAATTGGTTTTCCTGTTTGGGACTGTCCTTTATGCAAGGTTTTCCAAAGGGTGGCTGCCGCTCTGCACATCCACCTGCCCTGGGTAATCTGTTAAAACTGCGTCTCCTTGTTGCTGGAGCTAATGGTGCCATTTGTGTATGAAGATGATGAAGCAGCTGCTGGGATGTGTCTGCTTCCAGATTTGTCTTTGCCCTCATAAAACTGCCTTTTTCCCCTGCTTGCCACGTGAGCGATGTGCCTTCCCCATTCAGACGGCGCAGATTGCAAGCCCTGGATAGCCTAGGCGGAGCGTGTCTTCCTTTTCTTCCGTCTTCGTTTACCAGTGCCCTGGAAGCAAGACTCAGCTGTAGGCTTTTCTCCTGTAGGGCAATTTAGCTGTGCACATTCAGCTCCACGCTCTTGTTTTCCTCTTCCAGCTACCTTGTCCGTGAGGCTGTCCTGCTGGTGTTGGAATACATGGACGGGGGCTCTTTAACTCATGTTTTCAAACAGAAAAGGATGGCTGTAGGACAGATGGCAACCGTCTGTCGCGAGGTAAGGGATCCTGCTTGTGCTTGGGATGGTTTGGACAGGCTTGTCCTTTGAAAGCATGGCTAAGAGAGGGCTTCCATGTTCACAGCTTTCTTTCTGTGCTGCTCTTATGCTTCAGAGAAGAAAAGGCATCTGCACTGAAATGCCTACCAGTGGTCCCTGTCCTTACTCTAGTCTGTTCTCTACTCTCATCTGCTGCTGTCAAACTTTTTTTTTTTTTTTCATTTCTATTTTCTGTTCTGCGCTTTGCCTCTCCAAGCCTTTGCCTGGAACCCTTCTGCATTGCCTTCTCTGCCCGTAAGCACAAAGGTCACGGTGTCCAAGTTTGTTTTAAACCAACGGCAAAGCCAAAGAGAGACTCATGTCTCACAGGTCTCAGCTTCAAGGGATGGCATGGCACCCACCATGGTGCTTGCTGCTGAAAACTGACAAATGAGCTACTTCCAAGTCTGCTGTCCAGGCAGCCATAGAGCCCTTGTCCTCCAGCCTCCTGCCCGACAGCGATCCCCTTGGTACCTGAGGGAGGGACTTCTCCTCTTTTGGAAAGCCCTGGTTTGTCCTTGGGATGGGGAGAGCGCATCTGCTGCAGCAGTGGTCATTCTGACTGGCTTTGCAGGGGACAGTCTCCTGCAACGACTGATGTTTCCCCCTCAGAAACAAATACACCTGCCCTTGGAAGGATCCTGCTCTCCTGGGGTTGCAGCAGCAGCTGGTCCCCTTGCCAGCACTCACTTTTCCTGTAAGAACTGTGAATATTCATGAGCGGTTTCCTTTTGCGCGTGATGAAATCTGATCGGGGTAACTTTTGGCCTCCTGTTTCTTTCTTCTTCTCTCAGTGTCTGCAAGGCCTGGCTTTCCTTCATGCCAACCAGGTGGTCCACAGAGACATCAAAAGTGACAACATCCTTCTGGGCCGGGATGGTGCCGTCAAGCTGGGTGAGTGTTCTTGGTCAGGCGCAGCGCCCCGGGGAGCCGGGCCGGGGCTGCTTTTGGGTGGCTGCCAGGTGCCCAGCAGTGGTGCTGGCGAGAGCGCACGGAGCGCTCCTGCAGGCTCAGAGCCCAGCGGTAAGGTGCTGAGTGGTCTAGGAAGGAACACGGTGTCAAGAGTAACTTTGGTTTGTGTGTGTTCCTTCCAAAGGGAGAGAGTTACAGTGTAAACCTTCATGTGAATGAGGAAAAGCCAAGGTGTGGATTGTGGCAGGTTTGTTTAGTGGACAATTCCCAGTTTTCTTGGCGGCAGCCCTGAGGAAAGAGAGCACAGCTACTTTTCCAGCGAGGTTCAGCCCTGCATTCTGAGACTTTGAGTGAGGAACTCTTTTCCTTGGTTTCCTACTTGAGGCGGTGTTTGTTTTCTTCCTCAGCTGATTTTGGCCTCTGTGGTTGGCTCGGCCCTAAGGAGGGGAGACGGAGGTCGATGGTCGGGACCACTTGGTGGATGGCACCCGAGGTCGTGCGAAGACATCCGTACGGCCCCAAAGTGGACACCTGGTCCCTTGGCATTGTGGGAATAGAAATGGCCAAAGGAGAGCCTCCTTACTTTTGTGAAACAGAAGACACGGTAAGGTGCAAATATGCTCTGATACCAGAGTCCTTCTGATCCATCTCCATTGGACAAAATCCCATTCCCATAGATTGGATGAGTTCCCAGAAGGCCCACTCCTAAGAATGTCCCTGGGGCTCACATAAGGTGTCAAGGCAAGGCCTCTTGCAGGTTGGAATAGCTGGGGCTGCACTGGGGCCTTTTTTCTTTTGGGAGAGCAGGCTCATCTCTAACCATCTGCGAGGCAAGAAATGGCTACTGCAGACGGGAGCTTAAAATATGGGGTCTAGGCGAGCACTTAAGGAAATGGAAGAACCAGGAAGGGCCTCATGTTTCCTTTTCCTTCAGGCCATGTATCTGATAGCCACGCAAGGGGCACCAGATCTGTACAAGCTCGGGCTACCCTCCGGCTTGTGTGACTTTCTGGACTGGTGCCTGCAGATGGATGTGGACAGGCGAGGCTCTGCCAAGGAACTTCTGCAGGTACGATGCAAAGTGGCCGCAGGCCCAACAGCCCTTCCCTGTCAGGGTTTGCTCCTCGCCCAGACTCCAGGGCATCGGACGGGCCCCCCTGTAGTAATCTCCCCGCCCTGGGTGCTTTCCCAATGAAAACCAAGTCGGATCCAAGACTGGTTGAGGTTAGAAAGGACCGATGAAGGTCATCTAGTCCAAACCCCCTGCTACTGGCAAGGCCATCTTCAAGTAGATCAGGTTCCTCAGAGCCCCATCCAACCTGACCTTGAATGTTGCTGGGAGGTGGGGCACCTCCCAGCTCTCTGGGCAGCCTGTGCCAGTGTTTCAGCAGTCCCCTGGAAAAGGGTTTCTGCCTTAGAGCCCGTCTGAATCAACTCTCTTTTAGCTTAAAACCGTTCCCCCTTGTCCTCTTGCAACTGGCCCTGCTAACAGACGTGTCCCCGTCTTTCTTCTAAGCCCCTTCAAATATTGAAAGGTGTCCTTGGGGCTTGCCTTTCTCCAGGCTAAACAAGCCCAAATCTCACAGCCAGTCCTCAGAGGAGAGTTCCCAACTTCAGGTCATTTCTGAGGTGCCCTTTTGCCCTCGGCTGGTGTATTCAGGTTTCCCTGGTAGCCGTGGAGCTGAAGTATTGCAGTGCTGGGGACGGAGGCCTGCAGCGCGGCTTGAAGAACAGTGAAAGCAGTCCCTGCCAAGCCGTTCTAGACTGGTCTGTGGGAAGGCCGGGGCTGTGGGGTGCTAACTGTGGGCCTCACAGGGGACCCAGCTTGTCCCTCCTGCCCCACACTTAGAGGTTTCTGCCAGCCAAACAGGGACAGCTGAGCAGGATTTGTGCCAGCCCCACGTGCTGCCTGGCCCGGTCAAGTAGATGAGAACCGCTGTGGCTTTGCTGCCAGGTTTTGTGGCAGACAGGCAGCTGGTGCCCAGGCCACTTCCTTGGCCGTCCCTGCTGCGAAGGAATAGGGCAGGCAGCACAGGAAGGACAGGGCATGCCAAGGAAGACACTGCTCCCACTGCAAGCCGGAGCTGAGTTCATCTGCGCTCTGCTGCTTGTGTCTGTGTGTTTCTGGGCACTAGAGGAATCCGGCTTGACCCTGTTAGAAGCACGATTTGGAAAAGAGCGGTTTCCTTTCTCCTTTGTCGCTTTACATTTGGTTTCTTTTCTTTCTCCTTCTCTTCGGACAGCATCCGTTTCTCAAGTTAGCGGAGCCCCTCGTCAGCCTCTTCTGACAGCCGGATTGCTGTCATCCCTGCACCAAAGTAATGCAGGCAGCAGAGGAGGTGACAAGGACCACTGCAGCCCTTTGAGAAAAGAGCCTCTGAGAACAGGCAGAAATCCTGAGGAGAGAGAGGGCGAAACAGGCAGCCATCAGAGTGGGAAAGGAAGGTGGCATCTTCTTTTCTCCCACCTGCTGATCCTCCTCCTAAATTTGTGCTTAGGACAGCCTTGCTGGAGGGCGCAAAGTCGCTACGAATGCACACTTTTCAGGTGGGGTGTTGTTCAAGGCACAAAGCTTCTACTGTTTATTCCAGTGTGGGAAGCCCAGAGGAGTGTCTCGGAAGGAGGGAGGCCCCACAGGAAGCCACCCGCAGAGCCAGGCTAGAGCTGTGGGCGAGGGCTGGCCGTCAGTCTGCTAAGGAGGTGCCTGAAGCTGCTCAGTGCATCCTGTGCATTCTTTGTCCGCTCGAGCAGTGTATTATAGTGTGTGCGCCTCAGTATGAGCTGTACCATGCCTTCCTCCTCACTTTGCTGTCAGACAGACATTTCTGGACTCCCCGCAGAAGCCATTGTTGTGCTTGGAAGCTTGGAAGCAGCCAGGGAGCACTCTGGGGCTTTCTTTTTGCCTATGAGGGCACTGGGAGTGGGTGGGCTGGGAGTGGGTGAAGTCTCAGCTTCCCTGTGTGGTAAAGGCAAAAGCGGGAGCTGTTTCCCAAGCAGCAGCAGGCTGCCGCCTAGCAAATGACCCAGTGAACGTGTGTGTGCGCTAGTCTGGCCAAAGTGATCAGAACAGTTGGCTTCCTGGATTCCCTTTGGACTCCTGACTTGTCTCCACTCATTGGAGACAAAATGCTTCAGGGAAATCGACTGGCTGTGGGGCTGCTTTCATGCTGGTGTTGTCTTCAGTTTTACTTCTGCTATTCCTTTGACAGATCACATGGGCCCCCTCCATGTCAATCTCCGCTCTAGCTGCTTTTCAAAGGAAAAGAAAGGAAACTTGCAGTGAAGCAATCGAGGAAGCAGAGGGGATGACCAGGAGCACTTCAGAATTTCTTTCTCCATTGGCAGCTCAGAGCTGGACTCAGAATAAAAATCCTAGAAACCCCTAAGCCTCTTGGAAGATTCCCTTCCTTGTCACCCAGGGAATACGGCTCTGCGTTTATTTCTGAATTGTCCCATCTTTCTTTGAAGATGGAAAGTCTTTCCTGTGGGCCTTCTGGCATGGTTTGGAATCGGGAACCGTCTCCTTCCTTTATCAACTCCAACCTACACTGCCTTTGGAATACCTCCCACTGGCCCTGTTTTGCCCGGCCGTGGACTTCTGGATGAGGAAGAAAGTGCAAATGCATTCCCAGGCAAAAGGCAATGAAGAGCAGCGCGGCCAAAACGTCCTGTGGAGATAGGGGCTTTCGGCCATGCACACAGAGGCTTTTGGTTCTGTAGTGGTTCTGCTCCGCTAATTCAAGTCATTGCACCATTTATGTGGAGGTTTCATGCTTGCTGAATTTTGTTTGCCAGCTGGGAGATAGGATTTTTGTAGAAAAAGGCAAAGCAGGTTTTAACTTAAGTTAAACAGATTTTATTAATATACACTAAGAGAAGTAATGGCAAAGGGAAAAAACAACCACAAATGAATTTTGAAACACACCCTTTGTCCCACTGCAAACTCTTTATTTTCTACAGTGTAAGGAGGCAAAAAGACACCTGCATGTTTCTGCAGACCCTACAATCACTGGGGGAAAAAAAAGGATGCCTGCATTTGTCCACAGATTTTACAACATCAGACGACAAAAAGGACTCATTTTGACAGGGCACAGACTGTCCCACATCAGCAGAAAACCCCCTTGCAGTCCATAACCCATAGCTCAAAGGATTCAAAAGTAACTCCAAACAGGCGCCAGGCACACATCCCAAGTACTTTGGCCACCAACGCTTCTGACTAAAACTAGTTCCCTAAATTGGAAATCCTGTCATTCCTGCCTGTTTAGTTCATGCCTAACATCAACCAACACACTGTAGGGCTTGCTGAAGGAAGAAGGATACCTTAGTGGGAAAAAACAGCTGAGTAATGAACTGCTCATATGTGTTTGCATGGCACTGGACAACGTGTGTGTTGTCAGTATGGCAGGGACACGTCCTCTGCACGGGGCAGCGCCCATGTCCTGGGCATGGCAGGGGGTGCCCTTGAAGCGTCCCTCACAGTGTGAGTGCACCCATCGGCAAACTTGACCGTTCTCTCCGCTTCCACCAGTTCCCAAGTCAGCCCTTCTCTTGGAAATGTCCTCTGTCCAACACTGAGCTCCTGGTGCCTTTGCAAAAACCCACAGCCTTCAGCTGGTGGGAGACCTGCAAGCTCAGATTCCCCCATGGACGTGGCTTTGAAACCATTTCATTCTAGAGCTCCCCATAACGTGCCACAGGAAGGAGCAAACAGGTGCCAGTCTCACGGGTAACAGGAGAAGGCAGCAGGCCAACAACAGGAGTTTAGCCCATAGCTAGAGGAAGCAGAGGAATTTGCAAGGCAGGTGAGCACTTGTGATGGCAGA
The DNA here is from genome assembly GCF_965231275.1 of Zosterops lateralis. Classification (NCBI taxonomy): domain Eukaryota; kingdom Metazoa; phylum Chordata; class Aves; order Passeriformes; family Zosteropidae; genus Zosterops; species Zosterops lateralis. The sequence goes on from NC_139800.1 coordinate 52,082,668, forward strand.
GGCGTGCTGAGCTGTCTGCTCTTGGCTTGCTGCTGAAACCCCGAACTCTTGTGCTCTTGAGAACAACATTTGTGCCTAAATCCCACCGGAATCAGCATTTCTTAGAGGAATTTCCACTTGCTGAGGAATGGCTTACAGTGCTCATCTTTTTGGCAATGAACCCAGGCCATGTTTTAGAAAGGAGGGACCTAAGTGAGTCTTTGGAGTTTCCTGGAAGGAACAAAGCCCTGTGATAACAAGCAGCATTCTCTGGCTGCTCTCAGGGGAAAAATCCCAACAAGCTGAAGACATCTGGATAAAGGGGTGGATACAGTTTTGAGCTACATTGGCCTGCAATGGTAAAGTCCTGGATGTGGAGGTGAAAGGGCACCTATGTTATAAACGAGGCTTGGACTCGGATGAAAAAAAAAAGAAAAAAAAAAAAAAGGCACTTGTTTATTTTAACTGTAACTGACCCCTGGGAGCGGAAACCCAGGATAAGCCCAGGTTCGTCTCAGCAAGCCAGAAATCCAAAAACTGCAACACCAGGACAGGGTACTCCTCCAGACCCTCAGAGTTCTGAAGAAGAACGTCCCCCACACGCTGACAGTCCCTTTTATCCTCTTGGGTTCCTCCTGATTGGTGCATTTTGGATCCTCTTCCAGATTGGTTAGTTGCCAGGCCTCTGATTGGTCTTTAACAAGAGTCACTCCTGACCAATCGTTTCCCAAGGGCGTCGAGTGATTGGTCTGTCATGTCCACCAATCATGGTTCAGAGTGATGTAACCTGTGTGAACCAGATCTTTTCCCCCTTTCCTCGTTACATAACACTTTACACCGGTACAGTGTTGCAGCAACTCACAACCTTTGCATCAAGCAAACTTCTCTACAGAAACCCCTCTTGAAACATTTTATAACAATTCCCCCGTCTATAGCTTTGAAACAGATACAACTAACAACAAGCAATTTCAGGAAGCCCTCTTGAAACATTTTATAACACCTAGCATCCCCGTGTCCTGTCTCTGCATCTTCCCGAGAACCAAAGGAACCCTGCCTGCCCCTGTGAGGAACTTAGCCTGGGAACTACTGCTTCCTTTCGGCTTTGAGATCTGTCATTTTTACTTCAGACAGCATCGCCCTGTAACACCAGCCCAGCCTGCCTCCGGCCTGGCTGATGGGAGCCTGTCAGCAAAGGAAGCGCAGGAAGCCTGGCAAAGGAGGCCACCAGTCCCTGAGGAGGCTTTGTGGCCTGCCAGCTCAGCGCAGGACTGGGAATCAAAAGGCCTAAATCCCGCGCTCCATGGGAAGATGGCCTTCCCGGTCAGCCTGCGCCGAAGCCGTGCCTTGGCCCGGCGCTGCGCCTTGGCCCGGCGCTGGCCGTGCGCTGCGGACGGACGGTCCCGCCGGCGCCTTGGCGCTGCTCGGCAGCTGCCCGAGGCTCTCCCCCCTCACAGAGGGGCCCCGCCCCGCCCCGCCCCACCCCGGGCGCCCCCTGGTGGCTGCCCCGCGCCGCCTCGCCCGCCCCGCGCAGGGGCGCCCCCCTCCCATGGCGCCCCCCAGCAGCAGCCGCCCCTCGCTGCAGGCACGGAGGAGGGCTCGGGCCCCGCTGCTCAGCCTGGCACTTGGGTCCCTTCTTTTCCAAGAGCGAAGCAGGCTCGAAAGGAAGCCTTTTCCAACCGCGTCCCTCTGCTTTACTTTGGGAGGGCCAAAACTCTGCCCTGAAGGTGGCCCTAGTGCGTCCCTAACTGCTGGCGCAGGATGAAGGCCCCTTCGTTCTCCCGCCAGTTTGTCATGACTGCCTCAAAAGCACCGCCCAGCTCTGGTGGGAGAAACAGCCCGTGGCACAGTGGTGCCATCCCCGCCCAGCCGGGGCTCTCCGGCAGAGCAGCAGCAGCAGCAGCAGCGCTTGCTTTGGCTTCACCTGGGAAGCCAGAAGCCTCTGTAAATCAGCAGGATCCCTGGCTGCGTCTGCTCCTGATGGTGGGTGAATCCTGCTAGCTCTGACTGCTTCCAAAAGGTTATAAAGGCAGCAGTGTAGACATACATGCATAGCAACCTTGACACCGTCCAAGAAATGTGCAAAACTGTGGGGGGTTGTGTGGCATTATTGGGGCTGTCATGCTAGTAGTGCCTCCTCCACAGCTTCTGTGCAATGCCATTGCTGGACCATTTTCCTCCCCAGTCAGTCACTCCCAGCCTCATTCCCTGGCTGCCGTTGCATCTCAAAGCACAGCTGCCCCAGTTCCTGAGTTCCAGCTCTCAGGCTGGAGCACCAACCCGTGCTGTTGCACATGAATGAATGGTCCGTCTCCACTGCACTGGGAGAAAGCACTTTTGTTAAGACGCAGGATGTAGAAAGTAGAGGGAAAAATTGGTTGGAAACTCAGGGTGCAGACAGACTGCTAGAGCTTTCTGTTCCTTTCCTTTGAGGAAACAGCTGTATTTTGAGAATGCTTGACAGAGAAAGGTATGCATGGCTCTGGGACTGTTTTGTAAGCAGTGCATGTTTGAAGCTGTCTCCTGATCTCTAGCCTAGAGGCAATTAGGGTCACCCACCAACATTTTAAAGCTTCCGGATTATGACACTAGTAAGGTGCAAATGTGGTCTCTGTAGATCCAAAGATTGTTCCACATCTAATTTGACATTTCTTGAGAATTGTCCTGACTTTCAATCTGCCACACACAGGGAATTTGCACAGGACAATATGCAGCCTCCCAGGTGTCACATTTGGAGTCTGAGCAGCTGCTCCTCCACTACACTTGGTGGGCTCATGCCAGTGGTGGTCCTGGGGCTGGGAAACACCTAGACTTGTGTAGAGCTCTTCCAAAATGCTGACGCAAAACCAGGCAAAGAGCAAAAGCCTACATCTTTCTCCATGCTTTTTAGTTTTTAACTGAAAAAGAACATCACAGGAAGTTTTTCCAGGCACTTGCTATTAATGCTCAACAAAGTATTTTTATGAGGGAGAAAAAAAATGGTTTCAAGGGGATGGGAGAGGAGGGGGAAGGAAGCTTCTGAACTTTGGAAGGCTTGTGGTTGCTGCTCTGTTTTCCTGAGCCTGCCTTCCTAAGGTCTGCCCACCAGCTGAGCTACTTGATCTCTGCTTTATAACTCCCTTCTTTTAGGTGGGACTTGCTCATTTTGGGCTCTGGTTTCCTTCTCCCACCACCTCCTACATTGTCCCACATTGGGTTTTAACATTCTTCTCCTTTTTTCTGTGTGTGCATTGGAGTCAGATCTCTGTGGCTCCCGGATGTGTGCCCAGGGAACCTCCCAGAAGTGAGTCACAAGACCCAAAGGCTTCTTTCAGCTGCCGTAATTCTGCAGCAGCCATGTGCTGTGTGTGCAGCAGGTCAGTTCCTTGGCCTTTTCTCCCCACTTAGGTGTCTGTCTGCTTTCAGCGAGCCCTACAGTTTGCTAGCTGAAGTTAGCCATGGAGTAAATGGGTGGGAATGAGAGGCAATTTAGGGAACTCTCTGAGATATTACCAAAGCACGATTCCATCCACAGAGTTTAAGCAAGTTTTCTTGATTTTAGTCAGCAGTGGTGGCCAAAGAGCACACTTTTTGATTTCCTCACATCCTGTTTTTTTCTCAATGCTCAGCTTGGCATACATGGTGTATGGGCTTGGTGCCTGTTTTGTGTCCCTTGTGGATCCTCTGAGCTGTGGGTTATGGACTGCAAGGGGGTTTTGTGCTGCTTGGGGACAGAGGAGAACTTTCTGGGCTTTCTTTTGCATTAGCTGTAGAGCACGTTTGGTTGCTGCACATAACTTCACAGACCACCTTAGGGCGGCTGCTATTGTGATGTCAGTGGAGGGCTGCCACGTCACAGCGTTGCCAGCAGGAGGTTGCCCTGGTGCACGCGAGGCCTCAGTGTCCAGAGCAGCTCTTGGCGCGCTCGTTGCGGGAGGATCCTGTGTTGAGGAGCTCTCCAGCCACAGTCTCTGCCCTGAAAAGGGATTCTGTTGTTTGGTTTTTTTTGCCTGCTGTTGCATGAGTCTGAGGACTCGTGTAGGCATCCTTTTGTTTTCCCTGCAGTTGTAGGGTGTGCAGACACGCACAGGTGTCCTTATTTTTTTTTCTTCTTTTCCTTGCACAGTCAGGGGACTTGTGCAAGTGGTGGTTTTTTTTCCATTTTTGTTTTCCGGCCCACGGACTCGAGCGGCCCTGCTGAAACGATGGAGCGAGTCCGTAGAGCGGTCAGCAGGGCTTTTTCAGCGGTGTCATCCCGCAGAATTTTTAATGGCCTGAGACGTAAGTTGAAGGTTTTTCCTTGGGGCAGCACATTGAAACAAAAGTGCCAGAAAGATGCCGTGGGTTTGGTAAAGCTCCTGCCAACAGCTTCAGCAAAGAAGGGGGTGTTTCTTGCCAAGCAGGGTTTGGACAACTTCCAAAATGCAGACTGGGAGAACTTTGGAGGAGCCCTGGTAAAAACTGTGCAGTTCTCTCCAGATCTGAGGGAAAGCAGCTTTTTTCTGCATTCCGTCCTTAAAGGATGTGCCCGTCTAACTGGACCCCCTTGGTGCGCTACAAGAGCGATTGGCTTTGCACTGAGGGGCAAACTGCCGAGCAGTTGGTGTGTGCTCCTGAAGGCTGGAGCTGGGCCTGTGCTGTGTCTGAAGAGAACTGCGAGCACTGAGAGGGATTTGGGGGAAGTTTTTGTGGGGAATTGTTTACAGCAACCACGTGGGACACGCTGCTTGCAATTTACGAAAAGAAAAAGGAAGTCCAGGAAAGAGAGGCGAAAAAAGCTGCTTTAGCTGCAGGGGGGACAGTGAGCTACAATGTAGGCACTGACTGCTGAAGAACGATTTGCATTTTCTCGGCCAGGTTTCTAGTTCCTTAGTGGCAAGGCCAAGCAAAAGGTAGGCACAGCCTAGGGTATTGGCCTGCAGTCTTGCTTGCTCTGCTAAAGAACTGTTTGCTGTGGGAGGGATGTTGTGAAAAGAAAATGTGCTCTGTTTGGGCAGCCTTGTTCCCTGGGATTCCTCAGCTCACACAGATTTCTAACAGCACCTGGTTCATTTTCCCTTGCGCTTGGCAGGTCGTCTCAGAGGCAGAGGGAGTCAAGTCCACGATTTGGTGAGTGGGACGGGCCCCCTTGACACTGCTGGTGTTGGAGAATTGTGGAGCGAGCTGTGGCCTTGGCCCCTTGTAGTTGAGTGCCAGCCTGGCAGGCTGAAAGGAAGTGCACGTCAATGTCTGCACAAGCACTACCAAGAGGATTCCATCAGTTTCCTCCTTTTCCACTGAAGAGGTTTTAACTAATGAAAGTCAAGTTTTGCAGACAGGAGGCTGCATGCTGACGGTAGCCAGGCTGAAATACCTCCTTCAGAAGCAGTCGTATCCAAACATTAGTCTCATCAGTCCACTTGAATTGAATTTTAATGACTGAGGATCCCACTTGTCTCCAAATTCGTGACTTCCCCTTAGGACAGCTGGGGATAGAGCTCAGCAGAAATTAGGTTCTAAATGCCCTGTCCCTCACACTTCTGGTCTGTGTGCAGAGCACCATGCCAGCAGCAGAACCTTCTCCGGCTCGCTCTCTTCCTCCAGAGGCTAAAGGGGAGGCAAAGGACAACAAACCTCCACGTGTCGCCAGTGCAGGGCCTGAGCGTCCTGGAGCAGTAAGTGGCAGCTTTGCTTGGGTCAGTGCAAAGCTTTGCTGCGGTGCAGAGCTGCAAGTTTCTGATCAGGCAGCACTTGCCCTTTGTGGCTGAAGATGCTGAGGGCAGGAGTCCTGCCACGACCTGGCTCTTCAGCCCGTCCACGTGCATTGGATTTTCCCATCCACTGGTGGGAAATGGGATCTGAACTTTCACAGGCAGGCATCATTTTGGTGCCATTCTGACAGGCACTGTGAACTTCCCTTGGTGTCAGATAAGCGGTAGCATGATGTCCTTTAGTGCTGCTGGTGTGCAAGTGAGCCCCTCTGTGCACAGTGTCTGTGCAGGCTGCCTGTTGTCAGGGCAGAGAGGCGGTCGGTCCCAAGGCGCAGTTCCCAGCCTCGTGGGCTACGGAGGAGCCACCGTTGCCTGCGGGGACCTGCCCCTCTCCACGCCCCATCTGGGTAGCTACAGTCACTGCTTCCACTAGAGCCTTAACCTTGACACATGGCCCCAGTTTGCTGAGAAGAATGCTGGGCAGCTCTGCATGGCAGAGACAAGGTCTGTCTCTGAAGGTCTGGAATGCAGTTCCTATTGGCTGCTCTCTAAGGCCTGAAATCCTGAAGGGAAGCCAGTTGACCACAGTTAAGCAGGGAAATGTTTCCTGTTTCTGATCAGACACTTACAGGGCAAGCCAAGGGTTAGTTGGTTACTCACATCAACACCCCCACACACCAGCTTTTGCCTTCAGGTGAGCTGTCTCCGCTTGCTGCTTCTTGCAGCTGTCAGGAGCCAACTTCCCTGCTTCTTACTGCTTGTTTGTGCTTTTTGCCTGCCCGTTCCCTGCAGGCCCCAGCAGGAGGGCTTCTTGCCAGTCAGGACTCCTCGGCCCAGGGAGGAGATGCAGAGCAGCAGCTGAGCATGGATAGAGAGTGCAGAGCCCAGGAGTTCAGGTGTGTGCTAAGCTTTCTCGCTGTCTCTGGGCAGGGGCAGGCATTGCTGGGCTTTAGGAGCTGCCCGTCCAGATGCCGTAGCTGACTCCAAGTTCTTGGAGCTGAGGACTGGGCTTTCCTGGGGTGCCTGCCAGCCTAAACCGTGTTTGATTATTGGATTGGAAATCTGTACCCATCTGCTCCCCAAGCGATAGCTTGCAGGCTCTTGTTTCACTAGTGAATGCAAGAGTAGTTGTGAGACTGCTCATCTGGACTTTCCAAGCCCATCATAGCCAAAGACAAGTTTTGCAAGTCCGCTGTCCGCTCTATCAGAGAGGAGCAGAAGACCTGGCAGGCAGGAAGCTGTTAAGCTTTCTGGAAGTACCTGAGCTTTCTGGAAATGTTTTGTGGCTTCTGGAAGCTTGTTTTGCTTTCTCACTGGTATAGAGTATGGACTCTTCCACCTGCACGAATGACAGAGACGGGCTGGTCTAGGGAGGGAATTCCGGCATTCTCTTGAAATGCAACTAGAGGGCTGTTGGAAGCCCCTGAGACTGCCCGATGTGGGACATTCCGTCCCGGTTTTGCAAGGAGACTGTTGCTACTAAAGGCTTGTTTGTCTGTCGTAGATGGAAGCAGTCGGCTGCACTTGGGAGAAGGAGCCACTCCTCACTAGAAACAGCGTTGGAAATGTCAGCAGAGAGAGGAGAGGAATCGCAGCCTCCGAGGGCTCTGCTGAAGGAAGAGGTTCCTCTGGCAGTGCCAAAGGTACGCTCCCCTTATTCCCAGGCAGCACCTGTGGGAGAGGGAAGTGCCCCTAGCAAGACCTGCCTGAACGCTGGTTCTGGCAGCAAGCTAAGACCGAGACTGTGCTGCTGCTGCTGTTGTTGTTGTTTTTGTTCCTCTTGAAAAATGGTGTCCCGCTTGCTTCCAGGTTTGCCGCCTGCAGCGGCCAGCCCGCAGGGGTCTGGAGAGGCTGCTCCAGGAGTTCTCTCGCCAAGGGCACACGCTGTCCCGGGTGTGCAGAGAGAAGGCGGCGCTGGCACAAGAGAAGGCTGCCCTGGCAGCCCAACTGGCAGCCACGGAGGAGGACCTACGAGGCCTTTCAAAGCAGCTGGTAGAGGCCAGGTAAAGGCAGGGAGGAGACCCTGGGCGGGACATTATTGAAGGTCTGTAATTACAAAGGTGGTAAGCGTTACGTCAGGATTTATTGCCTCCTGTGTGCTCTCCAGATGTCTCTCAGACAGAGAAGTGAAGAGACATGAGAAAAAAGGATGCTGTCACCTGAATGTTATGTTTCTGACAGCTGAAGCTCTCAAAGCTATTTTGGGCATCTGCTTGGGACCCTCTGCACACTCCTGTGACTAGTGCAACTTGGCACTGAATTGAGTATCAGGGAAACCGTGCAGATGTTTGCTGTAACCAGATATTTCCATCTGGTTTTAGTTTCTCCTTCAGTGCGCCTGAACATCAGTCTTTCCTTTCCAAGACGTTTGACACAGTATTTTCAGAAGTCAAGGCTTTTACGTGTGAATGTTGTGAGTAGGGCAGTGACGCTTTGGGTGAAAGCCGGAGGGTCGTGATGAAAATCCTGAGACCCTTCTGAGCTAACTCTGGTGAAGTGTGGTGCAGGACCTTGAGTTGCTTACAGACAGCAGCAGCAGCAGCAGAAGCAGTGGCAGAAGGGAAAGGTCTCAACAGTGTCTGAGGATTCTTGCTGAGCACTGATGCTTGCTCACTTCTCCACTCACCTCTGTAACCTGTCAAAGTCCCTTTATCCGGTCCCTTTTCAAAGAGTGCCATAACAATTGGGCGCTGCTGTTTGCCAAAATTAAAGGTAGCAAACTTCCTTGTTCAAGAACTTCCAGTAATTTAAATGGCAGGATACCTGTCCCTCCTCCAAGATAGTTCTCATTCAGATCAAAACCTGGTTCTGGTTTCCTACTCATGCTGCTAGCAGCCGGGCTTTCATCTATCGTTCGGTGCGTTCCCTCAGTCCCTTATACTTCCAGAGAGCGTCTGGAAAACAAAGTGCCTCTAGGGTACACTGCGGATGGCATTAAACATTGACAAGTCAGCCAGAAGAACACTGTGTTGTTGTGTCGCCCTGCAGAGTGACTTGGAAGGGCTGATGAGCTCAGGGCCGTGAGCAGAGTCTGGGCTTTTGCTCATTGGCAGAGACTTTGTGGGCACAACCCCCCGTGTGGGGTACATCAGGGAACAGCAATTTGAGCTTTGGCTGCAGAGATCAAACTCAGCTGGGCCTTTCTGTGCCGGGCTAGGTCATGAGGAGAGGCTCCCCAGTCACCTGGAGGGTCTTGCTTTGCTATATTCAGTGGTCAAACTGGTCTTGCTTTACCTGAGTTTCCACGCAAGCCATTTTTTTTACTCAGGTGTAGGGATCTGAAGGCACATCTTCCTGGAAAAAGTGCCCGTGGGTGCCAGGAACAATTTCTCTTCATCTTCACAACTTGTAGGTCAGAGAAGGAGAGCTTGCAAGGCAGCCTGCAGGAGGCTCAGCAGCGCGTGTCCGAGCTGGAGATCACCAGGAGCCATCTGGAAGGCCAAGTTCGCACAGCCACGCAGGCCAAGGAAGTGATGCTCGGTGAGAGCCTCGTGTGCTTTGTTTCTGGCGATCGCCCTGCCTAGTGCAGTTGTGCTCTAAAGCCAGCTCTGTCTGCAGGGCTTTGGGGGCATGAAGGAGCTGGGGGCAGGTCCATCCTTGCCTGAAACTGAAAGGGTTTAAGGTCAGTAGAGTGCTCTGCCTGTGTAGTCTCTGACTGTTGCCGTTTGTCATGTTTGCAGAGCATGTGAGGGGCCTTCGTCGTGAGCTGCTGGCTGTAAGATCTCTCAGCACGCAGCAGCGTGAAGAAATGGCCCAACAGCTCCGCCAGACAGAAGAGCAGTACATCAAGGCTCTCAGACTCTGGCAGTGTGCTCAGGAAGAGGAAAAAAGGAAGCTCCAGGAGAAATTTGTAAGAAACAATACGCGCCTGAAGTTTTTAGGCAAGCTTGGTGGGCTGGCTTAGCAGAACAGCAGCCTGAGTATGTGACACGGCTGCAAGCATCTGCTGTAGGCTACACGTTGCTGGGCCAGGCAGCAGAGGGCTTCAAGGGTTCGTACTTGAAGGCCTGCAAAGAGCCAGAGCACGGTGCTGGGACAGTACATGCAGCCACAGATTCAGGATGGGCATAAACCAAGTTTCCCGGGACGTTGGGTGGTTGCCACCCAAAGCGTGGCAGCAGAGGGGCAGGACCTTCCCCACTGGTGCCTGGTGCCATGCAGCAAGCAGACTGCTGCTGACCTTGCTGCCAACTGCAGTCCCAGCCAACGGGGTTCCTTGCATTCTGTGCTGCCACAGTGGACAGAGGTCTTCCCTTTGGGCTTGAAGCACCTGCCACAGGCCCTGTGTTGCTGGTATTTAGGCTGGTAGCCTGTCTTGTGACGAGGGCATTGGGGCACTTGCCTCCTCCTCGTCGTGCAGCTCCCACCTGCAGCTTTTCCTTCATCAAAAGGCAGAGGAACTTTGAGAGGAGAGCCTCTGAGAACAGGCACAAATCCTGAGGAGAGAGGGGCCAGGACACAGGCAGCCATCAGAGCAGGGAAGGAAGGTGGCATCTCCTTTCCTTCCACCTCGTGAGCCTCCTTCTAAGTTTCTGGTTAGGACAGGAGTGCTGGAGGGCACAAAGCCACTACTGTGCACTCTTCAGGTGGGGGATTTTTGGAGGGATAAAGCTTCCAACTTTTTTTCTTTGGAGAGCATAGCTGGGATTTTATGTGGATGTGTCTCTTCCCCTGATCAGGAGAGAGAGCTGGAACAACAGCGTCTGGGTGCGCAGGAGCAGCTGGAGCAGCAGGCAATCTTCCTGGCACAGGTACACAGGGAGCAGGAGAAAAGGCTGCTGGAGATGAAGCAGGAAGTTGCATCACCACAAGCATGCAGGCTGAATGGGAAGAGATAGGAAGCAGAGGCCGTCAAGAGGCAAAGAGTGTTTGTGAAAAGAGAGTCTGTGTGTTGCAATGGACTCCTTCTCTGGGCACTGTCTGTCTGGGTGGGATTGTGTCTCAGCTGGTCCTTGGCAAACACGAGAACGAGAACAAAAGGCTTCTGGAAAGTGTGAGCACGTCAATCTTGGTTGTCACACAAGTGGTGTGTGGAAAGTTTGAAGCTGTCTTCTCTTCATCTGTGTGCAGCTCGAGCATCAGAAGGCTGCTGTCCTAGGCAAGGTGCGCCGGCTGCAGGGAAAGCTAATCCAAAGCCGGCGGCAGATACAGCAGCTGAGGCAGGAGCTGAATGAGGAGCGGGAGAATGGGCAGGTGAGCCTGACGAGCCAGGAAGCAGAGGGAAGGGCAGGAATGAGGACTGTCAGTCTCAGGAAAGGGAAAGCAAAGGCTACTGCAGGCCGTGGAAGCACAGAGGCAGATGCTGGTAAGATTTTTCTTAACAAAATATCTAGGACAAGCTGCAGGAAGCTCTGAGGAAGATGAAGGCAATGGAGGAGAGGCACAAAGAAGAAATGGAAAGGATGCACCAGATGCAGCTGCAGTACAGGCTGGCTGAACAAAAGCAGGTGAGTGAAAGAGCAGTAGGCACTGCCGTTGTGCAACAAGTGGTCTCCCCTCTTCTCACCTTTCCCCTGCAGAGCAGCAGGTGGATGGGGGCAATGCCTCTGACTGCCGTGCTCTGTGGTCTCCACGGCAGCTGGTCACAAGGGCACTTACTGGGCCGCTGAATCTGAGCTGCCGGCCTGGGCAGCAGGGCCAGTGCCTTGGCCGGCAGGCCGGCATTCCTCTGAATGTACTTCTGCTGGCCACAAAGTGCTCGCTTTGTTTTTTGAGGGGTTTGTTCAGGTGAACGTGGTGACCCACGCAGATTCTGAACAAGTTGTCCCTGTGCATGGTGAATGCAGTCCTCAGAAGAGGGTGAAATTTAAAGTTGCTCGTTCCCTTTCACAGTCTCTAATACGGCTGGCTGTGACAAGCTCTTGTCTCTGACTGCTTGTTTGGGTTTGACTTGAGGTGGAAGAGTTGACAGCTCAGCTTGCAGCCTAAGACAAGTGTTGTTCCTAAGGGCTTGCCTTTGAAACGGACCATCGCTGCCAGCCACCTTTCTGACACAAACAAATTTCTTGTCCCAGATGGACGCAGGCTCTGCCGCCGCCGTTGCTGCAGCAGCAGCAGCATCAGCATCCTCCAAAGAAGCCTCCACTCCGCAGCCGGAAAACCGGAGCACAAGCAGCTCGTCCTGCTCAAGACAGGAGACCGAGAACGTGTGCCTGGAGCTCCTGAGTACGTCCTGTGGATTTCCTGTGTGATGGGGCAGTGTGTTATAGTGTGTGTGCCTCAGCACGAGCTGTACCACATCTTCCTCCTCACTTTGGTGTCAGACAGACATTCTGGACTCCCTATAGAAGCCATTGTTGTGCTTGGAAGCAGCCAGGGAGCTCTTGGGGCATTCCGTTTGCCTATGAGGGCAGCTGGGAGTGGGTGGGCTTTGTCTCAGTTTCCTTGTGCAGTAAAGGCAAAAAGCGGGAATTGTTTCCCGAGCAGCAGCAGGCTGCCGCCTAGCAAATGACCCGGTGAACGTGTGTGTGCGCTAGTCTGGCCAAAGCGATCAGAACAGCTGGCCTCCTGGATTCCCTTTAGAGTCTACACATTTGGTTAGCCCAACATCCTTGAAAAGAACATCAGACACGTCTTGAAAAGACACATCTCTGTGGCACGGTCAGATAAAACTGCCCTGCAGGCAGTTCTCAGGAGGAAGCCTGCAGCCCCTCTGCTGCGTGTTCCTGCGGTACGGGGCACTTTGTCACGGCTGACGGCCAGCCAGTAAATGCTCTTGGAATCCTAAGCATTGGCCTCCATCTCTGCATGGATCATACTCGAGGAAGGCACACCAAGGCCTTGGTGACTCTGCAATACAATGAACTGAGTTGCTTCTTGCAAGGGCTGGCAATAGCTGGCGGTGCAATGCCGTCAGAGAACAACCAGCCAGGTACAGAACAGAGCCCAGCTTCTTCAGTGTCTGCCCTCAAGTGCTGGCACAACGGGTGGATTGACCTACTCCTCCGTGGGTCTGAACTCAAGGACAACCATGTTCCGTCTTGAGTGGTGCCAACAGCCTGTAATGGGGCCCGCTCTGGCTCTGGCCTCTTCACAGTGGTTGTCAGTGGCCGTTTCTGGGCTTTGCCAAGCCTTTTTGTCATACCTGCCCTGCTGCTGATGGCTGCTGTGACTGCAGAGGCTGGAGCTTTCCTCAGCTGGGAGGTTTCAGCTGCCGCCCTGTTGCTGCAGCTTTGCCTGGACTCGTGAAAGGATCAGCATCTCATTTGGGCAGCTGAGTCTGTGTCACGGCAGCACCTGAGGAGCGGCACTGTCCTTGTTACCCGTCTCGGCCGTGCCCATTTGGGAAGACGGGGCGTGTGGGCGCTGTTCAAGAGGCCGAGTCCAGTGTTGGTGACTGCTGCATGCCAGGCTAAGTCAAGGAGTTGTGGCTCTTCCCTAAACGGGAAACGGGCAAAGCCGTCTTCAGAACTTAGCCTGCTCGTATAGGAAGAGGGCCCTAATCCTTACAGCCATTGCTCTTGGTGATAGCATCAGCTGCTGTTCTCTAAAAATGGCAAGGCACTCTTTAGGCAAACCACTGAGAGAGAGGTAAGGTGCCTTCATCCCCTCGAATTCACTCTGCAATATTCTCTCCACTCTGCATAAAGCAGCTGTGGATAAAACTTCACCCCAGATCCCAGGGTGCATTTCAACTTTGGAAGTAGGAAACCTTGTGTTGAATCTCACAAGGGAGTGTTTATTCCCAAGAAAATGAACGGTGATGATTTTTCAGCCCTCCGTCCCTTTTTGTAGATGACAACCGCTCGCCTTGGTGCCTGTTCCTTTCTGATCTCTGTCTGCTCCGATTCTGTTTCTCCCCGGGTTTAGTTTCCTCTCAAGGTAACCCGGCAAAGGAGTGCGGAGAAGCAGACTCTGTGCAGGCCACGTGTGCTACAGAGCTGCCTGTCTTGCTGGGGCTGCTGTTGTTGTTGTTCTTGTTGATGTTTACTGTTAGCCAAGCAACTGTAAATTGCTCAGAGCCCCAGAGAGTGGAGCTGAGATTCAGAGCTGCTGGGAGTCAGTATCTCTCTTTTGAAGTTTGCTTCTTGCATTTTGTTTCTTTCAAGGGAGAGTTGTGACCGTGGGACATCCAGAGCAGAAATACACTGGATGGAAAGCTATTGGCTGTGGGTGAGTGCAGCCACACTTACTTCTGCAGAACTACGGGCCAGGTATTTTGGTGGTGCAATATCAAGTGGGAAGTCAGGCAAGCTGCAAGCATCCTCAGACCCTGGCTTTAGATTGTCCCTGTCTCAGCACTGATCACAAGGCATCATCAAAGATAAGTGGATGCTGACAATGTCCTGCCAGCCTCAAGGAGCAGCACCTGGAAGCCCTCCTGTCCCTCAAACATGAGGCACCAGTTTGCTTCTTTTCCTAGAAGACATGGTTTTGTATGGGTCAAAGTAATACAGCCACACTAATGAAGGAAGAAGAACCTGAAAGAGCAGCTGTTATCTGACACCTGATAGCTGTCAGATAACAGCTGTTTTCTTTCCAATATCTTGCTGAAAGCAATAGTCAGTGGTCTGGACCATAAGAAAGGCTGTGTGGTGTTCCCTGTGTTTGGCAGATAGAATCAAGAGAGCGGTGAGAAGGCCCAACACGACTGTGTGTTTCAATGCCTGGAAGGGCCAGCACACAGACACAGAAAGGAAAAGGTGAAGGAAACTCCCACATCCATCATCTAGTGTGTATATCTGAGATTTGTACCAGCCCTTTTTCTTTCTGTTGGGCACAGTTTTTCTCTTGGACACGCTGCACGGCAGAGGGCCGCTGGGCTGCCGTGCCGTTGGCTGAAGAGTAGATGAACCCTGGTGTTTGAGAGATGCTTCAGGCAGCAGAGAGCTCCTGCCTGGGCTGCCTTTTGCTTCTCAGCACTTCTCAGAGCTTCTCTGTTCTCGCCGCTGTTCTGTTTCTAGGGGTTACGGAGCCGTTTATAAGGCCTTCGATGCTGCCACAGGACGAGCGGTAAGTGCCAACAGCCCATGAAGATTTTGCAGCTCTTGAGCGCTTTCCCTTGTGATGTGCTCCGCAGCCAGAGCTTTGGGATCTGCGCCTGTCTTTGCTGCAAAGGTTGTCCCACAGAAGCAGCCTGCCTAGAGGGAGGCAGCAAAATGCATCTTGGACAGACTTTGTCCTTCCTACGTAGCTGAATGAATGCAAGGATGGCAGTGGTGTCTTTCTGAGAAGGACACACTTGCCTTGAACCTTCAGGCTGAACATGCATAGATCAGCTGATGGCAACAGCCCTCATTCCTCTTAAGCCCCAGTTCAGACACAGATGGGTATTCCCATTGTTTACCATGAGCTCGTTCGCTTTGAAAATATAATAGCTCTTGGGGGCTGAAAGTTCAGAGTCCTGAATTCTCATTTCTGGCTCTCAGCAAATACTACTCCATCTTCCTGAGAGTTCCTTATCCACCTGCAGTGCCGTGCTCAGGAACTGCACTCGGATGGAGGTCTACGAGGTGTCCGAAAGCCCTAAACCCCACTTATAACCTGGGGTGTGTATCCACAGAAAGGATTAGATATCCACAGAAAAGATATCCACTTATATCCTGGGGTGTAGTGCACCACAGAAAGGGTTCTTCGTTTTCAAACCCACTCCAAGTGGTATAATTACAAGTCTAAACCATGTTCAAGAACTTTCTGCAGAGAGGGAAAATCCAAGCAGAAGAAGCTGGGATGCACTAGGATTGTAACTTTACTTGGAGTCGCCTTGGAGTTCTTTTTTAGGACAGCATTTTCTCTGTAATGTATGTGTGTATTTACCTTGGTGCACAATCAAGAATGGCAGCAGTTTCTGGAATGCTGGTCAAAGCCCCTAGAAATGCAAATGCATTTTCTGCAGTTTCAATCTCTTTTCACACAGCATTGGTTTTGGCTTGCAAAACGTGTGTAAATGATAATAATAGTGATGAACAAAGTCTATTTGAGAAGTCTGCGGGTGCAGAGAGTGTTGTTAGTGCTTTGGGCCTGATGGTTTACAGTCCCTTCTTACCGAGGCATCCAGGCCCACGAGCGCACGAAGTAAGAGGCTCTTGTAATGGCTGCTCCTAACAGCTTTCAATGTCATTGCAGGTGGCAATAAAGCACCTTGATCTCCAGCAACAGGGCTGCAAGCAAGTCTTAAAAGAAGTAGTGGTCATGAGGAACTTTAAGAACACCAATATTGTCACCTACCTAGAAAGGTAAGTAGTTCTGGTATTTTTCTGGGCATGTTTGTTTGCATACTTGCAAGGCCAAGGTTTAAAAGCTGTTTCTTCACTGGCAGGAAACTGATCTTTCTATTGACATCAACCCACTCCTCTACGATGCATGGGAGGAGATAGCATGTTGTCCCCATGAATGCTTTCTGGCACAAAGAGCTTGAAGATTGTTCTCAGAAACCTGGCTCTCTTACTAAGCCAGCAGCCTGTATGTTCACTCGCTGCATGTTCTTCTGCTGATTTGGGGCTTGGATTTTTGCAAGTGTCGGGGGAGGAGTGCTGAGAAAGCATCACAGCAATGATTTCCCTTGCGCTGTTCCCACCCTTTTCCATTGTTTTGCCTGCCAAGAGACTAGGCTAGGAGACATGTCATTTGCCGGGTTTGAAATTGGTTTTCCTGTTTGGGACTGTCCTTTATGCAAGGTTTTCCAAAGGGTGGCTGCCGCTCTGCACATCCACCTGCCCTGGGTAATCTGTTAAAACTGCGTCTCCTTGTTGCTGGAGCTAATGGTGCCATTTGTGTATGAAGATGATGAAGCAGCTGCTGGGATGTGTCTGCTTCCAGATTTGTCTTTGCCCTCATAAAACTGCCTTTTTCCCCTGCTTGCCACATGAGCGATGTGCCTTCCCCATTCAGACGGCGCAGATTGCAAGCCCTGGATAGCCTAGGCGGAGCGTGTCTTCCTTTTCTTCCGTCTTCGTTTACCAGTGCCCTGGAAGCAAGACTCAGCTGTAGGCTTTTCTCCTGTAGGGCAATTTAGCTGTGCACATTCAGCTCCACGCTCTTGTTTTCCTCTTCCAGCTACCTTGTCCGTGAGGCTGTCCTGCTGGTGTTGGAATACATGGACGGGGGCTCTTTAACTCATGTTTTCAAACAGAAAAGGATGGCTGTAGGACAGATGGCAACCGTCTGTCGCGAGGTAAGGGATCCTGCTTGTGCTTGGGATGGTTTGGACAGGCTTGTCCTTTGAAAGCATGGCTAAGAGAGGGCTTCCATGTTCACAGCTTTCTTTCTGTGCTGCTCTTATGCTTCAGAGAAGAAAAGGCATCTGCACTGAAATGCCTACCAGTGGTCCCTGTCCTTACTCTAGTCTGTTCTCTACTCTCATCTGCTGCTGTCAAACTTTTTTTTTTTTTTTCATTTCTATTTTCTGTTCTGCGCTTTGCCTCTCCAAGCCTTTGCCTGGAACCTTTCTACATTGCCTTCTCTGCCCGTAAGCACAAAGGTCACGGTGTCCAAGTTTGTTTTAAACCAACGGCAAAGCCAAAGAGAGACTCATGTCTCACAGGTCTCAGCTTCAAGGGATGGCATGGCACCCACCATGGTGCTTGCTGCTGAAAACTGACAAATGAGCTACTTCCAAGCCTGCTGTCCAGGCAGCCATAGAGCCCTTGTCCTCCAGCCTCCTGCCCGACAGTGATCCCCTTGGTACCTGAGGGAGGGACTTCTCCTCTTTTGGAAAGCCCTGGTTTGTCCTTGGGATGGGGAGAGCACATCTGCTGCAGCAGTGGTCATTCTGACTGGCTTTGCAGGGGACAGTCTCCTGCAACGACTGATGTTTCCCCCTCAGAAACAAATACACCTGCCCTTGGAAGGATCCTGCTCTCCTGGGGTTGCAGCAGCAGCTGGTCCCCTTGCCAGCACTCACTTTTCCTGTAAGAACTGTGAATATTCATGAGCGGTTTCCTTTTGCGCGTGATGAAATCCGATCGGGGTAACTTTTGGCCTCCTGTTTCTTTCTTCTTCTCTCAGTGTCTGCAAGGCCTGGCTTTCCTTCATGCCAACCAGGTGGTCCACAGAGACATCAAAAGTGACAACATCCTTCTGGGCCGGGATGGTGCCGTCAAGCTGGGTGAGTGTTCTTGGTCAGGCGCAGCGCCCCGGGGAGCTGGGCCGGGGCTGCTTTTGGGTGGCTGCCAGGTGCCCAGCAGTGGTGCTGGCGAGAGCGCACGGAGCGCTCCTGCAGGCTCAGAGCCCAGCGGTAAGGTGCTGAGTGGTCTAGGAGGGAACATGGTGTCAAGAGTAACTTTGGTTTGTGTGTGCTCCTTCCAAAGGGAGAGAGTTCACATGTAAACCTTCATGTGAATGAGGAAAAGCCAAGGTGTGGATTGTGGCAGGTTTGTTTAGTGGACAATTCCCAGTTTTCTTGGCGGCAGCCCTGAGGAAAGAGAGCACAGCTACTTTTCCAGCGAGGTTCAGCCCTGCATTCTGAGACTTTGAGTGAGGAACTCTTTTCCTTGGTTTCCTACTTGAGGCGGTGTTTGTTTTCTTCCTCAGCTGATTTTGGCCTCTGTGGTTGGCTCGGCCCTAAGGAGGGGAGACGGAGGTCGATGGTCGGGACCACTTGGTGGATGGCACCCGAGGTCGTGCGAAGACATCCGTACGGCCCCAAAGTGGACACCTGGTCCCTTGGCATTGTGGGAATAGAAATGGCCAAAGGAGAGCCTCCTTACTTTTGTGAAACAGAAGACACGGTAAGGTGCAAATATGCTCTGATACCAGAGTCCTTCTGATCCATCTCCATTGGACAAAATCCCATTCCCATAGATTGGATGAGTTCCCAGAAGGCCCACTCCTAAGAATGTCCCTGGGGCTCACATAAGGTGTCAAGGCAAGGCCTCTTGCAGGTTGGAATAGCTGGGGCTGCACTGGGGCCTTTTTTCTTTTGGGAGAGCAGGCTCATCTCTAACCATCTGCGAGGCAAGAAATGGCTACTGCAGACGGGAGCTTAAAATATGGGGTCTAGGCGAGCACTTAAGGAAATGGAAGAACCAGGAAGGGCCTCATGTTTCCTTTTCCTTCAGGCCATGTATCTGATAGCCACGCAAGGGGCACCAGATCTGTACAAGCTCGGGCTACCCTCCGGCTTGTGTGACTTTCTGGACTGGTGCCTGCAGATGGATGTGGACAGGCGAGGCTCTGCCAAGGAACTTCTGCAGGTACGATGCAAAGTGGCCGCAGGCCCAACAGCCCTTCCCTGTCAGGGTTTGCTCCTCGCCCAGACTCCAGGGCATCGGACGGACTCCCCTGTAGTAATCTCCCCGCCCTGGGTGCTTTCCCAATGAAAACCAAGTCGGATCCAAGACTGGTTGAGGTTAGAAAGGACCGATGAAGGTCATCTAGTCCAAACCCCCTGCTACTGGCAAGGCCATCTTCAAGTAGATCAGGTTCCTCAGAGCCCCATCCAACCTGACCTTGAATGTTGCTGGGAGGTGGGGCACCTCCCAGCTCTCTGGGCAGCCTGTGCCAGTGTTTCAGCAGTCCCCTGGAAAAGGGTTTCTGCCTTAGAGCCCGTCTGAATCAACTCTCTTTTAGCTTAAAACCGTTCCCCCTTGTCCTCTTGCAACTGGCCCTGCTAACAGACGTGTCCCCGTCTTTCTTCTAAGCCCCTTCAAATATTGAAAGGTGTCCTTGGGGCTTGCCCTTCTCCAGGCTAAACAAGCTCAAGTCTCACAGCCAGTCCTCAGAGGAGAGCTCCCAACTTCAGGTCACTTCTGAGGTGCCCTTTTGCCCTCGGCTGGTGTATTCAGGTTTCCCTGGTAGCCGTGGAGCTGAAGTATTGCAGTGCTGGGGACGGAGGCCTGCAGCGCGGCTTGAAGAACAGTGAAAGCAGTCCCTGCCAAGCCGTTCTAGACTGGTCTGTGGGAAGGCCGGGGCTGTGGGGTGCTAACTGTGGGCCTCACAGGGGACCCAGCTTGTCCCTCCTGCCCCACACTTAGAGGTTTCTGCCAGCCAAACAGGGACAGCTGAGCAGGATTTGTGCCAGCCCCACGTGCTGCCTGGCCCGGTCAAGTAGATGAGAACCGCTGTGGCTTTGCTGCCAGGTTTTGTGGCAGACAGGCAGCTGGTGCCCAGGCCACTTCCTTGGCCGTCCCTGCTGCGAAGGAATAGGGCAGGCAGCACAGGAAGGACAGGGCATGCCAAGGAAGACACTGCTCCCACTGCAAGCCACAGCTGAGTTCATCTGCGCTCTGCTGCTTGTGTCTGTGTGTTTCTGGGCCCCAGAGGAATCCAGCTTGACCCTGTTAGAAGCACGATTTGGAAAAGAGCGGTTTCCTTTTTCCTTTGTCGCTTTACATTTGGTTTCTTTTCTTTCTCCTTCTCTTCGGACAGCATCCGTTTCTCAAGTTAGCGGAGCCTCTCTTCAGCCTCTTCTGACAGCCGGATTGCTGTCATCCCTGCACCAAAGTAATGCAGGCAGCAGAGGAGGTGACAAGGACCACTGCAGCCCTTTGAGAAAAGAGCCTCTGAGAACAGGCAGAAATCCTGAGGAGAGAGAGGGCGAAACAGGCAGCCATCAGAGTGGGAAAGGAAGGTGGCATCTCCTTTTCTCCCACCTGCTGATCCTCCTCCTAAATTTGTGCTTAGGACAGCCTTGCTGGAGGGCGCAAAGTCGCTACGAATGCGCACTTTTCAGGTGGGGCGTTGTTCAAGGCACAAAGCTTCTACTGTTTATTCCACTGTGGGAAGCCCAGAGGAGTGTCTCAGAAGGAGGGAGGCCCCACAGGAAGCCACCCGCAGAGCCAGGCTAGAGCTGTGGGCGAGGGCTGGCCGTCAGGCTGCTAAGGAGGTGCCTGAAGCTGCTCAGTGCATCCTGTGCATTCTTTGTCCGCTCGAGCAGTGTATTATAGTATGTGCGCCTCAGCATGAGCTGTACCACGCCTTCCTCCTCACTTTGCTGTCAGACAGACATTTTCTGGACTCCCCGCAGAAGCCATTGTTGTGCTTGGAAGCTTGGAAGCAGCCAGGGAGCACTCTGGGGCTTTCTTTTTGCCTATGAGGGCACTGGGAGTGGGTGGGCTGGGAGTGGGTGAAGTCTCAGCTTCCCTGTGCGGTAAAGGCAAAAGCGGGAGCTGTTTCCCGAGCAGCAGCAGGCTGCCGCCTAGCAAATGACCCGGTGAACGTGTGTGTGCGCTAGTCTGGCCAAAGTGATCAGAACAGTTGGCTTCCTGGATTCCCTTTGGACTCCTGACTTGTCACCACTCATGGGAGACAAAATGCTTCAGGGAAATCGACTGGCTGTGGGGCTGCTTTCATGCTGGTGTTGTCTTTAGTTTTACTTCTGCTATTCCTTTGACAGATCACATGGGCCCCCTCCATGTCAATCTCCACTCTAGCTGCTTTTCAAAGGAAAAGAAAGGAAACTTGCAGTGAAGCAATCGAGGAAGCAGAGGGGATGACCAGGAGCACTTCAGAATTTCTTTCTCCATTGGCAGCTCAGAGCTGGACTCAGAATAAAAATCCTAGAAACCCCTAAGCCTCTTGGAAGATTCCCTTCCTTGTCACCCAGGGAATACGGCTCTGCGTTTATTTCTGAATTGTCCCATCTTTCTTTGAAGATGGAAAGTCTTTCCTGTGGGCCTTGGCATGGTTTGGAATCGGGAACCGTCTCCTTCCTTTATCAACTCCAACCTACACTGCCTTTGGAATACCTCCCACTGGCCCTGTTTTGCCCGGCCGTGGACTTCTGGATGAGGAAGAAAGTGCAAATGCATTCCCAGGCAAAAGGCAATGAAGAGCAGCGCGGCCAAAACGTCCTGTGGAGATAGGGCTTTCGGCCGTGCACACAGAGGCTTTTGGTTCCGTAGTGGTTTTGCTCCACTAATTCAAGCCATTGCACCATTTATGTGGTGGTTTCATGCTTGCTGAATTTTGTTTGCCAGCTGGGAGATAGGATTTTTGTAGAAAAAGGCAAAGCAGGTTTTAACTTAAGTTAAACAGATAGATTTTATTAGCACACACTAAGAGAAGTAATGGCAAAGGGAAAAAAACAACCACAATTTAATTTTGAAACATACCCTTTGTCCCACTGCAAACTCTTTATTTTCTACAAACAGTGTAAGGAGGCAAAACTCAGAACTCCAGGTCAGTACTACTTGTAAAATAGTCATTCATTTAGTCTTTGAGTAAGAGAAGTCTTTTCTGTTGTTCGGCAATTCTGTACAAGAGACAGAGTCTGAATGTGGCTTCTAACTTACACAAAAGCACCCTGCCCAGGAAACTCTGTACTTGTGGAACCCTTCATATTTACGTAGCTTTTTCCATGACCACGCATGTGGGTCGTAGATTCCCAGATTGGGGTGTTACCTTCTAAAAATGAGCAGTTTCAAAGGCAAAGGATTTTTCAACTCAGGGAACAGAGACATTTTCTCACTTTGTCACTGGCAGAGGGCTTCTTCTCATTTTTCTCTGTTCAAATCCTCCCTGGGATCACCCAAATTACAACTTGCAATTCAATATTCACTCCCAGTAAATTACAGATACTTTTGCTCAAAGACTCTACAAATCATCTCCCCAATTCATATTGTCTACGATTTAAAGGAATGCTTTGGCATATTTATATTACAGTCTGTCCCTAAAAACTCCCAGGAGATTTTAGCTTAGGATTCAGGCAACTTGTTGTTTTTCTTTCTTAAGAAGTCACTTTTGGTTTACTGACCTAGCTGTCTTTATATTGTCCCTTTACTGATCTTTAATTTGGCTTTTTTTTTCATCTCTGAGAAGGGTTAGAGTTTAAAAACGTCTCAATTTGTGTCAGGAAAAAGTTAAAGCTTGCCCAGGCCTGCGGTGGTCCCATGATCTTTGCCGGGCAGCAGCTGGAATTTTCAAAAGCCGCGGGAATAGAAGAAGAAACTCAGGCCGGCAGATCTCAGAGCAGCCCGGCTGATGGAAGGCTCGTGCCCGCACCCTTCGGTCTCATTCAGGGTGGGCCCAGCTTGGAGCTGGGAGCTCCCCTTCCTCTGCTGAGAAAAAGGCCCAAGCCCACGGCCAGGCCTCGGGCCAGCTCCTGTCCCCCACAGGGGGAGCGACAGAGTGTTTTACAGCTGCTAAAAAACCGGGCCGGGCCGGGCCCGGCTATATCCTCATCCCTTCCCCCGGCGCGGGAGTCCCCGGGCCAGGCGGGCCTCCTGTGAAACCCCAGGCCCGAGCAGCCCGGGCCGTCCCAGCCCCCTCAAAGGAGAGAGCCAGGACCACCTTACCTCCTGTCAAGGCGAAGAGAAAAAGAGTGATCCCAGGCTTCCTTCTAGCTTTTTAAGGCTGTGTGACCCAGAGGTGTATACCTGCATGCAACTGGCTATTTTACTTGTCAATTCGCAAGAAATCCCCAATTGCTCCTCGCCATCCGTGCTAAACTAACACAAGTTGTTACCCGGTTCAGCCGGCACGTCTCCTCTGTGACTGCTCCCGCTTTCCCAGGTGGCCACAGCTAATAGGTACGAGGCTCTGCAAGTGGAATCAAAGAAGGTAGGCACGTCTGCTGGCAGAACGGGAGAGCAGAGAGCAGAGAGCCTGCGAGGTCCCTGGCCAACGGGGCGAGGCCCCCGCTGGACCTGCTCGTTGTCAACAGACAAGGACTGGTGGGTGACACCACCCTTGGGGGCCTTCTGGGGCTCAGCAATCATGAAAAGTCCCTGTGCTTGACTGGCTTTTGAAAAAAATGAAATTCAGAAAACTGAAACCTTTAAGTGTATTAATATCTTAAATGTTTATTGTGTAAAAAGCCCGGCACCGCGTCCCCCCCCCACCCCTAACGACGGAGCGAGAGACCAGCGAAGCAGCCGGCGCTGCCGCCACTGGCGCTGCTGCCACCAAAGACCGAGAGAAAAGGGCTTCGAAGAGAGGCGAGGCGCGGGCCTCGCCCCCGGTCTCCCCCCCCACTCCCGGAGCGTGCCGCTGCGGCAGAGCTCGTCCCCGCTGGCGCCGTACTGCGGCGTTGCGGCGGCGGCCTGAGGCGAGAGCGAACAGAATCGGCGCTTCTCCCTGCCCACAGCGGGGACCCCAGTGAGCGGGGCTGTCCGGCCCCGACCCCCGCAGCCAGCCGCCACCAGAGCGGGAGAAAGAGGGGCCAGCTGCGCTCCCCCAAGCCCAGCACGAGAAATCCCGGACCCCCGCAGCCGCCTCCCCGGCGTGGCTCCAGCTGCCATGCCGTCCGCCCGGCTTAAGCCCAGTCGCAAAGAAGCCCCAAAGCCCGCACGTGGCTCAGCCCGCCCGCGGCCAGCCGCCGCTGCTGGATGGCACGTCCCCAAACGCGCCCGGGGGCCGCCGCCCCGCTCCAAGAAGAGAGAACCCACGCCAGCCACATCTAGCAGCCCTGGTGCTGCCCAGCCACTCCGAAACGCCATATTGGATACTATAAAAGCACACAGCCCCTGCCGCCCAGGCCGACCCCGCATGCAAATAAAGAACCTCGAAATGCATCTCAGGATACCGTTTAACACCAAAAACCCCTTATAAAATAAAACCAAGAAAAATTGAAACGCACAGAAACCAATGCTAGGCCGTGTGGACCCTGGAGTAACGAAGGAGCTAATTTCTCCGGTTTTCTTACTAGCTGTAAGTTAAAAAGACCAAACAAGAGATGAGACCCCCGGAGAAAACAAAAGAAACTAAGAACCCTGGGGTTACTCCCAGCGAGGGCGGGTTCTCCAGCTCTGATCAACTCTCTGCAACAGAGCTGATAAAGACCCTCCTCCTCCACGGCGCGCACGGGCAGCCAAAAACCCCTCGAGCAAATATTGAAAGAGGTGATTAATAAAGGCATTTTAAGGAGATTAATATTATCTCCGCCCATTTTTATTCATAACAGCTTTGTCTCTCTTTCTGTGCCTTGTGTTGTCCCTGTGCTCTTCCCAGTGTCTACCCAGGGCACATCTCAAGTGCAGCAGAGCCTCATTTATCTGCCTTTGGAGGTGGCTGCCAACGGCAGCCTTTTCCACCTGGAAGCTGCGTGTGGAGAGCAAGTTCCCCTCTGTGTTTGGTCCAGGAGGCCAGGGCCTGCCATCTGCACTCTCAGGTGGCATTGAGGCCTGCCACAGGCTGGTGTGACCCTACCGCAAGCAACAGCAGACAGCGGCAGCTGGTTGTTTCCAAAATCACACCCCTTCAGGGGCGGTGTGCCACGCGTGTCCTTTGTTCAGCCCTGCCCTAGACCAAGGGATCAGATGCAGGCACTGCTGCTGCCGCCGCCGCCGCTGAAGTCAGCGAGGATTTGGTGGTTGGCTTCCATCCCAGTGGAACTGGCCTCTTACAAAGCCGAGTGCTGATGGTGCCCTGCAGATCTCTGGGCTGCATGGGTGTGAGGGAGCGGTCCCTTGCTGTTATTCTCCATCAGGCAAAGCTGTGTCGGCCAGGTCTGGGTCAAGTCAGCAAACAGGGAGTGCAACGTGCGAGTCTCCTCCATCTGTGTCTGCTGAGAGTTTGGACTTTGGCAATTAAGCGGCACAAAGTCAATTGCTTTTGGTCCCTCTGTGTATGTCTGTATTAGGTGACACTGCTATATCTGCCCATAGCACAGCAGCAGGGAAAAAGGCCTCTCAGCTCTGCAGGTATGATAAGCTGCCACTGATGCACAGAAAAAGTGCATTTTGTCTTTATGAGGCAGAGAAAAACTGTTCTGGCAGCAAGAGAAGGTGGAATGATCAGCCAGATTGAGGAGGATATTTGTCAGGTTTCATGTCCCAGTGCAGGATCCGAGAGCTGCTGCAGTGCCACGTAGTCATTTTGTCTTAGGTCCCTCTCTGTTTCTCCGTGTTAAGTTATGCTGCTAAATCTGCCCGTAGCACAGCAGTGGGGAAAAAGACTCTCAGCTCTGCAAGTGCAGTAAGCTGCCACTGATGCACAGGAAAAGTGCACTTTGTCTTTATGAGGGAGAGGAAAACTGGTTTAGCAGCAAGAAAAGGCCGTATGATGGTCCTGAACTTTCCTACTTCCTTCTGTCAATTACAGGCAGATCTCTGTAGGTCAGAGGCGTGCCCACGATTGGCAGCAAAAGGGGCAATCTCTGGTGCCACACCCAGGTTGAGCCATGAGTGGTTGGGCCACGAGATGCTGGGACCGGGAGCATAGCGCTGGGTGGGCTCCCCTGCAAATTGTGTGTAGGCTTGTAGATAGGTGCCAAAAAGTCAGTCAGTCCGTCAATTTTGCCTGTCCAGTGGCCAGGCTGAGGAGGACGTTGTTGGGTTTGACATCCTGGTGCAGGAGCCCGCTGCTGCTGCTGCTGCTGCTGCTGCAGTGCTGGGCTTGTTTGTCTCCACATCCGCTTCTCGGTTCCCTGTTTGTCTGATCCCCAATCAGCCCCGTGCTCCCCACGGCCAAGCCCCATGCCCCAGGGCACCACTGGCCATTCTCTCTCGGGGCCGAACCGGGCTCAGCAGGAGTCACGGAGCAGCTCTTTCTTCCTTCTGTGCCAGCAACAAAATTACCATCTCATTTAGCTTCTTCTTCTTCGCTACACAATGACTTTCATTTCCAGCAACTCTGCAGCTTTCTCCCAGCGCTCACGTCCCTTGGCCCTCATCACGCCCACTCACCTGGCACGGGCATCTCCTCCTGACAAGCCAAGCGCTGTCCGGACTTTCCCCTGGGGCATAAGAAAGTCCTGAATGAGGAGCCTGCCAGTGCCAGGCAGAGCAGCAGATGAGGAGGGAGAAATCCAGCCCCCTACCAGCGGGGCAGCGCTGCTCCCCCGACCACTCGGGGTGAGGAGGCAGGGCCGCGCCCAGCACTGCGCTCTCATCACCAGGGCTGTTCGCATTTTCTCCTCTGCTTACGGGTGAAAATCGGAGACTGCGGAGAGGATTAAAAGTGTATTAAACTGCTGGTTTTGCCATGGTTTGGATTGCCGGTCCCATACAGCAGCTCAGCTCTCACTGGTGCTCCTCCTCCCTTGCCAATCCAGCAGTGTCACACTGGAGCAAAGGTCCTCTCTGCAAGGAACTGCTGGCTGGTTCATTTCTCCTGCTGTTTATCAACACTGCTAGAAAAATAAAACAGGTCAGATCCCGAATCTGTTCACCATGTCAACTTTGCCACGTTAATCCAAGACAAAACCTCTGGACAATGTCACACAGATCACCTTTGTTGCTGCTGCCTGTTGTCAGCGCTGAGGGTAAAACACTGTCAGAGCCTATTCCCTGTCTCTAGAACTCATACTTGACCAAAGCACGCCACTCTGAGATCTTATATTTGCATGTTTCTTGTGTTTCCAGCATTGCTTTCAAAGCAAAACAAGGGAAGGCAAACGGTGTGTAGCTAATGAGAGTGTCTAAAAGTTGCTAAGATCTTAGAGGTGGGACAAATTTGGAATTAATGTAGTGGAGAACTTGTGCAACACAGGTAAAGGGGAGCACATAAATCAAGGAATTCCTATATCTGAACATCTTGGATTCTTTCTTGCTTTCCATTTTCATTTCACTTTGGGAAAGCTGTTTCAGTTTTCTGAGAATCTTTTCCACAGTCATGTTTTCTCTTTTCAAGCTCTTTTCTTTACTGGAGGGCTAGGTTGAGCTTCTGTCACAAAATGTGCCACCAATCGCAGCTTCTCTTGGCTTTCAACACTGTACGTGCAGCAAGACTCCTGCAGCAAATCAGGACAAATGTTTTGAGAACTTTACAGTTGGTCCTTTATTTTCCTGGTGGACTCAAAAGTTGTGCCTTTGGCTAAGTTTTCGTTTAGACTATTGTGTCCCAAGAAAACAGGAGGTGGTACCAGGAATTGTTGGGGAATACAACCCTGGGTGAATCCAGAGAAAGGAGCTCCAGAGCCTGAAGCCGCAAAGGGAGAGTCGTGCGATAATCATTCAGACTCCTCAAGGTACATCTTGAAAGTGATCTAGAACGTGAAGATGGTCTGACAGAGATAGCTGGTGTCTGTGTTCAGTTTAGATGATTCCAACACTTATGCTTTGGTACAAATCAAGAGTACAATCTGTTCATTTGAAGTGCCAGAACAAGCACAACCTAACAGAGTGGATAACTGAAAGAATTTGAGAAGGAGAAATGCAGGGAATGACTTAGCTTATCTTTCTCTGTAATAAGGGTAACGTTTTCTAAGAATTTCTAACACATTGCCCATGCTTTTGACCTTCTTAACAAGGCCCTTTGCATCACAGATTCGTCAAGAAGTGAGAACCCTGAGCTTCTGTAACTGTTCCTGCCCTCAGCATCTTCAGCCACAAAGGGCAAGTGCTGCCTGATCAGAAACTTGCAGCTCTGCACCGCACCAAAGCTTTGCACTGAACCAATCAAAGTTGCCACTTACTGGTACAGGATGCTTGGGTAGTGTGATACCTCCACCAAATGTATTCTTCAACACTACTCCTCCACTCTCCTATTTGTTAACACCTGACTCAAGCTCCAGAGAGACATATGTTGAGAGAAATCCAGCAGCTTGATGACATGGAGTGAGAAGATGGCAGGACTCAGAACAACTGATTTCATATTAGAGAATAGTTCTGCATGGGCAAAGGCTAACCTGCATTTTCTAAATTACTGTAATATTGTTGAAGGAAAAAGCTATGGAACTGGCACTGATCATGATACTCTGGTGACAACAAGGCATTTTTGTAAGAGGCTATCTCTCTGTCGGCTGTGGTTACAACACAGGTAGTATGCTGCATACTATTTCAATGTCTGCTCAGTGCTGTGTAGGAGATGAGATCATTATTCACCAGTCCTGTGGGACATGCTAGGGGTATTCTGTGACAGCAAAATTTTCTTTGGCAATCTTCATTCTGGTGTTGGCTATTTCCTGCACAAAGCTGTTTTCTGACTGTACACCAGCACTGCCATGCATCACTGCTCTGTAGCTCAATAGGCCTGTGCAAAATGACAGCAATAGTGCAATTAACTTCTGACAATTTTGGCATGTTAAAACAAGGATTATTAATGTCCCCAAGGATAATCATTCTAACCTAGTTTAGCCTTCCAGCCCTGTAAATCTGGCAGTAAATAGCAAACCTCACATAAAGCAATAGAAATTTGGAATTAAAATAAAATAAATTGGTGATATTTAATCATACTTTTGAACAATTAAATTCTTGCATTAATTTTAAAGTGAGCAAGGGCACCTAGTGTGTAACGATGACAGTGTAACAAATCTCTCACTCTCTGAAACTGAGATGCCTGCACAAAAGACTTGAGGTTCTGTTTTGTGGTGGAACTCTTTATGTCACATTTTATTTTTTCCCTTTTTTTTTTTTATCTGGAAGGGACTACTTAATCCAATTGTTTACTATGACCCACTTCATAGCAAAAGTCAAAAAGTCCTACTGGGTTATTTCTGCATCAACTTGCCATGAAAAATGTAGAGATTTCTTTTTTCCTTCTTGAAAAAGAAATAATATAAAGGGATTGATAAAATCCCTTTCCACTCATTAATGCCTCAGCCTAAAATTACAGGTTCCTGGTGTAAAGATCTTGGTGATGTAGTTTGGAACATAGGTGGTTGCTATGAAGAAACATCTACAGCTACAGGTAAAGCCGTAGAGGTTGCCTGTAGAGGTTACCTGAACACAGCACATTCACTAGCTTGTGATGATCCTCTGTATTTAATCATCTGTGTGATTCCTGCAGTTTTCACCTGTACCAATTGAAGCAGGAGATCTGGAAATTACACATCACAAAGGAACACTACCTGATTAAAAAAGAGCAAAAAAAGGATGAACAGTTCAATACAAGCTTCATAATGACTACATATTTTGAGATCCAGCAGGATGCTGCCTGGTCTGTGCAGGAAAATGACAAATGAATGCTATTTAACATTTTGTTTGAACAGTTTTTCCATTCAGAAAACTATCTGCAATACAATAATGAAAAAAGAAGAACTGTGAAGCATTTTATAAGGCTGATTACCTTTCTAGGACATATAATTTGATACATGCTTTGTTTATCCAGAGTAAATTCAGTGGCTGAAAAGATTAATTGAACCTATTTTATGCTACTTGTACATGCTCTCATAGAGAAAGTAACTTACTTTTTTTTTTTTTTTTCTTACTGAATTTTGCGCAGGAGTCTGCAGTACACCAGCAAGAGTAAAATGACTTTTCTAAATTTAGTAGTTCATAAATCTTATAAGATACCAGTCCATCCAGTGGTTTGTTGTTTTGGGGTTTTTCCTTCTTTCATACCTCCAAATAAAATAGGAGTGCATGCAGGAGATACACAGTATTTGCTTTTGCTTTTCTCCTCTCCCAGGGTAAAAGAGGCATCTGTCAGCTTACTCGTGCTCTCCCCAGACTCCCTCTCCCCATAAACCTAGATGCCCGCAGGTGTGCATACACATACATGTGCACGTACGTACATTCATTTCTGACTCTTCAGCTAATGCATAAGAAACTATGACTTCAAGGCATCAACAAATATCTCTGTTATGGAGGTGCTGTGTGACCTGGCTCATGTAATTGGTTGAGGATTAAACTTTCCATCCCAGCTACACTCACCAAGTGAATGATCTCAAAAAAAAAAGAAGTTATGCTCTGCATGTTTTTTCCCCTATACACTTGATGTTCATCTTAATGCCTTGGACAGCAGCTTGTCATTTAGTTGTGACTTGTTCTATGCATAATACACTGGATGGATGCCTGATCTCTAACAGCTAAGGTTTTCAAAAGATAAATGGTATTATTGCCACACACAGTGGTTCACATGTTATTCATCAGGACTAAAGGCTAACTTAGATGTGCAGGTGGACACTCTGCACCTTGGGCAAAAAGTTCTTCAGGATTCAGCATTCCAAGGCATTCTAAGAGGGGACTTTTTCTCAACTTTCCATCAGCCCTTGCTAATACAAAGGGCTTGCTTCACTTAATTAAGTTCCCCTTTTGGAGACCACTGACAACATACCTAAATGAGCAGGTTGCCTATCTAGTAGGCTTGGGATGTTTCCAGGTTTTCTGTCACTCCATAGCAAAGGCCATGAAACTTATTAAACTGCAGACCGTCCCAGCTTGCTGGAAAGTGACACTTCAAACTTCTTAAAACTGAAGCACTGAGTATCTGTGACACTGCTGATGATTCATCTACCAATAAAATGTTCAATAGATAGATAGGCATGACAGCAGCAGCAGCATTTTCTACAGCCACATTTTAGATTCTGGTCCAGTCTGGAGACAGAAGCATGCTTCATCCCAGTAGCTTCATTTCAAAGTGATGAACCTTAGAAACTCATATGAAGTGCAGCAAGTGGTACCAAAGGAGGAGCCCCATGCAGAGCACCCTGGGTTATTATGTATTTCTGACTGAATAAACTGCAAACAAGATCCCTGCTCCCCATATGAGCAGGCTCTGCAAGCATGTAGAGCAAGATAACTCTGGTGGGTTTATCTGCTGTCATGTCTCTCCTGAGATTTCAAGTTACCCCAATGTGAGAGACTGAAGAAAATCAATACTTCTGCAAAACAACCAAAGTGTGTGTGTGTGTGTGTGTGTGTGTGTGTGTGTGTGTGTGTGTGTGGCAGGGTGGCAAGGCAAGCTCTGAAAAAAGTGGCATGATGCACTTCTCCATATCCCACCTCTCTGGAGCCTCTAGTCCAGCTCCAGAATGGTTATTATCCACTGGCACACCAAAAGCCCCATGTGGAGCGCAGGGTCCCAGGAGGCCAAAGCAGATAAAAGCAGTTGCACAATAACACACCCTCGCCTTTCTAATTTCCTCCTCTTGAAATCTGGGTAACTTAAAAGTTGTACAGGTTAGACTTTGCTAAGTCAATGCCTTGTGAAATGCTTTGTCAATTGAATGTTTTAAAAATTGCCAGGTACCTTTATTTTCTAACGTTTGCCAGTAAAAGTTTGTTTAACCTCCTGAGAATATTGTGTTTTTCCCATATGCCTGTCTCAGGGAAAAAAAAAACTTAACATTAAACTTTAAGAAACACATCAAGAGAGTTCAGGGCTTTACACCTCACGTCTGGTAGACACCTTCTTCTCAAAAGGCACCTGGAAGACAGGCAGAATATCCAGAGAAAGTCAAATAGCCCTGGACAAGGTTATGTGGGTTGCTAAATCTAACACCGCTGCTGACTGAAGTCTTGTCTAAGCTTACAAAATAATGCCAGGGAACTCCAGAAGAA
Organism: Zosterops lateralis; assembly: GCF_965231275.1. Lineage (NCBI taxonomy): Eukaryota > Metazoa > Chordata > Aves > Passeriformes > Zosteropidae > Zosterops > Zosterops lateralis. The sequence goes on from NC_139800.1 coordinate 52,114,355, forward strand.
GTTTGGTAAATCTCATTTCCTACCCTGACCTGATTAATGCAGCTCAGTCCTTGTCCTGCTTTTGGCTGGAATTTGAGTTATTTTTTTTAGAAGCAGGTACAGCATTGTGTTTCAGATTCAGTATGAGAATGATGCTGACAACACACCAAAGGTTTGGTTGTTGCTAAGAGTGCTTACTCTGAGTCAAGGACTGTTCAGTGGCTCATGCTCTGCCACTGATAAAGTGCACAAAAATGTGGAGAGAAGCACGGCCAGAAAAGTTCAAAGAGATGTTCCACAAAATAGACTGTCACACCCAGTATAAAACTGAGGGAGTTACCCAGAAAAGAGCCTATCTGGGTTTGGCATTGGCCAGCAGGTGGTCACCAATTGCACTGTACATTACTTATTTTCCTTTGGTTCTCTCTCTCTCTCGCCTTTTTTTACTATTACTAATATTACTACTATTATATTTTACTCAAGTTCAATTATTAAACTGTTAACCAACAAGTTTCCAATTTCTTTTTCCCCCAAGTTCTCCTCCCCATCCCACTGGGGTAGGGTGTGGTGAGTCAGCAGCTGCATGGTAGTCAGTTGCCAGCTGGGGCTAAACCACAATGCTTTCTCTATGCAAGTAGAATTCCTAGTAGCAGCTGACACCAGACCATGTTGCTTACTCACACTTCGCAGGTAGCTACAGCGGGAGTGATGAGCCAGTCTACACAAAGCAGCATTGGAAATCAGTGGCTGCCTGTAACATGTTTTCATCAGTTCTGCTCACTGCCCTAGACACCCTTCACGTTTTAATGAAAAATTCCAAGTAATGAGTGTCATGAAGAACAACCAAATGAGGTTTCCCACACTGTAAATGTCTCTGAAGTATTGAGAATGTTTTCTGACAGCTTGTTCTTTGCAGTGTTTGCAGAAGATCCCATGCAGCATGTAGCTCCTGAGCCTTCAAGAGCAGATTCCCAGGGGACTCCATGGGTGGCGCAATGTTTGCTCTCTCAAAATAAAGAAGCAACCTGCATTTTTTTCTCATTACACTGAAATTTTTAAGCTGAACAATTTCCTGATCACTGTGGCCAAGATTATGCCATCTCCCACCAGGCTTTCTCCATTCCCAACCAGCAAGTATAGGGCATCTTACCTAGCTGTCTCTCTGAACATTTTTAATACAAAGTTCTCTCCCACAAACTTTAGGACTTTTTCAGATCTGTTCACCACAGCAGGATGGCATCTCCAGCCGGTCTCTAAGTTGAAATCTGCCAGAAAGACAAAGGCTGATGATCTGGAAATTTCTCCTAATGGCCTGTTAAATTAACTTCTCAGCACTGGCATCCTGGCTGGGAAACTGATAGAAGACCTCCACCACATCTGCTTTGTTTTCCATCCCTTCATCCTCACCCAGAGGCCCCCATCATCACCAGCTCTCCCTTCTTTTTAGTGCAACAGCTCCACCTTGCCCTGCCCTCTTCTCAATAGCCTGTACCCTCCATCTCAGCACTCCAGGTATAGGATAAGTCCCACTTATGCCAGGGATACCCCAGCACTGTGAATGGACCAAGGCTTCCAGTCAAAGGTACTTGCACCATCAATCCCTGAGCCATCTGCCAGGGACACCCCAGTCCCTGAGCCCCTGCCCTCCAGGGAAATTTGGAGAGGCTATCAGGGCTAAACAGAAGCCACCAAAGGGAGCCACCACATTCATTCCTAGGAGATGCCAGGGAGCTTTTAGTAGCCAGTACCCAGAAGCGACATCAGCAAGACCACCACTATGGTTCACACTACTTGGCCCCCAGGCCTCCAAATGCCTGGCTCCTTCAGACATTTGTGCTCCCTGAAACCTAATCCCAAGGTAGGGACCAACCCAGAGATGCTCCCAGGGGCAAGACTGTTGTCACTCCTAATTTTCCCCCAGGCTCAGCCAACTCATGCTGACTGGTTGGGCAAGAGCAGCCCTTCTACACAGCCTGGGCACTTCCAGGTGATGAAGACCATGGTGAAACAAGCTGCCCCCTTCAGCCCCTGGATAACCACAGTGGAACAGTGGCCCTGTTGTATGCCACCACAACACAAAGATTCCGACTGCAGAAGGCTGAAAATGACTCCTCTATTCTTTGGATGTGTCTCCTTTTTTATACTATTCTACACAGACCAATTTGATTGGTGACAAGGCAAACCTCTTCAATCACATTGGTCAGACCAGAGGGACATCAAAAACAAGTCCCTCCTAGGGAAAAAATGTAAACAAATTTGCCATCATAAAATCATGTCTCTTGTTTACAGAAAATTCCCTGGGAAAAGAATTTCAGAAACCAAAACATCTCAGGCAGAAACCAGGGCGACAGAGCAGAGACCCACCTGCAGCCCATGGAAAAGCCCCACTCCAGAGCAGGTAGAGATGCCCTGATGGAAGCTACAGCCTATGGAGATCCCACACAGGAACAGGCTTCTGTCAGGAGCTGCAGCCTGTGCTTAGGAGTACACACAGGAGCACATTGCCTGGCAGCTGGAGCAATCTGTTTTGGAAGTACTGCACACCTGTAGAAAGGGCTCCTGTTAGAGCAGAGGAACAGTCTAAGGAGTAAGAAACAGCAAGACTGAATGTTATGGACTGACTACAGTACCCACTCCCCATCCTTCTGCACAGCTAGGGAGAAGGAGGTAGAAGAGCCTGTAATGAAAGACTGAAGTTGAGAAGGGAGGGGAAATTAATTTTAGTTTTGCCAGTTTCTTATCCCCTTACTCAATTTTTCATTGACAATATTAGATATTAATTGTCCTCAATTCTATCTGGCTAGTGACAGTACTCTACCTTATCTCAGCATAGCTTTCCCATGCTACTTTCTCCCCCACCCTGTGGAGAAAGGGAAGTGACAGAGCAGCTTGGTGAGTATCTGGCAGGCAACCAGCCAAGGTCAAATCCATCAAACTCATGGAGGTACTGCAGGAGAGACAGAGAAGATAACCTCCTCATTCAGCCCTGAGAGCTACTGCTGTGCATACAAAGGGACAAAACTGGAAAACAAAATCCTGCCAGAGCCCCTGCCAGAGCCCTGTGCATTGCACATACTTGCAGCAGGACATCTAGGATGTGCTGAGCTGGGTTGGTTGGTTATTTTACGGGGGTCAGGAGGAAGTGTTTTATTGCCAAGACAAGACAGACGTCTTTTAGGTATGCAGCCACAGGGTATAAAGAAAAGACTCCTTGAAGGCTGCACAGCTGTAGAACACAAGGCAGAATGCACAGGCTCCAGTAAGACAAATAAAAAGAAGAATCTGAAAAAAAGAAGTTTTCCAAGGGGATACTCCTATGTTAGAAAGGGTCAGACAGAGCAGCCACCCAGCTTTTGGGACAACTCAAAACTGAACCAATCCCACACAATCTCATCAAAGTTCCTGCTTTCATGAAGGCTTGTACCAGCTGATCTCCAGACAACCCTTCCAACCTGGGGTACTCCTGACTGCACAAATATCCAATGGTCTGGATATGTGAGATGCTCAAAACCAAAAGAAAAAACTCCATTTGCGAAATACACAGTACATATGTAAATATATTTAAACAAATGAAAAAATCTTATTGCTTCATTCAGATTTCGACACAGCTTACCTTAAAATTACTCAAAGTCCTTTGAGAGTTCTGTACAAATCACAAACTACTATTCAGCAGAGATCAGCTTAAACCAGAGGTTCAAATGATGCTGGAATTCAGACTGAATCACTTTCTATGAACTAAACAATGTCTAAAAAGAGCTATCCCCATAAAGTTAATTTCCTGGCTCTTGTTTTGGGCTCCTTTTCTGGTTTACACAAAACTTTGAAATACTCTGTGGATGGCTTTATGAAATTAAAACTTCCAAACAGTCCTCTAACAAACTTTAAGAATTACATACTAGCAACATTCTATCTTCTTTGACTTAAAAGTGCATACACATTCAAAAGTTTTATACATTTCCTAGACAGAAAGAAACTCTATCAGACATTTTAGTTCTCAAGGGGAAAAAAAAAGTAGTTAAATTCACAGTTTTAACAAGTGTTCCAAGAAAGTCTACTACATTTTTTCTTCTGGGAAATCAAACCATGAGGATCTATTGACAAGTCTCTTTGGCAGTCTTAGTATCAATGGTTCTCTCTCTGGACATTCTAAGAAGGAAGTCCTGGGAGAAGGCAGTTGCCTGGAAGGCGCTGCTGGTGCTTCTGGAACATAACTGGTTACAGTTTCTGTGTGAGAAGTGTCACTGCTGGTATTCACTATGGTAACATTCTGATCAGCAGCTGTTTCTTGAAGTTTGATATCAGCATTTTTAATGCCACCATCTAAGTCTTCTCTTGTGGCAGAGATACCATACTTTTTGTCTACTCCTCCAGTTTCCTCACATCCTGTCCTCCTCAGAAAAGAAGATGGAGACTCACTCTCCCTCTCATATATCTGAGCTGTGCCTGTCCATGTAATACTGCTGTCCCATTCAGTACTTTCTGGCTCCTTGCTACTATCACTATCAATCGTAATCACCACCGGAGAAGAATGTACTGAGTTACTTGTGTGATGTTTCCGGTGTTTCTTCTTATGCTTTTTCTTTTTCTTTTTAAGATGCCTTGTTGTGTCTGTTGCTTTTCCTTCGTAGACTATCTCAACACTTGGACTCCTCATCTTTTTCTTCCTTTTTTTATGCTTTGTCTCACTGCTTGCACAATTGTCTGGCAGGTTATCTTCATTTTTGCAGCAGTCTCCAAATTTTGTGGAAGTTTTCTTGGAGTCATTTTCTCTTTCTACACTTGTGCTCTCCATGAATGGATTCTCCAGGTGGCGAGTTTTGTACTTCCTTTTTCCACCAGGCTTTTCACTTTTTGTTCTGTCAGTTCCTCCAGAAGGAGTCCTTGATCTGTTGCTTGACCGACTCCTTGACCTGCATCTTTCATAACAGTAATAATGCCTCTCATGGAGTCCCCTCTGGCTATGCAGATCTGTCCTCTCAATAAATGATCGTATCCTGTATTCTGGACTAGTAGATTGCCTTGAGTAAAGAGTGTTAGACCGGGTCCTCCTTCTGCTGGAGGATTCATAGCTGTCTCCAAACACCTTTCGACTACAGAAAGCAGAACCCCACTGGTGTCTGCTTTGATAACTGTCTCTTACATAATAGCGATCACTGTCTCTACTTCTTGATCTCCTTTTACTGTGGCCTTTGCTACGTGAACGTGATCTGCTCACTTCTCTGGATGGAGTGCTCTCACCACTTAGAGAGCCCCTCTGGCTTTTCAGAGAGGCTCTGGTGTCATGAGCCCTTGACCTTCTGCTGCTTCTTTTACTCCTGTGTTTGCTACTATCTCTGCTTCTTGATCGTCTCCTTTTAAGTTGGCTTTTGCTACGATGCTCTCTTCTAGAGTGACGGCCGTGACTGCCTCGACTGTCCCGTGAACAGGACTGTGGACTTCTGGACTTTCCCTTTTTAGACAATCTGTGATTCCAAGGAGAGCAAACTGTGTCACTCCCTGGAGAGGGGCTCCAATTCAAGTCCTGTGGATGAAGATCTTTTCTTTTACATTTGTTCTTCTCATCGTCTTTTGATTCCGTCTTCTCGACTGCAGCAGAAAAACAGCTTCTACAACTTCCTGTATCCTCCCTGTATGCTGGGGAACGGGGTGAGAAGCTCTTGCTTGGTTCACTGTCACTCCAGCTGTGACACTGGACTGGTCGCTGTTTCTTGACATCTTTCTTTTTCTCCTCCTTGATGGACTCCTCAGAGTCAGAGGACAGCTCAACCACTTCTGGTGTCCTCTCAGCCAATGGCTTCACGTACCCAACAATGACACAATTGTCTGAGGAAGAGCCACTGTCATTTGAGTCAGCATTAGCCTGTAGCTCAGTTTGCAGTTTAGTTCTTTGACTCCCTGAAGCAGAGTCCTCATCAGAACTTTCGGATGACTCCAGAGGAGTAGCTATGGTTGCACGAACCTCTTCTGAAATGGAATAGGAAGGCCCTGGAGTTTCATCATCCCAGGGGGCTTGACCAAGACCAGGTACAGACAAACTGTTATCTGGCCCTTGTGGGTACGCCACATCTGGAGATATCGTAATAATTGATGAGTCTGAGTGGCTTCCTTCCTCATACGACGGTGCAGGACAGTCATAATTGGCATGTTGATCATATGCTTCCAAGTTAAAAGGACAACGAGCAAAACTGATGAATTCATGCAGGAAGTGCTCTGTCCGATTCAGCAGAAACGGCTTTAAATCATCAGCAAAGGCCTGACTTTCCAGATCGTATCTCGTTACGTTACTCATGATTATGTGCTGCACAATATTGATCAAGGATCCGTGGGCACCAAACAGGACGGTAAGTTCTCGCTTCAGCCAAGGAACCAGCCGGTGCAGGCAAGCGGGGTTGCGACGGAAGAACTCTGCCGAAATCTCCCGGTACCGGCCGCCGTCCTGAATGCTGCGGATGCGCACGCCGGTGCGGTACAGAGCCCTGCGGAAGCTGATCATGTCCTCCTCCTGGATCTGTCGCAGGGATCTGCCCTCTGCGCTAGCCTTCCTCCTTGAGGCCAGCCTCCTGATCATCTGCTGAATCTCTCTGTGTCTGTGTCGCCTCGGTTCACTTGACAACCCTTCAAACAACATCCCGTTATCGGGAGGGGACAGCATCCTTCGGGAAGGGGAACTGCGCGTGCGGCGTTCCCTCGTTAAGGTAGTGCGATAACGAAACCTCCGGCCATCGGGGCTGGCAAAGGAGCTGGTTTCTAAAGGGCTGAGTATGTACTCCTTAAAGTCATCCTCAGCTCGAATCGTATGGAAAATGGAAAAAAAGGGCTGCTTGCAGAGCGGGCATTCTGCTTTGTTTTTTGACCACTCTTGGACACAGCGGAAGCAGAACCTATGCAAGCAGCGATCCAGATACGCAACATTGTCAAATCTGTCCAGGCAGATGGGGCACTTGGAGTCAGGAGATGCATCTGTTGGCAGCTTACTGGTGCTGGCTTTTGGAGAAAAATTGCTATCTTCTGCAATCTCCTTATCTGAAGTCATGGTCTAGAAAAGACAGAGACAGAAGATCATTGCTACCACAGAGACACAAAAAGCTTACACGTAAGATGAAGAAACCCATAACAATTGCTTTTAAGGGTGCAAAACCCTGTAATAGCTCCAAGATAACACTGAACGAAGAGGCAGCATTACCTCATAACTTTGTTTGGCTTTTCTTCACAGTGAGATCTAGCTCTTCAGTGCTGCATATTTTACACAGCACTTGGATCATGCTGGCATAGATGAAGGTGAAAGGCAGGCCTTTCTTTTTCCTCACTCTTAAATAACTCTTTTGATGTGGTCAGTAAAATTATTGATTTACATGTTATCTTTCAAAACATAGCTCAAAAACCCAAGCATTTATACACGAAGAGTATGAGAACAGTTAGTTCTGAACTGAGTTTAAAACAAACCAGCCATAAGAAATAATTGCACTTGAACTATGTTATCACCTTCCAAGTTCTGGTGGACCTGTTCTGTTCCTGCACACTCTGCCCCTCTTTGTTGGGCATTCATGCTGGACCACACAGTTTCTTGTATTAGACAATCTCTAGGGATGTGTTCCTGCCAAAATAAGTATTTTTTTTTTTCAAGACTGAAGCAAAAACAACCAGATGTCATCCTCAAGCACATACTGCCCTTTTTCTAGTCAGGTTGTTGTGTTGTTTTGCCAGAGACAGTAAATTTTCTTTACAGTGACTGATCCAGGGCTGAGTTTTGAATTTGTGTTGAACACAGTGTTGATAATACAGCGATGTTTTCATTATTGCTGAGAAGGACTTACATAAAGCCAAGGTAATTTCTGCTTTTTGTACTTCCACACTGGTCAGAAATTTGGGGGTGCATGGGGGTACATGGGAGGCTGGGAAGAGACACAGCTGGGACAGGTGACCCCAACTGACCAAAGGGATTTCCAGATGATGTGACATCATGCTCAATATATAACATGGGGGAAAGAAGGAGGAAAGGTGAGACATTTGGAGTGATGATGCTTGTCTGCTCAAATCACTGTCACACATGATGTGGCCCTGCTCTCCTGGAGATGCCTGAACACCTGCCTGCCTACTGAAAGCAGGGAATGAATTCCTTGTTTTGCCTTCGTTGTGTGCGTAGCTTTCGGTGTCCTTATTTAACTGTTTTTATCTCAACCTATGAGTTTTTCTCCCTGGTTGAGGAGTGCGCAAGCGCCTGCATTATGCTTGGCAGCTGGCGAGGGTGAAATCATGAGAGATGTCAAACGTGGCCAACAAAAAAATCCGTCTACTTAAAAGTTATTTTAGGTTTTGGCATTACCCTAAGGCATTGCAATCCAGTGGAAATAAGTTACCACTCTGCTCCAAAAGCCATCATCCCGCGTTCTGCAGCCGGTCTGGAGCAGGCCTTTCCCGCGGGCAGGGCCATGGGGGAGCCGGGGCAGCCCCGGCGCTCGGGGCGCCCGCCCAAGTGCCCGCGCCCCCGCGGGGCTGAGCGGGCCCGGCCCCGCGCCGCCCGTCCGCTTCCCCGCCCCCGGAGCCGCCGGCCCCGCCGGGCCCGCCGCTCCTCCCGCCCCCAGGCCCGCACTCACCGCCGCCGGGCCCTCGCTTCCCGTGCGGGCCGGGGCCGCGGGCGCCTTCAGCCTGTGGCGCGTCCGGCCGTGCCCGGTGCCGGGAGGCTCCCGCCGCTCCTCCCCTGGCGGGCGGCGGCGGCGGGCGCCCTCCGCCAGGCGCCGGGCCGGGTCCGCCATCGGCAGCGGCGTTGCCACGGGAACAGCTCCCCGCGGGCGCGGAGCGGAGCCGGGCTCTGCCGGCAGCGCCACCGGGGCCGTCCCGTCACATCCGCGCCCGGCGCGGTGACGCCGTTCCGGGGGGCGGAGGCCGGGGAGGGGCCGGGCCGCGATGGCGGCGGCGGGCGGCCGGGTTCCGGCCAGGCCTGCAGCCTGCCGAGGGCCTGCCGGGCGGGCGGGGAAGCGACAGGGGTGCGGTACCGCCCGGCGGGCAGCTTGGGGGCGGCCGCCCCTGGGGGAAACAAAGCGAGGAGAGACGCGGCGGTGCAGCCGCCAAGGCGGAGCGCGCTTTGTTGTGCAGGAGGTGGCTGCCGCGGTGGTGCGCCCGCCGTTCCGTTCTCTGCGGGCGCGGGTGGCCGCCCTGCGGCAGCTGGAGAGCCGCTGCCTGCCCCAGGGGCTGCCCGTGGCAGTGGCAGAGCCCGCGGCCAGCGGGAGTTCGGCGGTGTCTCCGAGGGTGCGGAGGAATCCATGGAAGGCTGGAGAAGCTGTGGGGGTGGTTGGGCAGGTATAATATAAATAGCACGCAGAAAAGAAGAGATAGATAAAGCATAAACCGTTATTAGGAAAGAGAAAAATAACTCTCCTTACTGGTTTTTACTATCACATATCTGCAGAAGACACAAGTGTGCAAAGGACACGGGCAAGGCCAGCTGTGCAGGCCGGCACAGGTGGGGCATAGCCTGCCACAGTAAGTGCATATATTACCACCAGGACTTGTGTAAAACAGGAGCGCAGCCAGCCCTGTCCTTTTTCTTGCCCACAGTCAATATGGACTAAAGTTTGCAAAATTCACAGATCCAGAGTTCCAGCACAGCCCTTCTGTCCATGTGATAAGCCTGCTCCCATATCCTGAGCCATTTTACTCATTCCCACGCACCAGCTGGTCCTGCTTCCTGCTCGGGAGCAAACGTGCTCTGGTACTCCTAACAGGCACTCCACTCCTGAGGATCTCCCCAGGTAGCACAGTCAATCCTTCATGACGTGCCTGGACCCCGGGCCTGCTTTTCAGCAGGTAGCCCACCTTGAAGTTTGCTCAGGAGTTACATCCCTGCCCCCAACAATTTTCTCTGATGTTCAGGGCAGATGCAACCTCTCTTGTGTCTACAGCAGGCAGCACCAGGTATATGGGCTATGACCTGCTTTGTGTGTGGGTGCCAAATCTCACTCATTTTACTTGCCTTAGTTCCCCACTAAGGGGGCACACATACCCATCCTGCCCCAGTGGCTGGAGCCTCACTGTCACCTTTGCTGGCATGAGGGCCCTTACCTTTACCTACTCCCATTGCTGGCATAATAGGAGGGATTTGTATCCCAAATTTTTGTACTCTTGCTAAATGCTGTGTGCATGTGTCAGCTCTTAAGCAAGGTGGGACCCACTTGGACAGTTCATCTCTGGGTCATGGTAATATAAATGTTTTCTTAAAAGGCATTTCAGGCTCTTCAGAGATTTCTAATTTCTGAGCTGAAAAAAAGCAATTCTGGACGTAAAATGGATCTGTTTTGAGGTGTTGGTTTTCTACACAGCTATGAAGAGCAGAACTCATGATTTCTCTGCCACTGCCCATACAGATTAGCACATACCTCATCCCACATACCTCTTGAAGCTGGGGAACAACCTTTTCTTGGGGTGCCTGGCCCTCCTTCCTCTGCTGTCAGGTCCTCTGGAGTCCCTTGGTCAGCAGCAGGAATCTTCCCTGCTAGCAGCTTTGTGGGAATAATACTGTGGGGAGGTCTTGTCTTCCTGAGCAGCAGCCACAGCACTGGCAGTGCCCATGCTGTTGACATGCAGTGTCTGCAATCCCTGACCAGGGACAAGCCCCAGCCCTCCTTCTGGTGTGCCTGGCACCATGGGCAATGCTCACTCAGGCACAGCAGCAACAGCTCCTGTGGGAAAGGAGGTCAGTGGAAGGTTCAGATTGTTCAATTCCTGAGTTTGTTCAGCCTCTTCCATCTTAGCTATATTACATTGCAAATACATGAAAATTGTCATAGACCTATAGCAGTGCTCCTCCAAATATTTCTGTGCTGACAGGCTCTCTGCCTCTCCACTGACTTTCTCTGAGCCAAAGCTGACTGGCTGGATCATTCTTCACTATCCACACCATAAGAGCTCAGCTTCAGTGCACTCTTGTCGTCATTGTGGTGTTGAAGCCTTTGCCAGATTGTAGTTATCCACTCCTTTCCCTGGCTCACGGGGAATCTACAACAGCATGACACCAAGAGTAGGAGTTAGAAATAGTCTCTGACCACCGGCCTGCCCCAAGCTCGGCCCTCTTTATTTTTATCTTCTCAACCTTTGTTTCAGGTTTTACCACTGGCATGCATCTGGGGCTGCACATGGGCAAGTACTGGTCAGTTCAGGGTTGTGGCCTGCTCTGCTGCAAACCTTCCAAGTGTCACTTTGCAGCCAGCTCACTGGAAAATTCTCTTTTTTGGCTTTGTTTCTTCCGGGCAGCGAGTGCTTGTGATCACGTAGAGATGTTTTACTTCCGAGCTGCCACGAGATGGCAAAATACTCCTCGGCATCCCCTCCAAGCTGGCTTGCCTGCACCGCAGGCTGGAGCCATGTAGGACTACGGGGAAGCAGCAGCAACAGCAGCGGAATTTCTCTCCCTTCAACTTAGCTGCTGCTCGGTGTGCAAGTTCAGGGATGCTTCTGCAAAAATCTCTGGAGCACCAAGACCTGTAGGTTTTCTCTTGTCCCTGTAGTGAAAGGCAGAGACGGCTCACAAGAGAGATGAAACACTCAGTAATGTCCCTGCTGATGATGAGGACTTTGCACAGTGTCAACAAGAAGGCAGAAAGAGACTTCCTCTTTTTATGACATGGCCCTTACCTAACTGAGAAACCTATGTAATGTTTCTGTGTATATTAAAAGAACTGAGAGCCTCACTCAAGAGCTTTTACTTCTCTAGTCTGTCTTGACAATTTTCTGTATCCTTTCTCTGGTACTGAGCTGGTCATAGCTCAATGCTAGAGTAAATGTCAAGGATCCTAGAAACATCTCCACTTCCACATCCTAACGCTTACCTGAAGTTATGTCAGCATGATGGCAGAAGTAAGAAGTCACTTTTATCTCCCCCACAACACTGAAATGGGATTAAAGGCCTCATAGAGATTTAGAAAATACCTCTTTCTAGTGTAGTGGAAAGGTGCTGGTTTTGGCTGGGGCAGAGCTAATTTTCTTCACATTATCAGGCTGTGATTTGAATTTGTGCTGAAAACAGGCCCGATAACATTTTTTATGCTGAACCAAGGCCTTTGCTGCTCCTGACGCATGCCACCAGTGAGGACACAGAGGATGTACAAGGAATTGTGAGAGGACACAGCTGAGACAGCTGACCCCAAATGACCTAAGGGATATCCCATACCATATGGTGGCATGCTTAGCATAGAAATCTGGAGGAAGAAGGAAGGGGAGGAAGTTCAGTCATGGCATTTGTCTCCCCAAGTCATCTTTACATGTGATGGAGCCTTGCTGTCCTGGAGGTGGGTAGATATCTGCCTGCCTATGGGAAGCAATGAATGAATTCCTTGCTTTCCTTTGCTTCTGTGTGTGACTTTTGCTTTCCCTATTAAACTTTGTCTCAATTTGTTGGGTTTTTTTTTCACTTTTACCCTTCCAAGTCTCTTCCCCATCCCACCACAGAGGAGTGAGCAAGTAGTTATGGGGTGCTTGGTTGCTGGCTGGGGTTAAACCACAACAGTCCTTCTTTGGACCCAATGTGGACCACAGAAAACTCAGATTATGACAGTCCAGATTGGAATTTGCTAGGTGGAACTTTCGGCTGTTATGGCTGCTTAATTATTAATCAGCAGGCTCCAGTGCTTGCCTACAGGGGTCACTTGCCTGACTGTGTATTGCAATCCAGTGCTTGTTGGTGGCTGTTTGCTCTAGTGCTGTGCTTCTTATCACCTCACTCTGCTGTGCCTAGGAATGCTTTGATAACAGCCATGATGGGCCTGGGCTGACAGGTGTCCACGGCATTGCAGATGTCTGCTGCTGTACTGGACAAGCTGGAATTCCAGTATGAACTTGAGTCATAGGACTGTGACATGTGGATGAGTCCTCAGTCCTCTTCCTGAAGAAGGAGGGGCAGGAACGTGGTCCAGGTGATGAAGCAGAGATTCCCTTACAGCCCACAGTGAAGCTACGGTCAGGCAGACTGTCCCTCTGCATCCCATGGAGGTCTGTGGTGGACCCTGTAATTGCTATAGCAGGAACTCCTTGTTGCTAGCCAGACTAGAAGCAAGGTGAGGAGTTCATTACACTATCAAATCCTATAATCTGGCACAAAATGCCCAGGGGTGGAAATAGTAATGGATGTGCCTTTAAATTGTTGTAACACATTATTTGAGTTTCGCTTACAGGAATTACTGTAATAGGAACCACATGAACCAATGGAGGACAAGTCTTACAATAATGAGTGCAAATGCAGCAGTGACTTGACTTGAACTGGCTCTAGGCCACAGTCCCACATCACCTCTCTTCTCCTATTCTATCAGTGACCAGCAGAACAGACAGCCCCAGCTCATGAATTCAGTTGACATTCTATGGACATACATTGACATTTGATGGGCTTTTGCAGGGGGTGTCCATAGACTAAGGGAATGATATCTGTTTATTATATCAAAGGATGGAGAGGGGATGGGGGGTGTCAATGAGACTCTATTAAATCATGTAGGACTACAGAATGACGTAAATTGTATGAAGTAAGGAGTAGAGAACGTACTGGGTTTAGCTAGGGTAGTTTTCCTCACAGTGGCTAGTATGGGGCTGGGTTTTGGATTTACACTCAAAGGAGTGATGATAATATAAACCATTTTCTGTTACTGCTGAGTAGGGTTTCCACAGAGCCAAGGCCTTTGTTGCTCCTCACCCACACCACCAGGGAGGAGGCTGGGAGTACACAAGGAATTAGGAAAAGACAGGACACTGCCAGGATTGGCCTTAGTAGACTCAAGAGGTATCCCATACCCTGTGGCATCATGCTGGGTGAAGAAGAAGGAATCAAGGGGAGGATGTTTGTCTTCTGAAGTCACTGTTATGCATGATAGAACTCTGCTTTCTTGGAGATGGCTGAACACCTGCCTGCTTTTGGGAAGTGGTGAAGGAATTCTTTGTTTTGTTTTGCTTGTTTTGCTTGTATGTGTGTCTTTTGCTTTACCTATTAAGCTGTTATTGTATCAGCCCATACAGTTTTTTACTTCTACTCTTCTGATTTTCTCCCTGATCCTGCTGGAGGGGGAGTGAGCAAGCAGCTGCATAGTACTTGTTGCCTGCTGGGCTTAAACCACACCTAAGAAGTTTTAAAGCCAGTTGTCTCATTTTTTAATACACTGATCTACCACTCTCTGAAAAAGCTGTCTACGAAGCTGCTCACTGGCAGTGTTATATATTCAACCTCTCCTTTTTCAAACTCTCTGTTCAGCTTCTTATCATGTGCTTGCTTATAGAAGTCAAGAAGCCCATAGAAACCCCTCAACCTGCTTCTGGGATTTAAGAAGAAGAGCTTTGTGTCAGTGTTCAGCATCCACCATCTTCTCCTCACCCAAGAAGATGCAGTTCAAAGTAGGAAGCCTGTGTCTCCTGTCACATTCAAAATGATACGGCAAATAACTGTGTTTAGGCAGCATTTACCATTCAGATGACATCACCAGAGATGGCTAAAGGAATATATGCATAATGCTGATGAAATCTCCCTCAGATCTTTTTTGTTTTTTCTTTTTAATCCTTTTTAATAAAGCATAGCTTATATATCAGAGCAAGACTGGTTTATTAGTCTTGAAGTGGTTTGTTTAGGTTTCAGGGGGTTTGTTTGGAAAGACTGATCAGCATGCTTTTGATTAGCATAGCTAAGAGGACTTTCATTTAATGAAATGATTAGTTGATTCACCCGGCTATGCAGCCATACTGACAGCCACTTTAATGGACACAAAAGATTCTCCTTCAAATACAACCTTATCTCATTAACACAAAGCAGTACCCATGGATACATGTTAATTATAAGGTTGATGAGAATATGTAAGGATAGCTAAACCTAGTGCCAATTAAAGTTATGGAACAGATTTTCTTGAGTGTGTTCCCATGGCGGGTACAGGACAAGCAGGGGATCAGGCCCAGCCAGCACGGGTGTAGGAAAGGCAAGCCTTACTTGATCAGCCTAATCTCCTTCTTTGACAAGGTGACCCACCTAGACCATGAGGGGAAGGCTGTGGATGTTGTCTGCCTGGTCTTCAGCAAGGCCTTTGACACTGTGTCCCACAGCACACCCCTGGATAAGCTGGCAGCCTGGGGCTTGGACGGGAGCACTCTTTGCTGGGTTAGGAACTGGCTGGATGGCTCTCACCATAGAGTGGTGGTGAATGGTGCTGCATCCAGCTGGCAATCAGTCACCAGTGGTGTCCCCCAGGGGTCTGTGCTGGGGCCAGCTCTATTTAACATCTTCACTGATGATCTGGATAAGGGGATCGAGTCACTTTGCAAATGACACCATGCTTCCACTGGAGGGCAGGAAAGCTCTGAACAGCCTGGATCCATGGCCAAGGCCAGTTGTGGGAGGTTCAACAAGGCCAAGTGCCAGGTCCTGCACTTGGGTCACAACAACCCCATGCAGAGCTGCAGGTTGGGGAAGGAGGGGCTAGAAATCAGCCCAGAGGAGAAGGACCTGGGAGTGCTGGTCAACAGTGCCTGAACATGAGCCAGCCATGTGTCCATGGTGGCCTAGAAGGCCAGTGGCATCCTGGCCTGTACCAGCAATAGTGGGGTCGGGAGGACTGGGGTAGTGACCATGCTACTGTACTTGGTGAATTCACACTTCAAGTCCTGTGTCCAGTTCTGGGCCCCTCACTACAAGATATACACTGAAGTGCTGAAGTGTGTCCAGAGAAGAGCAACAGAGCTGGTGGAGGGTGTATAGAGTAAATTCTGTAGGAGAGGGTGAGGGAACTGGAGTTGTTTAGCCTGCAGAAAAGAAGGCTCAGGGGTAACCTTATTACCCTCTACAACTACCTGAAAGTGGGGATCAACCTGTTTTCCAAGGCTGCTACTGACAGGAGGAAACGACATTGTCTCAAGTTGTGCTGGGGATGACCATGTTGGACATCAGAACGGATTCCTTCACTGAAAGGATGGTCAGACATTGGAACAAGCTACCCAGGGAAGTGGTGAAGTCACCATCCCTTGAAGTGTTCAAGAAATGACTGGATGTAGCAATTAAATAATGGTCTAAATGCTAGGGTGGTAATTGACCAAAAGTTGCATTTGATGATCTTAAAAGTCTTTTTCAGCCCTGATGATTCTCTGATTAATGTGGTAGCTGAATTATTTAATGAAAGCTGTTGAAAATGAGCAAAAAGAAGAAACAAAATCATTAGTCAGGACACTCTGGGCTAAATACAGCTTTCAATCACTTTAATATATGATGATAATCAATTTCTTATAAGTTACACCACCCAGAAAGCTTGAACACAATTGCTTCATTCCTGCATTACATGTTGTTTGAAAATGGAGGAATTGTGCAATTTCAAACTAGAGTCCAAAATAGAGCCTTCTGCCTCCTTAAAAATAATTATATGCTTTCATTATCCTCTTTATTATTTATATAATACCATCTGTAACCTAAAGGCTATACAAACACAGATTTTGGTAAACAAATACAAGTTCATTGTAAATGGAAACCATACAAACTTTTAAAATCCCAAGATGATCAGACAAAAGATGCATATAAAACCTAAACAAAGTACTTCAGACTACTTCTGACAAGTACCTTTAAGGTCACCACAAACCAAGAAGCAAAAGCTACAGCTTCTGTGGGAAAAGAATAAAACAGATGCATTTGTGGTATGAGACAGAGAAGGATAAGGGAGAGACAAGCAGGAAAGCAGGATTCAACACTGAGCCTAAAGGACGTATTGACGGTGATATGTCAGGAGACTGTATTCAATGACATTGCAAATGCTTTGTCATTAAAAATACTGAGCAAACATGGAACCGGTTTTTCTGCCTTGTTGTGCTGCCAAATATCTTGCAAGAGTTGGACAGATGGGTTTCATTTCCTATCTGCACACACAGACAGTGAGTTTTCTTGATGCATTGCCACCTCAGATCTCCTCTACCATTTGTTGCTACCGTCTTCCATCCTTCATCTCGTGCTGTGACTACTTCAAACGATTCTGTGTTTCCAAACAGAAGTCAATCCTTCAGGACCTTGACTCGGCGACGGAGGCTCGACCAAGCTGTGCTAACACACGAACTCAAGCAACCAAGAAGCAAGAGTGCGCAAAGCCTTTTGGAAGCTAGACGGCAGTGTTGCCACATGCTCTAAGGCACAGACAAGCTGCTGCTCAGGGATTCCACAGCGGGCTCTGCTCTGACTGTGGGAACTCCCTTTACAGGAATCGGGTTTTCACCTCCCTTTTTTGTCATCTGAAGAAAAAATGGTTTCGCATCTCTGAAACTTCAGCCTCAAAAACAACAACCACAAAAGGGGTGCTCAGAGCACAGGGTAAAGCAACAGCCAAAAAGGCTCAAGTGAAGTTCCCAAAGCAGCACACCATTTTCCTTAACAGTAAGGTGTTCTCTGCCTTTAATTCGAATTTCTGCATGTTAATAGAGGTCCAGTTGAACAGTGACATACCACTAAATGAGCTTGTCACAAAGAGAAAGTTATAGTTTTTGAAATGTCTCTTAACATTCGAATGAAAGAGAGGTGGAGGGCTTTGCCACAAGCACTGGAAGAGACAAATGGTTAAAAAGATAAAGACCTTCAAAAACCATATGTCACCCCAAGCCGCCATTAATCGTTTTTACTGTGGTTCAGTGAGTCTAACTTGCTTTTAATGGTTCATTTGGCAAGTTGTTGCTGCAGTAATTTCTAATAGTAATAATGTCATAATAATCTTTTAACTGGTACAGATGTATGGCTATTCATGATTGCTCTAAAAGTGATTTCTGGACTTGGTGAGATGGAAAAACAGACTGTATGTGGAAAACATCACACTTAAAGGAAGAGGAAAATGCATTTTCCTCCACTCATTTTGAAATAATTGCAGCAGCTAAGAGCATAACATGGCCAGCAGATAAAGATGGCATTTACTTTATTCACACTACATGTGTTACTGATTACAGTCATTAAGACAACATATTTTTACTCAACAAACTACTTTTTGGTAGAGTGGTTTCATAGTTCTTCATTGCAAATTATATAAATGATATTTGGACTTTATCCTTGTGCTGATTCAAGTAGCAAAGTAGTCAAAATTATTAAAATGAGCTGTAATTAAGATCATATAGTGGGTTTTATTGTGAACCAAAAGCTGAGTGCCAGCATTAGAGCCCAAAAGGGAAAAAAAACTAAACCCAAACAAGTGAAATAATTTGTTGGTTATGCAGCTTGATAATCATATCTTTTTTCATCAGTTGCAGTCATCCTGCTGTCACTCCACGTTGCTACAAAGGCTCTCAAACACAGGAAAATATACTCTGTGTTTTCCGCTGTCATTTTCCAGATGTAACTGTGGGTGAACAATCCATTTTGCAGCAGGTAGAAGTGTCTATTCCAAGGAGAAATTTGTAGCACACTATCCTTCTCAATTCCTTCCCCTTTTCCTTTTTTTAGAAAATTAAATCCAAATTCCATACAAATTTCTCACCTGACTTGGGGCAAATAATCACATCAAAATAAATAAAAGCACACAATTTTAAAAATCATGCCCTGTGTAAACATCTGCAGTAGGCATCATATCTATGTCAGACATCAAGCTTCCCACAACTGTGACAGTTGTTCCCAGTGATTTCAAGGTGACTACTCACATACAAAAGAATGTGCTGAACTTTCCATGTTCAGGATGTAAAGACAATTAATTCAGTTTTAGCTACAAACAAACATCAAACTAAAATCCTTGCAGGGGTGCTATTCATTATTCAGTATTTAAGTATCACTATGTGGTACCTTCTATATCCAAAAGGGACCAATTTGATTTTTATTCATGCCTCAACATACGTTATACCTAAGTATCCTAATAGGGAGTGTATATCTGTTGGGAGCCCTATCCCAGGGAGGCTTTTCCTGGCAGCCAATCAGGACAGCGAAAGTTTCCACGGTCGGGCTGCGAGTGACTCCCACTTGCTGGCGGGGCAGATGCCCGGTTCTCCAGGAAATGAAGCCCAGGAAATCAAGCTGGGAGAGGAGCCTTAACATAGAGAAG
Source organism: Zosterops lateralis (assembly GCF_965231275.1). Lineage (NCBI taxonomy): Eukaryota > Metazoa > Chordata > Aves > Passeriformes > Zosteropidae > Zosterops > Zosterops lateralis. The sequence continues at coordinate 52,133,335 of NC_139800.1, forward strand.
CAATTAGCTGCGACACAACCAATGCCATTTTGCTTTGGGTTTCTTGCAGGGATCAGGGGCTCACCCGGAAGGTCAGCTTGGCCCTCCTCCCTGCCATCGCCTTTCCCTCCCTGCGCTCCCGCTTCCCTGTCCGACTGTCCCACCATGCTCCGCCGCTTCCCGGGGCAGCTGGTGCCACCACATCCAGCCCGGTTAGCGTAGAAAAACACATAATCACAGAATGATTATATGCTATGTTTTATTGAAGAGCTCTGGGAATCAGGGGTTCAGGACCCAAATCAGACTCCAGCATGGGTTCGGAATGGACACGGTTTTATACCCTCTTGTTACATAACTACATATGTTAATTATTAAACTTACATTGTTCTATCGTATTACATTGATCTTATCCAAGCATGAATTTTGCAAATATCAATTCTCATGATTCTTGTTTAAGATAATAATCATATTCAGTTACCAAACAAATGTTACAATTGACAGTCATGTCATTTATCACATGATGATTATATAGGTACAGTTCCACCCGACCTAGTAAAGAATACCTAAATTTATTTCCAGGGCCTACGTGTTAAACTAAGAATCACACTCATCCCTCCTTTACCCTTGATTTATTACATAGGCAAAGTTATACTTGATTTGGTTAAGACAGTGGAAGCTAAAATTCTGTTCTTGCTGCCCCGACTGTTCCAGGCCTTGCCTTTTTAATAACGACCTCCACCACCTCCCAGTTACCCATTTCCAATTCTTCCAATTTAAAATCATTTTAACTCTGTACTATCAGCACTCTGGTGTTTCCCTGCACGGAGTGGGCACTGCCACACCTGGCCCGCAGCCGCCACCGTCCCACGTGTCCCGTGGTGCCGCAGCCCCGGCCCGCAGCCACCGCTCGTCGACACCACGGACAGGCTGCTGCCGCCGCTGGGAAACCGCACCCGGCTGTTGCCGAGAGCCGCGCAGGCTTAGCCCGGCTCCTGCTGCCCGGCTGGCGATAACTGGGCCTGCAAGCGGGAACCATCTGTCCCTCTCCTCTGCTTCTTCCTCTGTCTCTCTTTTGCCCTGTCTGCTCTCTTTTCTGTCCCATTTCGGGAGGAGCACTGGCCCTTCTTTATCGAAAAACAGTTCTGAGATATAATATTGCTGCATTTGTGCTTTATTTTTGTCCGAGAAATCTATCAATAAGAATCCTATCCAACTCCTCTTTTTACAGTGGGATGGGACACATGGATTGAGATAAAGACAGTTCAGTAGGGAAAGTAAAAGTCACACATGGGAGCAAAGGAAATCAAGGAATTATTCATTGCTTCCCATAGGCAGGCAGCTGTTCACCCATCTCCGGAGAGCAGAGCCCCATCATGGATGGAAGGATGGCTTGGGAAGACAAATGTCATGACTCTGCACTTCCTCTCCTTCCTCCTTCCTCCAGATTTATGTGCTAAGCATGGGTATGGGATTGAGATATCCCTTGTGCCATCTGGGGTCAGCTGTATCCCCTCACAATTCCTTGTGCAGCCTCTTTCCCTTAGCCTCTTCAGTGGAGGAGCAGCAAAGGCCTTGGCTCTGTGCAAGCACTCCTCAGCAGTAACAAAAACACTCCTCTGCTATCAACCCTGTGTTTATCACAAATCCAAAACCCAGCCCCACGCCTGCCACTGTGAAGAAAGTAAATGCCAAAAGCAGCACACAGACCCTTCTCATTCTTAGATGCCAGCATAAATGATGACAAATTTTTGCAGATAACTTGAAGTCTTTTTAGAGGGGTGCTTCACCCAATCTGAAGTGCTCTCCAATCCTGGTGCCTCTGTATGGACACACCTCTAGTTCAAGGTGGGCTGCAATGCTGTGCCTGCTAGCCCCCTCCTCAGACAGCTCCCACCCCAGCACAGGCAGCAAAGGTGGGGTCTTTCTCTGCCAAGGAGAAGGACCTTAAGGAGCTGATGCTGCGTTACCCAGGGTCTGGCATCAGGCACAAAACGTGGCTAGTGCCCAAAGGAATATCTGAGGGATTAATTTTGCATTATGGGATGCTCAGCCAGAGACATACTTGCTCTTTTTTACCTTGTGCCAGATAGGGGAATGCCTGTGGGGAGCAGACAGTGGAACCAGTGTTTCTGCCTGGGCCTTGGAAGTGGGCATATTAAATTGCTGGTTTCAGGATGACCTCCTGACTCTGTGCAATAGCCACAGAGAACAGTGGAGCTGCAGCTACCCTCCTTCTCTTCTTGAGCTTTCCCACTCTCTTGTCTCAGTTTTCTTCATCACCCTGTCCCCTTCTCCTTCCTCCTTAGTGTCTGCATGACACAGATCCATATGGCTTTAACAGAATATCATTAACCTGCAGCACTACAGAATGCTGGTGCTTTCTTACAAATCTGCCACTTTCTATTTTTATGATCTCTGAAGTACAGACACCTCAGACCAAGCTGAGGGGCTGACTTGCTGCTATGTACTGATCTTGGCTGCTGTATCCCTGCACAGGTTTTATTCTGCTGATGCTTCAGAGATGGCTTGGACTAAAAGGGTAGAAGTAAACTTACATTTTCAATTTTCAGATATGCATATGCAAATGAGGATGCCTTTGAAACTTGGAGAGTAGGGGTTTGCTCTGTTTCCATAATTCACATTCTCTTCTTGCCCCACCCTCATCTATTTTTTCTCCTGCTTTCACAAGTGCTGCAAGAAATGACCTAACTTGCCTTTAAAACACAACAAATATGATGTGGCACAGCATGAGTGTGCTTCTGCTCTCCTTCCACCACACTCTAACTTCAACTTGTTCTCATGGCTTTTTAAGCAGGAGTATGATAATAGTTTGCATCATATTAAAAATAAGGACTCTCCATTTTTTTGTCTCAATATAGGTTGCATTTTTCTTATTTAGTGGCTGGATAAGCAAATATACACTGCATTTATTTCACATGGTTGCTTTCTGCTCAATGATTATGTTATGTCTTTATGCAGTAGTATACCATGTAAATTTGGATGGAGGGGGCATAGATTTTTGCATTGACAGCTGGTTGCAAACCTCAGCATTTAGTAACTGTTATGCTGGCAGGCAGTTTAATTGCATATCCATGGTAAAGGAAAGCACATGTGATTATGTCTGTAAACTGCCTTTTTGTGAATATTACGATAAGTAATTTTATCAGGATTAAAAAAAAGTTTTAAAACTGTGGAATCCAGCTGGACACCTAACATTCCAAACTCCAGCAATGCTAAAATTAAATAAATTAAATAAATGTCACACCTTTAAACCTTCTCACATCACCAAGTTTCATCTTAAAAGACTCTTCAAATATCTAAAGCTCAAAGCATGTAGATTGTACATTTTTGACTGAAAACCTTTGGGAGTTTTGCAGCAGTTTTAACTTTTAAACTCTGAAACAGAGGAACGTAAGGCTTAGTACCAGATTTCGACATTTTATGTTCTCTAGTGAAAGTTGCTTATATAACTTAATATATGGTTCATGCCTTGCAGCATCAGCCTGACTCTGAGAACTTGCCATGGTTACAGAGCATGCTGGGTCCCAAACCCAGGCTGTTTCATATTGGCTGTTTAGATGCCTAAAGTATATTTAATTTTTTAAAAAAGGAAAATTAATTAAATGAACATCTGGCTGCTTACCTAGGAATACTCTGTTCTTGCAGAGAGGTGCAGTTTGAGTTGCAGGACCTCATAATTTGTTGCAATTTATTTCTTTCATGACCTGGCCATTTATAGGCAAGTACAAAAAGAGTTTATTTTTTTTTTTCTTTCTCCAGCTGCAACATAATTATGTGGCATACAACAAAAGCAGCATTTCTACTGCATACAAGGAGCAGAGGAGGGAGCCCCAGAAGCCTTCCTGTGCACAGGGCTCAGCTGTCACAGAAGCAAGACAGGATATTAATTACCTTTGTTATTCTCTCCCTTATGGTCTCCACTCGACCTGGCTCATCCTCTTTATAAGAAGCTGCTCATACAGTAGGATGTCACTTCAGTCCCTGTTCCCAAGTGTTAGCTGTTTTTTTTCCGAGACGTAAGGACAGATAGTTAGGAGTAACTGGCTAAGGCCAGTTACTAAAAAATAAATAAATAAAACCACTGTGCCCTTTTTATTTCTGTACAAAATTCCAGACAAATTTTTCAGTGCAGGATTCTGCTATTGCCTTACAGCAGTTCCTGCAGTCCTGGGCTGGAATGCTTTTTCTGACTTCATTCCACAAAGGGAAGGCATGCGTTGTCTTAGTAGTGTTCACATCTGCAATGCATCTCTTTTTCCAAGGTTCCCTGTTTCTACACTCAGTGCTGTGTTCTCTGAATACATTGCAATGAAGGACCAGAAGCTGCCCAGGATCACAAAGCAACACCTTTGTAAGATCTGAAATGCCTACCAAATGGTATTACAGGAATTCTTGTAAGTACTGTCCTGCTAACATCCTTCTTTGAGGAAGATGGAGTCACTGCTGGTTTTATTGCTCTTATTTTGTGGCATTAGGTTTAGTCATTATGTGGACAGGCTGGAAGCTTAGACATTGTGATCTAAGAGGACAATATGCATGAAATCCTTGGAAGGTTAAAAGTTCTGTATATGTGGTTTTACCTATTAGTGAGGGTGGAAGGTTTCCAATGCTGTCCTTGCCTATCTGTGAAAGCAGGTGATATAATTTCTTCCCTTTATCAGGATTGTTATTTTTGCTTTTTCCTGCTCACCTTCCTGCTTTTGTACGTGGCTGCTGCTCCCAATGCAGCTTGAATCTGCTTTATACAATCTCTGCTGTCTTACAATTCAAAACTGCCTTCAGTCTTGAGCAGAGCTAAAAGCAAAACAGATCCTGGCCACAGAGCAATATTGCCACATGGACAGTCTTTAAAATAACAACTTTGGTTTCTCCCTTTGCTTAAGAGCTTCTGTTTCAAACCCTTTTTGACTCAGTTTTCTCATAGCTCGAGAACTCACTTTACTTTGTGTCTGCAATATGGCTCACTTTGTTCAGTGATTTCCACTTGACTTTTCCAGTTTAACTTGCTTCTTTGCCATCAGCCAACCAAAGGGCAGGCATTGAATATGCTTAAGGCATCCAGTTGCTAACGTGGGCATTGTTTGGCCAGTGGATCCCTGCAGGAGCATGGAGAATGATGGGAAGATGTATAGCTCACTGGTAGAAGACAGTGCATTTCAGAGCTTGAAGGCTTTGTGTAGGAGAGCCTGTGCAAGGGAATATTAAATATTATTCTGTGTTCAGAAATAAAAGTCTGAAGATCATGCTGGATTTCTTTCTATGTTTCCTTCCAGTTGTTACCCAGAGAACTCCTCAAGAGGAGCATGCCATTTCAAAAATATTCCGTCCATTTGGTAAGTGAATGCATGGTGTCCATACTTGGTCTTTTTGATTATGATGCTGGTTTAGATTGTATCTAACCTTTCATCTCCAGGAAATTGAGTCTGTGTTTTCTCTTAGACAATAATAATTAATTTTTTTAAAACATTTTTTTTTTCTCTTAGAACATGATTATTTTATAAAGTAAAATGGCTCACTAGATTGTGAGAACTGGGTGGCTTAAAGAAGAGGTTGTGGAAGCTAAACCTTTGCTTTCTGAGTTTCTGACTCAATTCCCATTCACCTATTAGTGAGCAATGCTGCCATCTGACAGCTGCCTGCAGCTCACATCAAGATGAGATGGTTGCTTAGGACCAGTCCTTGAGGCGACAGGGAACAAAAGTTAAGAAAGAAAAAAAAGGAAGACCATCTAATCTTTACTGAAAGTGGTCACCCTGTGGTCACCCTTTGGCTAAGAGCCACGAACAGAGAAAAGAGAGGCACACAGAGCATCTGCTTGGAAAATCTCCTTATTGCAGTGAGTAAACTCAGCCCATCCTTCACAGGTCAGGATGTGACTCATGCTCCAAGGTGCTTTGCAGCAGGGATGACCTGACTAGCCAAATGGTAATCCTAAAATGTGGGAGGTACTGGGTGCTTTCTGTTAGCTGAGAGATTGCAGAAGATAGCAATTTTTCTCCAAAAGCCAGCACCAGTAAGCTGCCAACAGATGCATCTCCTGACTCCAAGTGCCCCATCTGCCTGGATAGATTTGACAATGTTGCGTATCTGGATCGCTGCTTGCATAGGTTCTGCTTCCGCTGTGTCCAAGAGTGGTCAAAAAACAAAGCAGAATGCCCGCTCTGCAAGCAGCCCTTTTTTTCCATTTTCCATACGATTCGTGCTGAGGATGACTTTAGGAGTACATACTCAGCCCTTTAGAAACCAGCTCCTTTGCCAGCCCCGATGGCCGGAGGTTTCGTTATCGCACTACCTTAACGAGGGAACGCCGCACGCGCAGTTCCCCTCCCAATAACGGGATGTTGTTTGAAGGGTTGTCAAGTGAACCGAGGCGACACAGACACAGAGAGATTCAGCAGATGATCAGGAGGCTGGCCTCAAGGAGGAAGGCTAGCGCAGAGGGCAGATCCCTGCGACAGATCCAGGAGGAGGACATGATCAGCTTCCGCAGGGCTCTGTACCGCACCGGCGTGCGCATCCGCAGCATTCAGGACGGCGGCCGGTACCGGGAGATTTCGGCAGAGTTCTTCCGTCGCAACCCCGCTTGCCTGCACCGGCTGGTTCCTTGGCTGAAGCGAGAACTTACCATCCTGTTTGGTGCCCACAGATCCTTGATCAATATTGTGCAGCACATAATCATGAGTAACGTAACGAGATACGATCTGGAAAGTCAGGCCTTTGCTAATGATTTAAAGCCGTTTCTGCTGAATCGGACAGAGCACTTCCTGCATGAATTCATCAGTTTTGCTCATTGTCCTTTTAACTTGGAAGCATATGATCAACATGCCAATTATGACTGTCCTGCACCGTCGTATGAGGAAGGAAGCCACTCAGACTCATCAATTATTACGATATCTCCAGATGTGGCGTACCCACAAGGGCCAGATAACAGTTTGTCTGTACCTGGTCTTGGTCAAGCTCCCTGGAATGATGAAACTCCAGGGCCTTCCTATTCCATTTCAGAAGAGGTTCGTGCAACCATAGCTACTCCTCTGGAGTCATCCGAAAGTTCTGATGAGGACTCTGCTTCAGGGAGTCGAAGAACTAAACTGCAAACTGAGCTACAGGCTAATGCTGACTCAAATGACAGTGGCTCTTCCTCAGACAATTGTGTCATTGTTGAGTACGTGAAGCCGTTGGCTGAGAGGACACCAGAAGTGGTTGAGCTGTCCTCTGACTCTGAGGAGTCCATCAAGGAAGAGAAAAAGAAGATGTCAAGAAACAGCGACGAGTACAGTGAACCAAGCAAGAGCTTCTCACCCCGTTCCCCAGCATACAGGGAGGATACAGGAAGTTGTAGAAGATATATACAGTGCCATTAAAAGACCATGTGAGTTTGTCTTTAGAGCTTAACTTTTTATCTTGCCTATAATCAGAATTTTACCAATTTCATACCTTGATTTCAAGTTACTAAAAAGCTGCATATGCCTGCCAGAACATAATAAGATTGGAATGACTAGACTGGACAACACAGGAAAAATATTCAGAAATGCCTGAATTCCAGGAAACTGAAACTCCTCTGTGAAAATGCCTTTTCAATCAATTGTAATTACAGCTGTCCACTGATAACCTCAGGTCCAGGATGAGATATTAGATTAATGCCATCAGGTGTGCTGGACTTCACAGCCAGACTGATTTAATGAGTTGCCTCAAAAGGTGTTATAACAGATGTGAGTTAATCTTCTCACTGTGTGACTGGATCTCATTGCTCAAAATCAAGTTGCTTGGCCTGGCAGACAATGCAGCCTATAACATCAGCTCAGGAAGCAAGGATAAGCCATTAGAAAGCATCTCTTCTCAAGGCAGAGGTGTGGTTCTACCTGCTGCTTAAATACTATTTTATTAATTCTTTAATTCATGAGGATGTTAGGGGATGCTGCCCAGTGTTCAGGACAAACAAAATCGAAGTTTATTACAGTATTGATCTTGTCTGGGTGAAAAAACAGAGCAGAAAACCTTATCTCACATGAAGTTTCCCTATTCCATCACTCCTGTGTCCTCACACATTTTATTTAGATACATACTTCACATGCTAGCTTTCCCTTATGAATGGTTAGTGGGAAATGAAGTTCACTCCCAGATAAGCATTCCTGACATTTCCTTCTTATGTTAGCTCTGTCCTGACACAGAAAAAGCCAACAAAGAACTTCTTGTGTGCACTGGAAGATTTGCGAGTGGAGGGATCCTGAGTCAGTGTTGGGAAAGAGAGGTATGAGATGAGACTTAAAAGCTAAAAATATGCCTTTCTGTTTAACTTACAGTCCTATTGTAGCCTCAGAAGACCCTCCTGATGAAAGGGGAAAAAAAAAGCAAGGGTGTTGATTTTTGCACTGTCCATTGAGAATCTGTCCAAGAAATGGAATATATCTGATAATATACACTTCCTTAGATAGTTGAAGCATGCTGGATTATATTGGGCTTTATTATAGTGGTAAAAAATACCTTCTTTGTTACCTTGTTCTCACTGTACATAATTGGGAACTTTCTCACTGAAGCTTACCTGATAATTTTAAGGCATTTTAACAGCTTCATTTCAAGTTGCTCTTTTCAAAGTCAGTAGGAGGATATAAAGTATGTGACTGATGCGTAAGTCTTTCAGTGAGGCACCAGAAACAAGTCAAGAAGGTCATAACCATTCCTGGTTATGCCTCATATGCCACATGGTTTTCTGAAAATCAAAAGGCATTGTGAACGGTACATGAATGGTAAAGATATCTCTACTCTCACTCCATGCACAGGTTAATTCTATGTTGTTCTCTTTCTGTTCATTCTGTTTAATAAAAGCTGTCGTTTAAGGTTAATTATATTAGCTTTGCACAGTTTGGGAGCCATGGAAAGATGAAGAGCAGCAAACAGATGAGATGCTCAAGAGAACCTCACTGGCTATGAGGATGCATCTTCCCTGTGGCATCTCTCTGCTATATGCCCCTTATGAAAAATCCATTACTTCAGGTAACTTTTTTGATAAAATCTTTTGCTTCAGAAGAAAAAACCTCCACAATGAGTCTATGCCAGAAGTCCATGATCTTTGCCTGTCACAAACATCTTTTGTATGTGGCAAAAGGATGGGCACTTTCAGGGACAAAAAAATGCAGATAAATATCCCAAATTAAGGCAGTGGTTACATATATAAACACCTTAAACTGTTTAAGCTGAAGTAATTTGATGTATTTTGGAATTAGTGTTGTCTGGTGTAGCAAAACACCTTGCAGCCCTTACCCTTAGATGTCTGTACTCTCATGCAGGTAATAAGTGCATTGGTGATTTATGCCTGATTCACATTTTTAAGGCACTCAGAAGAAATTTGAGAACAGAGCATTGAGTAGTAATTCATTGGGCCACACTCATCTGGCCCATGGAGGAAAACCAAGACACTGATCTTTCAGCAAAAACTCAATGGCCTAGGAAGAAAACCTAGTTGGCCAATTTAAGCTGGACATCTAGTTCTTGGATGGCTGTTAAGATACAATATTTGTCTAGGTTCTCAGATGTTGGCCTAATCAGTTTCATACTAGAGTAATTCAACTCATCCATGCAGGCATGAGAGGAGTCCTTAAAATGATTACAGATTTGTAAATATGGAATATAAAAATAGGTGTCCTCTTCTGGCTTTTAATTATGTGTTAGTTCTTTATTCTGTTTGAAAGCCTCATTCAATGCTTTTAATAGAAATAAAGTACCATTTTTACACTGTGGAATGAGAGTCTGTTCCCTCTACTTTCTTAACTTGCACTTCAAAATTTAACTTTATTATTTTCAAAGGAACATCATGGGAACTTAGCAAAAATCTGACTTCTGTTTACGTTTTTTAATTTTCAACTTGTGGCAAGTTGTGCTTAAACTTATATATGTAGCAAAGGAAGAAACAGACTTTTTTCTGCTTTCTTCAAAGGCATGACTTTGCATCTGCTGAGCTGATTGTGTCAAGAAAGAGAGACGAACTTTTGTTTGGTGGATATGGCCTTGTTTTCTAAAGGGCAAGTGGTTTTAGAAGTCTCTACTTTGCATTTTGCCGCCTGGGAGGGATGGGGATGTGTGCCTGATTTGACAGTTCTCTACATTCACATGCATACCATCAGTCTTTTGTTGTTTTTTTTTTTTGGGTTTTTTTTTTTTTTTTTTCCCCCGTTTGGGCTTTTCACACAACATAGCAGGGAAAGAAGCATTTCTGTTAGTGAAAAATATGACTGTGGAAACGTTAATTATCAGCAGGCTGCGGGCACAGCTTCTTGTCTTCTAAAACTAATAGTAGCTCAGTTCTATGTGGCAACTGACATTGTCCACTTAATTCAGCACAGAATTTTTATACATACTTCTAAAGCATCACTTGCAGTTTCATTATCTAAATTAAATAGCAAAAAAACCCACAGGTGAGTTATGCTTGACCCCGAGGAAGCAAGGAAAGAACATATGCTTATTAATAAAAATCCTACTAAGCTATTTTTACAATTGCTTCCAAAACTAGAAGTATGTACTCTTCAAATGAGCTCTTTTCCCAGAAGCTGTTTAGAACTGTGGCTGAAAAAGATAAATTGGCCAACAACAGGCTGAAGCATGAGCAAAGTAGTTTTGAGATGTAGTTATGTTTCTTTCTTCCTCATGGGCAAAGGCCTCCTAATTAAGAAAAATTGATAGTGGTATTGACTTACTCATAGACTATCTGTGGGTGAATCTTGCACAGAAAACACAGCCAGTTTATTCTAGTCTACTGATATCTATCTTAAGAAAGCATGGTTTTCTGAGCTTTTAATATTTCAAGAAATTGTAAATTATCTTTATTATCCATTCAGATGTAAAGTTAGTGATATGAGATAAAACTATTTTATAAAGCATATTAAATTATATATTTGTACAAAGACCTTTTCCTAATACATATTAATATATCCCATTATATCTGGAATAGTAATGAAAGTTGTTTCTGAATTTGTAGGTCTGTCCTACTATTTATTGTAAAACATTTCTTTTTATCCAAAATCAAAATTCCCTACCCAAGTTTGGTTGGTTGTTGTCTGATTTTGCACCGGATTTCTTTGCTGGAAGCCAAAATTAATGGACCATTCAGAAAGAAACAAACTGTCAGGAAAAATACAAACCAATCATCTGTGAGTGGCTGATGTCTCCATATGGTCACTCTACTGGACAGACTAAGGGGGATAGTAAAAAATACCCTGCTCTGCTGACTTGCTTCATCTTGAGGAGGGCAGTTTGCCATTGCCTGCCCAGCAGAACTATCTCCCTTCCTATCCTACCCTTCAGACCGGGGTTGTCCACTGTCCATCTTGCTCAGATTTTTAAATATCAGATTCATAGTCTTGTAATCTGGGACATTGAACCACCTCAGGTTTTATTTTCTGTTAATCTCTAGAGTTCTCCACTGTCATTCATTTGCAGCCCACACTTCCCATCACAGCTGCGGCTGTGCTTCAGTACAGCTTCAGAAGTCTTTAATAGAAATTATATGTTAGCTGTGTTTTTAAAGGCTCTTTAAAACCCTCTCTGGCCTGAGGGATGCTGTATCATCACAGGAGGACTGTGGTCAATGACTAGCTCTCACCTTGCCTGTGAGCACAGACAACTTTCTGAACAGCTTATCTCCTCAGCTTCTGCTCAGTGAAACAGGCACAACTGTATTTTCCTTCACTTGTTTTTGGAGCAGTTCCACATTTGACTGTAAACTCCATGGAATGTATTTGGCTATCTCCATGTTATATTTACACATGGCTCCAACAGCAGCTCTGCCAGACCTCCTTGAAACCTGAGATCAAGCCTAATGAATTGCAGTTATTTGAGGAGGGGTTTATTGCTGACACCTTTGTCACTAGACTAAATCCCTCCATACTTTTCTGACACAAAACTCTTCTGGTTGCCATAACTAACATCTGTAGGCTACTGCCCAATGATGTTCCATTGCTTAAAGCCAGGCATATTAGCATAATTAACTACCTTTTGAATTGGTGTATTTTGAATAGGTAACTCCTAATAGGTGCCATCTGTCAGCCCAGCAATGAGAACCAGGCCTGAAATGTTAACAAGTTTATGTTGCAAGTTTAGTTCTCATGAGGTGAAACACCAAAACAGTGTCTCTCTGTTGGGAAGACACCCCAGCTTTACCAAGGCAGGGTTTGTTGATTGGAAATCATGGGCTTTCTTCTTGTAACAGGTGATGAGATGGGTCTTGGTTTAGGAGGACAGGTCTCTGCCAGGTAAAGCCAGAGCTTCCCTTGGAATGGAAAATGTAAACCCCCTCCCTCTGAATTATTATAATTTTGAAATTAAGGGGCTCTCAGGCAAAGAAATGGGAATAGGGATAGGAATGAGAAATGGAAATAGGAATAACTAGGAATATTAAAAATAAAAATGTAGTAATACATAAAAAGCAAACAAACGAAAAAGAAAACACTGACAGAGTCAGAACACAGCCTGATGCCCTGTTGGTCAGGGTGTTGGTAGCAGTCCAGTTAAATGGCGGCTCCAGTCCTCCTGGAGTGACAGATGGAGTTCTCTTGAAAGCGAGTATCCTGTAGAAGGGTGTACTTTTCTTCTGAAGGTCCAGTGGTGGTAAGATGGGTCCTGTCTTCCTGTGGGGATCCAGTGGAAACAGGCTGCCTTGGTGTTCCGACACGCAGTTTTTTTTCCAGGTAGGAATGCTTGGCTCCTCCCAGTGAGTGGAGCATCTAACAATTGGATGATGTAATTTTATCAGTCATGCAGTGAGCCTTAATGGCCCATTAGCAGAAGATATGTCCCAGAGGGAGGATATCTTGGAAGAGATAAAGAAAACATGGCCCCAGCCAGTTTCGACAGATGGCAATAGAATAGATACTTTTGGTTACATCTTGCATTGCAACCCAAGACAGATGACAATAAGAAAATACATTCAACTGCAAATTTCATGCAAAATGTACTCCACAGGCCTTTGGAATGCAAACAATATAAAAAATCCACTTGGAAGCAGATTACCTCCATGGAGAGATCAACTGAACTCTGCATATTGTTAAGACCTTGGCATCCCCTTTTGTGTGCCATACTGTAAATTAGAATATGAGCCCTTCTTGGAAACATATGGTACTTGGGTAATATCATCCCTGTAGTCTGACCTTGGAAACAGGGTATATGAATGTCTCATCCCGCTGTAAAAAGAGGAGTTGGATAGGATTCTTATTGATAGATTTCTCGGACAAAAATAAAGCACAAATGCAGCAATATTATATCTCAGAACTGTTTTTCGATAAAGAAGGGCCAGTGCTCCTCCCGAAATGGGACAGAAAAGAGAGCAGACAGGGCAAAAGAGAGACAGAGGAAGAAGCAGAGGAGAGGGACAGATGGTTCCCGCTTGCAGGCCCAGTTATCGCCAGCCGGGCAGCAGGAGCCGGGCTAAGCCTGCGCGGCTCTCGGCAACAGCCGGGTGCGGTTTCCCAGTGGCGGCAGCAGCCTGTCCGTGGTGTCGACGAGCGGTGGCTGCGGGCCGGGGCTGCGGCACCACGGGACACGTGGGACGGTGGCGGCTGCGGGCCAGGTGTGGCAGTGCCCACTCCGTGCAGGGAAACACTAGAGTGCTGATAGTACAGAGTTAAAATGATTTTAAATTGGAAGAATTGGAAATGGGTAACTGGGAGGTGGTGGAGGTCGTTATTAAAAAGGCAAGGCCTGGAACAGTCGGGGCAGCAAGAACAGAATTTTAGCTTCCACTGTCTTAACCAAATCAAGTATAACTTTGCCTATGTAATAAATCAAGGGTAAAGGAGGGATGAGTGTGATTCTTAGTTTAACACGTAGGCCCTGGAAATAAATTTAGGTATTCTTTACTAGGTCGGGTGGAACTGTACCTATATAATCATCATGTGATAAATGACATGACTGTCAATTGTAACATTTGTTTGGTAACTGAATATGATTATTATCTTAAACAAGAATCATGAGAATTGATATTTGCAAAATTCATGCTTGGATAAGATCAATGTAATACGATAGAACAATGTAAGTTTAATAATTAACATATGTAGTTATGTAACAAGAGGGTATAAAACCGTGTCCATTCCGAACCCATGCTGGAGTCTGATTTGGGTCCTGAACCCCTGATTCCCAGAGCTCTTCAATAAAACATAGCATATAATCATTCTGTGATTATGTGTTTTTCTACGCTAACCGTGCTGGATGTGGTGGCACCAGCTGCCCCGGGAAGCGGCGGAGCATGGTGGGACAGTCGGACAGGGAAGCGGGAGCGCAGGGAGGGAAAGGCGATGGCAGGGAGGAGGGCCAAGCTGACCTTCCGGGTGAGCCCCTGATCCCTGCAAGAAACCCAAAGCAAAATGGCATTGGTTGTGTTGCAGCTAATTGCTTCTCTATGTTAAGGCTCCTCTCCCAGCTTGATTTCCTGGGCTTTATTTCCTGGAGAACCGGGCATCTGCCCCGCCAGCAAGTGGGAGTCACTCGCAGCCCGACCGTGGAAACTTTCGCTGTCCTGATTGGCTGCCAGGAAAAGCCTCCCTGGGATAGGGCTCCCAACAGATATACACTCCCTATTAGGATACTTAGGTATAACGTATGTTGAGGCATGAATAAAAATCAAATTGGTCGCTCTCACCATGGGTTTTTTCATTCTTATCCTTCCAATTCTCTTCCCCATCCCATTCTGGAGAATGTCAATTTTCCCAATTATATGTGTGAAATGAAACCTCTTTTCCTAATGCTTTTACTTGCTCTCTACACTCCACACCACATGTTGGAAGCCAATGGCCTTGGAGAAAGCCAAGTTTCAGGGAGGACAGCGTTTCCCCAGGAAGCACTTGTACTGAACATGTTCATGCCCAGATTGAGCTAAGATGAAAGGTGAGCTGGCTGACTCAGTAGCACATACAATAAAGGCAGGCACATGCCACCTCCCCATTGCAGCCTTTATCCAGTGCTTCATGTCATGGTCAGAGGATGCCAACGTCACAGTCGGAAGAGGGGTCTAGTATGATGACAGTTACACCTGACAGCCAGGCAGGAAGGAAACTGTAAATTGGCACTGACTGAAACCTTGATGGACATTAGAGACAGACTGACGTAGGATACCCCTAACTGAGCAGCCTCCTTCCCAGGGCTACTCCACCTGCCAACATTAGCCTGACCCAGAAGCTACCAGCTGAAATTCTATCCCTCAAGCAATGCAAGCTGAACTGAGCCCCTTGTGGGCTGAAAGGTAAATGCATCCACAGGTGCAGATGAGACAGAAGTGTGGATTATCCCATCTCACAGCAACTCCACAAAAAAATTTGTCCCCATTGTATCTTGCAGACTTGGATGCATATGCTGGCAGTTGACACAACCAGAAATCCTACAGCATGTCCAAAAGGATCCCTGAAGTTCAAACAGCAAAGCACATGGTAGAGAAACTGCCCCCTTCTGATCCTTGTCATATTCAGCTTTCTTTTCATGAGACCCTCTCTCATTGTAGCCTTGCTGCTTTTAGCTGCTACTCCAGCAGTGCAGAGGTCCCTCCAAGAAGACAGTGTAGCCAGGGTTTACCTTTGGGCCTCACATTGCTTTTGAACAGATTTAACAGAAGGAAGAGGCCACTGCTTTCAACCCTGGTGTTGAAACATCCTCACTGCCACAGTGACTATATCAGGGGCAAGTTTTATGAAACTGGACAAGGCCCAGAAAGCCCTCTATTCAGAAGTGCTGAGACTCTGATGTGACAGCTGGCTCTAGTCTGACAGCAAGGGTCAGACATGAGCACTGCAGCTTGATTTTACAAACCACAAGAGTCACACCACATCATTAGAGCTAGGAACAAGTGGGCTTTAAAGCAACATGCTCTTGCTGCAAGGATCAGACTGAGACCTGGTAAAAAAAAACAGATGTAAAAACACATTCAAAAGAAAAAGCAGAACATATTGCACTGCAGCTATGGGCTTTCTATCTCCACTTGCTTTCTGCGATTTTAAACTTTTCTTTCACTACAGGTAGACATCAGCCAGCACAGGTGTCACAGGCCTGCTAGGCAGTTGAGAAATGACTAATTACCTCGGTGGGGGTGCCGTCTCAGGAATTCAAAACAACGTGTGCTACGTGAGTACAGCCTGCCAGTGCAGCTGGCACATCCCCTGCTCTGAGACCCTCCCCACCTAAGATAGTTCAAGATCCAGGAGGGAATTTAAGCAGCAGGACAAAGAAGGATGATCAAGATTAGCAGCTCTAGGAAGACCATGATAAATGTGTGTCGTGGTTTGAAAGCAAAATGAGTGAGGGGCTCCAAGTCAGAAAACATAATTTAATAAGAAGAAAGGTAAAAAGGTGAAATAAAATAAATACCATAATACAAAAGACCACTGACAGAGTCAGAATACAACCTGAGCAGGGTGGTGGAAGCAGTCCAGATGAGGTGCTCTTCCTGAAGCAGTGATCCTGTAGAAAGGTCTGGTAGCTCTGCTCCTCTGGGAATCCAGTAGGTAAGGGCTACTCTTACTGTCCCAAATCCCAGATTATATCCAAGTGAGAATGCTTGGCTCCTCCCCCTGGGCAGAGCATCTCACAATGGGATAATGAGTCGTGAAGTGGGTCCTTGATGGCCCATTAAACAGAGATAACCCCTGGAGGGAGTTACCTGTGAGTCATGGGCAAGGCATTGATGGGCCATTAGCAGAAGACAGCCCAAAGGAAGGGGGCCTGGGAAAACACTGCCCCACCTGGTTCCAACAGCTCATGAAGATGGTGATAGAATAAATACTTTGTGTACATCCTACACTACAACCCAGGACAATGTGTGCATAACCAGTGTGCTTTTTTTGGAGGACTGTGAGAATTGGAATCATTCAGGCACACCACGTCAGAGTGCTGTGAGGGAATCTGCTCATGCGCCACTGAGATGTATTTGTCTTTCGGGCGAAGTACAACAGCTGTCTAGTCATGTACAGTAGCCGTGTGTAACAGTTATATGCTAAGAATGCCTGAATTAATTGGACCTTTGGAGGAATTGGGGAAGGCAGAGTGTAATTACTTGAGCTGGAATTTATCCAAATTGAAAAATCCCAGGTTATTCCTGGAAAAATTACTGTGTGACATTCCATAGAGAAATCCAGAATGCTGGATTTCTACGTCCTATCAAAAGCTATGCAGTGCTGTAAAGAAATTGGTCAAACACACTTTTCAAATACAAGAAAATTGTAAGGGGTTATCTCATGCAAGCAGGTCTGATCAGTGAAAAATGCAAATCAGTATATACCAATTGACTCTCAGAGCAACAGAGCTCCTTACACTGATTCAGAAATTCTCCATGCCTGGCTAAGGTGTGCTTATTAGTTTGTTTACAACAAAAGAGTTTTTTTTAAATAAAATAAATAAACATTAATTTTTTTTTTTTCATTCCTCTGACCACTCTGAAGGCAGCTGTCATGTTGTGGATGAGCAGAAACTTATTGAGAAGTGACCTAGAGTTAATGTCAGACTGTGAGCTTCTGAGCAGCCACAATTGTCTATCATTTAGCAAATTTTGCACCAGATGTGATTTGTTTCTTATTTAAATTGAGTTAGTTAAAGAAATATTAAGGTAATGGATGAAGTTAAGCCACTATCAGGCTACTGAGTGATTTAACTAGTACAAACTAGGCAAGTTAAGCAAGCTGAACTGATTGTGATTTTGTGTTTAGACAAAGAGAAATAAGTCCAAACTCAGTCCTGAGACTTACTTTTCAGTAGTAGGGTCTCTGTAGACCACTCACCTGGAGCACATGGTACTTTCAGTTATGGAGCTGTCTCAGCTCCATGCATTGTTTGAGTCCATCAGCACATTCTGACAGGACAGGCTGGTGCTGAACCTCCAGCTAAAAGCCACCTGGGATCTGATCCAGGTTGTGTGCAGCTGACCTACCAGCCCTGGGGTCTTGTCATCTTGTTCAGAAATGAATGCAATGGCAAAGAGCAGCTTAGGGCATGCTCTCACTGGAGGAGGCTCCGCTGTTCAGGTAGCAAGAGGACATCTTCCAGGACACAGTGTCCCACACCTAAGGCAAGTGGGACATTTTTATTATTAGAAAGCTATGATATATATTTGCAAGCTTCCACTGGATCTTTTTACACTTGCTTTGTGGAACTAAAACTCTAATACTGTTCATACTGGCTCATTTGTCATATGCTTTTGACAAGCACAAACCTTCAAATTAAAAAAAAAAAAAAAGCAAAATTTGCAAAAAGAATACTAATTTTTTTCTTGCTCATTCCATCATATTCATATACAGGCTCAGGTGAGCACAGGACAACCTTTTAGATATCATGTGTCTATGGATATCTGGAATTCATAGGACTGATATCAATGAATTACAGTTTTGTTTGGTTAGTGAAAGTTGAGGGTCTCATTTGACACTTCATGTCTTGGATATACATTTAAGAATTTGAGCCAATTAATAGGCACTTAAGCTTTTATCCAGTAAAAATCTCCCTGGGACATATGGATTGACAAAGCTGATGACACTGTCCCAAAATTGGCTCTGAAGTGACAGTGGGCAGCTGTTACACAACTCAATACTGAAAGCTGATCTGGTTTCATCTGCAGGCAGCCATGGAATTGCCTGCCCTCCAAACATTTCAGCAGAAAGAAAGAGGGATCGTAGCCAAAGGAAATGAGAAAGTGATAGGCATAAAAAGTGGAATCAGCTCAAATACTACAGAGGGTGATGGAATAAGTCTAAACACAGGCACAGCTTTGCTCTCATAAGAGGCTTAGCACTGTCTTCCCAGGGCTAGCTTTCACATGAGGGAGCATTTTGGCTCACTCTAAAGAAGAAATGAAGTGCTAAGGGCATTTCAGGGATACCAGAACAAATTCAGTACTAACATGATGGGGGAAATAGCTACTACCAGCAAAACATTTGCTATGCTAGCACAGTCATACTGCTGATTTTCATTCCTTTTCTCTAAGGATATTTGAGATGCACTCCAAAAATAAAAATTTCAGGGGAAGACAGAGAAATTATCTCAACATCCCTCCACTAAGTCTTCTAGGAACAAATAAAAAATAGTGGAAGTTCGACACCAGGTTCTGCAGCACCAATGGTTACAGAAATGCACAGCTGCAACCATTGAGGTATACTTAGCTCAGCTCCCATCTAGTAGGAGCCATTTTCCAAACTTAGAGCTAGATATATGATGATGAGAGAAATTACTACAGCACACTCATCTGACAGGACACTAGCTCCTGTCTCAGATGATTAGCAGTTGTGAGAACAGGCATCATCCAAAGAGAAAGCATAACTTGTTCCCCACCCAAAGAGCAGGGGAGGGGATTTAATTTCTTCTGATGCTATAATGTTATAATGGTCTTGCCGACTAATCTGGGAGAGTAATATCCTAGTCCTCTGAGGTTATTAGTAAAATTTCAATTAAATTTAACAGGATAAGGACAGGGCAGGGGATGATCACAGGGGATGAATCTGTCGAATAAATGTTGCTGAAGAATTTTTTATCCAGTCTTTGCACCTCTAACTGATTATATGTTTTGCAGGTAGCACCTGAATAGGAAATGTGGAAAACGTCTTGACAGGGACACAGGGTCTGAATGAATGCTCAAACACCACAAGAACCTTTATTTGCTGAAAACAAGAACCCTGCAAAAACCCATGGGATAACATGGCAGCTGGTGGCTCCCCTTGGCAGGATAGGGTGGGATTTAGGACAGGAATTCACAACAGGAAAACTAATGCCCTCACTAGAGACATAGGGTCATACTTTATAGTTTAAGCCCAAGGACTCCACACCTTGTGGGCTGTTCCCAGTGTGTTTAACAGAAGACCATGTTATCTCTGAAGACAATCTTGCCCCTGAAGGGAGTTAGGAGTATAGATGAAACCAAGTGCAATGCCAGGGCAATAGAGCACCTAGGAATCAATGGCACACATTTGGCGAGAGTCTGAAAATGTAAACTGCACAATCAGGTACAACATGCTGTTCAGTGTTACTACTGGGTCTGAGCAAGCCTCTGCAAGGAAATATGTAGCATAGTGGGTTGTGGTCACTTGGTGTTCAGATGTAGCTCATCCACGAGACCTTGCCTTAGTCTCATGTTCCCATAAAGAATTTCTGCTTTGGAAAATTAGCAGCAGATATCAGGTCAGCTTCAGAAGCCAGACAGACTCTCATGTACTGCAATATGCCCAAGCACCCCATCTGTTAATACACCGAAGCACAAAGGACATGTAACTCTTACACACAGTATCCTTAGAAACCACACAATACTCTTGGAAACAGATATTTAATAGTAAATAAAAGATTACCAAAAAGCTGGCCACCTGATAAGGCATGGCCAGTTTCAAAAGGCAGGGCAACTGTAGCTCATCCAGTTGCACCAGCAGTTGACATGAGTACTCTGGTAGACGAAGTTATTTTTTGGGCAGGCTGAGCTCAGACAAGGAAATAGCATGCCAGGTAGGAGTCAGCAGAGCAGAACCAGTGACCTCAGGAAGCCACCATGAAATGCCCAGAGGACCAGCCAGAAAAGAACAGAATTAAAAATTTCACCAGTGTTACACAGGCTGCTTGTATAAAGCTACTCCTCCGGAAAAAAAAAAAAAAAAAAAAAAAAAAAAAAAAAAGCTCTAGAAGCCCCCTGATTAACACGGTCCTTAGAGGCTTTTGGCAGGAAGAAATACAAACTGATAGCACTGAGCCAGTATTCACCTCTGAGGAGTCTGGCCCTGTGAGTCAAGAGCACGTTTTGTCACATGGCTATGGCAGAAGCATCTGCTGGGCCAAGTGCACAGTGTGCATTTCAGAGGCAATTGCATTCAGTCCTTACTGCCTTATGGCTGTCAGCACTTAGCTTCAACACAACTGCTGGGCACTGCAGCTACCCTGTGTTCCACGGAGCCTTCAGTCTTGGGAAGTGGGTCACCAGCCTCGCAGCATTCCGCCATGGGAAAAGCAGCAACAGCCTGAAGGATTAGGAGGTGAGCACAGATAGCTACAGCAAATGAAGTCACACTTGATATTTGCTGTAGCTGCTTGCATCCGAAAAGGCTCAGAAAGGACTGGGAAGGAGGTGTTTACACACAACCAGCCTGCAACAAGGGATAAAAATCATAATGTGTGTGGCTCTACAGCATGGCTCTGTTGCCATGAAACAGAGAAAATGTTCCAAATTCTAGTCACACAGAATTTCTGGGAGTGAGGGAGAGTGAGGCAAGAATTACAAACAATTAGATGCTGAGAAATGCAAACCGATAATCCCACTAATGTTTTTAGTTTTCACTTTCTATGTGTTATCCTAGACAAGAATATGGGGATTTTAGTTGTGGATAGCATTTTAGAAAGAAGAGCATGGAAACAGTCCTCTATCAACAAACAGTGATGATCTCTGTGCCTCTGAGCAGGTAGCTTGATGAGCAGATGACTTGTACGGAGGCATTTCCAGTTGAAGACGTTTGTCCAATGAAGTTATGTATCCAAATCCACAAGCCAACTTCAGCCAAACTTGAGGCAATATTAATCTCTGCAGCTTTAACCTAAGTTTCTGATGATGTTTGAAAATAGGAAACTAGTTAGTATCCCCCCAGGGAAAAAGAAAATATATTAGATGTTCAAATATTAATTTCAAAGAGACCTTCCCAATTCTAGTGACAACAAAAAACCTGATCTCAGTCATGTGGAGAACTGTATCCTACTTAAAATCACATAGAGTAATTAGTTGCTGCTGTGGTACTACCCTATTCCCCTGGCAAGGTCTTTCAGCTCATGTTCTTTGCTCTCTTTCCCCACCCAGAGCACCAGTCTTCTTTCCAAGCTGTGCAATCATATGCTATGTAAGGTCCAACCTGCCATCTTTGCTGTCATACACTCACTCTTAATTTGGAGTCAAATATTTCACCCTCACAATTGTAATTTGTGAACATGAGGCAGTGCAGAGACAGTGAGGGAAGGTAAAATCCTCCTACACATTTTCCCATTAGGACAGATTGTATGGAGAAAACCGAGTTGCTTCTGGGTTAATTTTCAACCCATGTCCCTACTTTGGTCCAGACTACATGTGGCACTCCTGTGGATTCCTACAGACTAACTGCATTTATGCAGTTAGGCAGGGTCAAGCTTAACATTTGAAAGTTAAGGTAGAAAGGAAAGACACTCCTTCCTGCTGTTTGAGGGATGTAGGACCCTTTTCTGATTCTGTTAAGCTTTGTGGGAGATCCTGTGAGTACATAGAGTTGGAGATCTGTGCATCTATCAGCATTTTCCATAGTCAAAAGATGCAGGGATTGTTGAGCTAGCAGGAAGTTTGGTTACTCACTGAGAAACAGACAACACTGATAAGGTGATGAACTTAGCACTCTTGGTGCTCAGTCTGCAAGCACGGCAAATTACTCTGATGGGCAAATCACATACAGGGGCATTAACTGGCTCCCAAGAACCAGCACTTACCAGGTCACCTTCAGTTTTCAAAATTTCTGGACTTAGGTTAAGGTAACATCTGAAAACAAATGACATGACATAAAACATCAGAAGGAAGTGTGTGTTTTGTCTTGATAAAATTAATTCATTCTTTGGCAAAAATGTCTTAACTTTTGGTGGCTAGGAATTCAAAATATCTGCTCAAGTTCCTGCTGTTTGCTACACAAATTAATCTAATGAGTTGCCTGTGAAATAAACCATTAGAAAAGCTCTTGTTAAATTGTATCAAAGTAAATGGTTATCTAAAATAGACACCACAGGGAGGTTCTTAATTAGTCTGTTGTCAGCTGGGACTGGAAATGCTTGCGGCAGCATGAGGCTAATTAATTTCTCATTGTGCCACATTGCAGCTTCCTGTCAAAGCACAAGGTAGGATTCAATACACATCAGTGGCTGGTTGCTCCTTTTCAGCGACCATGACAGCAGTAGAGGAGGGTTCCAGATTGACCTGTGCTCACTTTCTATAGGGAGACGGGTTGAGGAGGTATCCAAGCCAGGTTGACTCTGCCTGGGATAGGTGGATGTCTAGACAAGGAATCTCTCTCTGATGCCCATATTCTATTGCTTCAGATGAACATTGTTCCTGGATGGAAAATGAGAATTAGTCTTGGGAGGAGGGCATTTGAAATCAACTGGAAGCCCCAAGGATGTGCTTATGCAAGGGTCTTTATCTGTGTCAGGGTGACCCTGCACAAGTTGTGCCCCTCTGCTTGTAGTGTGGCAGTCAGGGAAGCAGGAAGCACACTGGCTTCTCCTTTTACAGTGTCTTCCCCTGCAGGTCTTGGGGCTAGACCTCTGACAGCTTTCCTACTGTAACAGGGCTTCTGGCAATAGACCAGCTAAATAGACAGTGCCCACACACCCTGGTGACCCAAAATGCCATCAGAGTCTGGGGAACCACTTGCACTTTGCAGGAAGGAGAAAAAAAGTTACAAAATTTCTATTACCATCTCTTTCCTACCACTATGCCAATGAAAAATGTATTCATTGGTGGAAGTGATTTAAACAGGTTTTTCAAACACTTTGGACAGTATTTCACCACAACCTGCAGAGCAAAAAAAAGAACCTGCCATGTGGCTTTCTTTGTCAGCTGGAGATCCCTTGACAGAGGACATAGGACACCTGATGCCTGATACTGGATGTAGAGATGGAGCCAGGGAATGGCTGATGTTGGGCTGCGAAGGGCCAGCAATAGTAAACACACTGGGTAAATATTCTCTGGCACCCTCTAAATCTAGTATCTCTGGGATATGGTAAGGAACATCTCTGCTCAAATGAAGCTGCCCCAAGTGGCCTGCACTCTCTCTGCTCTAGGCAGAGGGCAAGGAAAATGAGCACGGATGGAGAAACAGTCTGGCCCTTCTGAGCCTGTGCTGAAGACTTAGTTTGCACCAAGCCCTCACTCCCATGGGATGGCTGGAGACCTTCTCATGCTCCACTCCTCCTCTGCAACATTTGTAGCTGTTTTTACAGCATCCTTCCCATTTTCTTCAGAGACACAGGTCCACTCTATGGAAAGGGAATAAAAACCAAGTATTTACACCCATGCCTGCAATCAGGAGCCATTCGATATCCCCTGATATGAGCATGCAAGGTTTTTACCAACTCTAAATGTTGCAAGCACTCAAAGTATATAGCAATAAAAACTTCATTACGCCCCTGCATCAAGTGCCTTTGAAAAACAAGAACACCCTACTACATTGAAATGTGTGTAATGCTGGCAAAGTCCTCCCCCATCACTTCCTTTCACCCTTTGTGGTTACATACCTCCTCATGCAATAAACACTAGGATCTGGTCTGTACATAAAGCATGCACAGAGCTGTGCTCCCAGCACAATGAACACACAACCCTTCCTTTAAATACTGCTCCCTGACACAGTACAGTACCATGACTGTTGCTATGGTTGTTGTCATCTCACCATCTATGATGGTTTAGTTGGATAATGGATACTTATGGGTGCAGCTTATGGGAAAAGGCAACAAGACCATAGAAAGGCAATATTACCATCTGTGAAGCTATCCCCATAAGCTGCCTAATTAGTCAGTAGGGCACTAAGGTTAATCAAGTACACATTTAGCCACTCTTATGACTGATGTCTGTACAAGTCAGTTCTTAACTTTTAGACAGTGTGGTGGCATGCAAGAGCCATTGTGATGCACATGCATTTTTCTTTGGATAACAGAACATCTGATTTTCCCTACTCCAATCACAGAGGCCTTACCACTACTGCTACTTCCTACCAATTCATTGCACACTCCATGGAGGAAAACACCAAGATCTTCCTAGCAACCATTTCTGCATATTTTTCCTCACAAATCCTCATGGAGAGTACCTGTGGGTACAAACTCAAACACCATTTCCTCTGAAGGCAGTCTTCAGTAGCATGTTCACAGTGTTGCAAGAAAGCCTGGACAGACTTCTGTCACTTCCTGATCTTGGTGTCTGGTGCACCCAAAAGCCAAATTAAAAAAAAAAAAAAAAAAAAAAAAAAAAAAAAAAAGGGAAATTTCACAGTATATACATGCTTTTGTCTGATCCCCAGCTGTGCTTATTGTCAGGTATCAATCACTGGGACAGCAGAGCTGGCAGATACCTATGTCATAGCTCACTTCTCTCCCCTGGTCTTTAGAGAGGCCCTGAAAGCTCTTCACAGTGGCCACCAGCAGCACCATTGAGCTAGGTGAAATTTCCCCCAGGGAGTGTCTGTGGCCCAACAGCCGCTGAAGGGTTGCGAATTGGTTGAGAAACCTCCACTCAGATACTTGCCTTGCTGGGTGGCAGAGGCTGAAGTAGCAGGTATTTCCCAAAGGCAGAAAGAAGGGGGCTGCCAGGGAAATGCCTAAGAGTGAGGGGCTAACACGTGACTGCAGCAAGCCTTCCTAGTGCCTGCAGCCATGTGATGGCTGATGATCTGTTGGAACTGATGGTTTAGGGAAGCCATCACCATTTGACATGTATTAGACAGGCTGCCTCCTGAAAAAAACCCGCAGATTTCATGTTATTCAAGAACACAGCTGCCCTGTGACTTATATGCACACTTTGTACCCCATTGCAAATTTTTCCCCAGAGAACTCCTGGTGTACATGTAGATTTCACCCCTTCAAAGAGAGCTGCTTGTATCCCCATCTCCAGTAAAAAATACTTTGGCTATCTCTCTCCAGTGCTCCTGCAGACAGTGATGAGAAAGTGCTCAGTCTGTGCATGCACACATGTTCACACTCACCCATAATTTTCCATGCCATAAAAGAATCACAGAATTGCGGGTGTTGGAAGACCCTCTAATCAAGCAGGGTCATCTACAGCAGGTTGCCTAGGACTATGTCCAGATGATTTTTGAGTATTTACAAGGATGGAGACTGCACTACCTCTCTGAGCAACCTGCCCTAGTGTTTGGTAATCTTCACAATGAAAAAGTGTATCCTGAAGTTCAGAGGAAACCTTCCGTGTTTCATTTTGTGCCCACTGCCTCTGGTTCTGTCACTGGGCACCACTGGAAGGAGCTTGCTGTGTCTTCTTTGTGACCTCCCTTCATGCACTCAGTGACATTGCTCATTGCACCAGAGCCATCTTCTCTTCAAGCTGAACAGGCCCAGCTCCCTCAGCCTTTCCTTATAGCAAAGGTACTCCACTCCCTCAGCTATCCTAATGACCCTTCCATTGAAGAATGAATTCTCTGCAATATGTTCATGACTCTGCTGTACTGAGGAGCACAGAACTGGACAAATACTCTAGGGATATCCTCACCAGTTCTGAGTAAATGAGCAGGATCACCTCCCAGCTGGCTGCCAATACCCTTTCTAATGCAGCCCAGAACATCATTTTCCTTCTTCACCACAAAGGTACACTGCTTTATATTAAGTTTGGTGTCCCTCAGGACCCCCAGATCGTATTCTATTGAGCTGCTTTCCAGCTGGGCAGTACCTAGCATATATTTTTTTTCTCCCCACATGCAGGATTTGGCATTTCCCCTTGCTGAATTTCATTAGGTTCCTATCAGCCCATTTCTAAGGCTGTTGACATCCCTGTGATCATGACTCTTTGCTAATCAGTCACCCCTCCTAGTTTTATGTTCTCTGAAAAATTCCTGATTGTGTGCTCTGCCTCATCATCCAGTTCATTAATGAAGATTGTTGAAGGACCCAGTGTTGACCCCTGGGGTACACTGCTAGTCATCAGCATCCAGCTATATATTGTGCCACCAATCATAAGCATTTGGGTCTGCCCATTCAAGCAGTTTTCAGTCCAGCTCACTGTCTGATCACCTAAGCCATACAACAACTGCCTGCCTAGGAGGATCTTATGGGAGACAGTGTCAAAGGCCTTACTGAAGTCCAAGTAGACTTCATGCTCTCCTCATCCAGCAGGCCAGCTGTTTCACTGTAGACTATCAGGCTGGACAAACATGACTTCCTCTTCTGTGAATCCATGCTGACTGCTTCTGATTATTTTCTTGTTATTCATATGCCTGGAAATGTTTTCCTGGCTTAGCTGCTACATCTTAGCAAAGGTGCAGATGTGGCATGAAATAGTCACAGGTCAAGCAATCAGGACTGTTGTGACAAAGATTTCATTTCTTCTTTCATACCCACAGCACAGGATGATATTTTTAAAGACGTATTTGCATCGTTTAAATGAGCTATAGACATTGATTATATCCATCCCTGTTTAAATTTGCTTCAGGTTTAATTGGCTTGGGAAGTTCCAGTCTTTCAGAGCCTTCAAGGAACATGCATAGCCTTTTGATCAGTTCTCTTACTTTTATACTTAATTTTCCTAAAAGACAGGAAGGATGTCAGCAAGCTCTACAGAAAGAATTAGTCATTGCAAGTACCCTAATACATGGTCAAGATTATGCTTAAAACTGATTTAAAAGTGTTCCAGCATATCAAAAATTATTAGCTTCTTCTGCAGAGGTAGGTCAAGACAACCTATTTTCCCTTCCTCTTTTTCCATAGACAAGCAACTCAATTAGAGACCCCCTTTAAGAAGTGTCTGCTAAGTTCTCTGGGACAAAGCAAGCTACTCATTATTCACCA
This sequence comes from Zosterops lateralis, assembly GCF_965231275.1. NCBI lineage: Eukaryota > Metazoa > Chordata > Aves > Passeriformes > Zosteropidae > Zosterops > Zosterops lateralis. The sequence goes on from NC_139800.1 coordinate 52,160,830, forward strand.
TTGTGCATAGCATGCACTACTTGTGGGTGCCCCCCCTGAGTTTATTGCATGTTTTGTGAGCAATTTTGAATAGAAGAAATAAAGTTTATTTAATCAGAAACTTCCCAAAGGGAAAGAGCATATCAGGCAGAGCGATGCAGATAGATAAAGCTTCCAGTGAATTATATTGGCTAATTTATTGCCTGATGCCGTGACTCACACAGCAGCCTGTACCTCTTCCACAGCAATCCTGCTAAGTCCCCGAGGTCACCTCAAGACGGATGCATGACTCACTACCAGGGCTTCTGAATCCCACTCCTGGTGTGATGGCTCAGTGACAAAACACAAGCCCTTCAGGCATCTGTTATTTCTCTTTTGCCCCTTGTTTATTGATCAGATGCTCTCATCAGCAGAATCCTTCCACATCCGGCCAATTGGCCAGCAAGCAGCAGTCAAGCACAAATGATTGTCTACAAAGAGCAAGACCCAGGGGCTCGATTCAACAGTCAGAGCTCAAAAATCCTCCCTCAGGTGAACTTCTTGTGCTTGAGGACATGAAGACATGGAGAACTGCCTGAGGCTTTGAGAGCAGGTCAGAGGTATGGAAGAGGCTTCAGAAGTGGCTTCACAGACCCCCTAAGAAATATAAATAAGTTTGTTATGGTATGTGATGCTGGGTAAGCAACAAGATTTTCAAATAGAGGAAAAAAATATCTTTTAACAGAGGTATATGAGGATCACAGCACGTAGTTGCACATTACAAAGAAATTGTCAAGTATTTCCTTTTGTATATGCTCCCAAGAAAACACAATGTACAAAAAGGCCTGGAGATGGATGTTGCGCATTCAGCATCCACTTTCAGCAAGGAGTACTTGCTGCAGACAGGAAGGACTTTTGTGAAGCAGCTCTTGAGCAGGTTTGAAGTGCCTACCAGTGACCTCAGCAGAATGACTGACTGTCTCCTCAAGCTAATGGGGTGGCTCAAATATGTGAACAAGTGCATTAGTGTAAAAGCTTGAAACTTGAGTATCCCAATCCACACAGAACTTGCTAGCAAAACAAGCCCCATGTTCCATATCCAAATTATAGATAGGACTTACACAATCCCATACTCAAAAACAGTATCAAGTTTTAGCATTGCCACAGAGCTTGGAAGGTGAAAATTAAGAGTCTAATTTTACCTATGATGTTATTAAGGCCTTGTGGAGTTCTTGCATGGTATGCCTGAGATATGTAAGACAGCTGTCAATTGTAATGTATTAATTCAAAACTCCATCTTCCAGATCTTTAAACTTTAGGATACTAAAAAATATGGTGCGCACACACTGGTCAAAGAAAGTCTTTGCTCTTGCAAAAGCCATTGACTGAACCATACAATTGTATCTGCAAAAGAGCAGGTTCAGAGAAGGGTTTAAGAAAGAAGTACCAGGAAAAATTACCTGTCATTCAACTGATACCCTTTTCACCACATCCATCTTGGTCCACCCTTTTCTGATCTCTATCTTCAAACCTACATAAAAAACCAAAAGGAATTTAGTACCTCCAAAGCTGCTTATCCAAATAGCTGTTGTGGTTGCTCCGTGGCAATTAAGAAAGTCAATGAAAATGTACTCCTCTAATGACACAACTAGAAAACCAGAAACAACAGATGAGAGAAGGCTGAGATATTCAGCAACTTCTTTTTGTTGTCAGTCTCTCCTCCCACACCTCTTGAGTGGATAGACAGTAAGGTGGGAGCTGGATGAGAAAAGTGCTTTCTTCCTTAAGAGATCAGGTTCCTGATCACCTGAAGAACCAGAACATATGTCTGTGGGATCCACTATGAGATGCATCCCAGAAAGTCCTGAGAGAATTGGCTAATGTAGCTGCCAAGTCACTCCCCACTGTATTTGCAAAGGCATGGCAGTCAGGAGAAATCCTCAGTGACAGGAAATAGAGAATGAACAGAGTAACTACATCAGTGGACAAGGAAAGAGCTGTGAATGTCATTAATCTTCTGTAAAGCCTTTGACATGGTCCCTCACAGCATCTTGCTTTTTACATTAGAGAGAGATGGATTTGATGAGTGGACTTTTAGATGTATAAGGAATTGGTTGGACTGTTACATCCAGAGGGCAGTGGTCAATGGCTCAGGGTCTCAATGGACATCAGTAGCAATGTCCCTCAGGGGTTGGTATTTGGACCATGTTATTTAGTATTTCATTAATGACATAGACAAGGGTATTGCTGCACCCTCCACAAATTTGCAAATGAGGCCAAGGTAAGTGATGTGGTTGACACTCCTGAAGGACAGGATGTCATCCAGAAGGATGTGGGCAAGATGGAGAAGCGGGACCATAGGAATCTCATGAGGTTCAACAATTATCTTAGCCTTTCATGGTAGGAAAGATGGTCCATACATCTAATCATCTTGATGGCCCTACTCCTTACTCATTCCAACAGGTTCGTGTCCTTCCTGTGCTGGGACCCCATAGCTGGATGCAGGGTTCCAGGTGGGGCCTCACTAGAGCAGAGCAGAGGGGCAGAATCCCCTCCCTCCCCTGCTGCCCACACTGCTCTGGATGCAGCCCAGGACACGTTTGGCTTTCTGGGCTGTCAGTGCCCATGGCTGGGTCGTGTCCAGCCTCTCATCTACCAGCACCCCCAGTCCTTCTCACAGGGCTGCTCTCAATCTGTTCACAGCCTGAGTTGATTCTGGGGGTTGCCCCAACCCAGGTGCAGCCCCTTGTTCTTGGTCTTGTTAAACCTCATGGGATTCCCATGGGCTCACTTCTCAGACTTTTCCAGGCCCCTCTGGATGGCACCCTGACCTACAGGTGTGTCAACAGCACCACTCAAACCACTCCAAGCAGGTTGGCTGCAAATCCGCCAGTGGTTCTTCATCACTGAGGAAGACATTAAACAGTACTTGTCCCAAGGCACATCCCTAAGGGACACCATCTATTACCAATCTTCATGTGAAAATTGAGCTGTTGACTACTGACCTCTGGGTATGACTGTTCAACCAATTCCTCATCCACTGAACAGCCCACCAATCAAATCCTTGTCTAGAAAATTTAGAGAGCTACTGGGTAGCTTTTAATAGGAAAGGTCAGTACAGGGAGGCTGAGAGATCAGTAGTTTCCAGAGTTCTCTTTCCTACCTTCACTCACTCCTCCACCACTGGAACTGGAGAGAGAATCAGAAGGGTAAAAGATAGAGATATAGACAGTTTAATAGGGATACTAAAGTCCATGCACGCAAGCAAAGCAAAACAAGAAATTCATTCACTGCTTCCCATGAGCATGCAGGTGTTCAGCCACCTCCAGGAGAGCAGGGCCCCATCACACCTGATGGTGACCTGGGCAGACAAACGTCATCACTTCAAATGTCCCACCTTTCCTCCTCCTTCCTCCCACTTTATGAACTGAGCATGGTGTCACATGGTCTGGAATTTCTCTTTGGTCAGTCGGGGTCACCTGTCCCAGTTGTGTCTCCACCCAGCCTCCTATACACCCCCAAACTCCTTACCACTGTGGCAGGACAAAAAGCAGACACAGCCTTGGCTCTCTGTAAGTCCTGCTCAGGAATAACAAAAACATCTTTATAATTATCAACCCTGTGTTCAGCACAAACTCAAAACACAGCCCCATACTAGCCACTGCAAAGAAAATTAGCTCTATCCCAGACAAAATCAGCACAGCATCTCATCAGATTCCACAGACACACTCATGTTCAGGTTCTTCAGGTGATCACAAACCTGATCTATTACAGTAGAGAGCACTTCTTTCTTTCAGTCCCCATCCTGCTGCCCACTCACTCAAGAGCGGGAAAGAGAGCTTGCCATTGAAAAACTGAGGAAAAAATGTGGTCAAATACCTAATTTTTGTGTACCATGCCAGAAAGAAACATACTTCACCCCAAAGGAATTTTTTTTTCTCTAGTTATGAACAGGATAGAAAATTCAACCATTTGCATTGTTGCTTAGTTGTGTTAAGTGGCACTTGCTGATCTCTTGATTTCTAGCTTAGAAAGACAATTTTAACAATTGTGGCATGCTTTCCTGGAACTGAGTGGTTGTTTTCCCTTTCTATCCCCTCCTGCTGGAAGCATACAATCTTGTCTTGAAATCACTCACAAAGGGACAAATTGAAGACATTTAGTTCCACCTTTGTCCTGGCATTTTCTGTGTTTTTCTGTCCACTAACAGCTTTCTGTTCCAAAGTAAATGTTCCCTCTTCCATCTCAGTAAGCCTGTCGCTTAAATTTGAAGGGCCATTTTTACTCCTGTTAGATATTCTGACATGTACTTCAGCTCTTACAGCAATTTTCCTCTCCACTACTGCCACTAATATTTACATTTCTGTGTCCTTTTTCTATCTCTGAAGGACTGTTGATGAATACAGCTTCAGGTAATTGCTTTTCCCAGGCACCATAATTTGTTTTTCAACAAAAAAACAATTTCCAATTTTTTGAAAGACTATTCAAATGCACTAGGGGAGGTGAAGGAAGGTCAGGAGCAGGAACAGTGACTTTCATAGCATTAGTTACCAACATACTCATAACTTCATAACTTACACTTTACAACATTTTAGTTATGTGGAACAGGCTTGCTGGAGGTTAATCACTTCCTTTCATCCAGAATCTAGCTGATGGATAAAAAAAAGCAGTATTCATTCCAACACGAGGACATAAAAGCTGTGTATCTGAATAACAGCAGATGGAAATAAATAGCAAATATTCACTCTGGAAACTAGGAGCTGAGAATGCTACTGTCATTTCTCATACTACTAAATCCTGCACAGTGACAAAAGTAGAAGTTAACTTGTGCTGGCTGGAAGGTTTTGATTTTTAAATATTTCAGTCAAGAAAGGTATTTCTAACAGAGTCTGAAACATTCCTGTTTCAGCCCACTCTGCAACAGGTGAGAGGTTGAGTGTGAATTTTACTGGACAATTTTCTGGAGGACAAGTTGAAGCAATTATTGTAGTCCATGACAAACTTTTAATCTCAAATCCAGACCATTGCCACTGACTTAAAAACTCTCCCCAGTGTGTACTTCTAGCCCCATTTACTCATCCTTCAAAAGAAACAGTAAATACTATAACTTGACACCCCATTTATGAAGAGTCCTGTAAGGCAGAAGTTGTTCCCACTTACAAATTATATTCTTTGCTCTCTGCAAGGCAAGTTGGAAATCTGCAACACAGAGGTGCTCTCTTGATGTTGTACTGTAGGGAGGGGAAATAGAACCCATGCTTTTCATGACCTGAGAAACATATGAGTGTTTTCTAAATTGGCTTCTCTGAGCTTTCCAAGTTTGTAGTATGAGGAAAATGAATCATGTTAATGGGAAAACTTAAAGAAACCATGGTTTCACAATTTTAGTTCACAGTGTCCTTTTCTGTTACCTTAATTTTCTTGGAAGTTTTCTGGTATCACTCTTTTTTATCTCTCACTATCTCTGCCCCAGATGAATGCATTTAGTCTGTATCACTGGCAACCTGCCTGAAGATGCTGCTGCCTCTTCATATTCCTACCTAGTTGAGGTCGTTTTCTGAATAGTCATTCAGCTCGTGGTGCTTACTTCAAATTACCATCCCCGAAGTGCATCAAATCACAAGGACAGAACGTCACCATCATAGTCGGCAGGCTATGGATACCAAGGGAACCCCAACATCTGTGTTCATTCTTGGGGAGGGAGTAACATCAGGAGAGGCTCTATCCCTAAGAGCCACCCTCAGGATGAAATCCAGCCGCCACAGAGCATCTCCCGAAGCCTTGCTCTCCACCGGTGCCTAACTCGGGAGAAGACTCGGAGCAGGACTGCCGTCTGCCCGGGACAAGAATTACTTCGCAAGCCCCGTCCTCACCGAAGAAGAGGCTTTAGGTGCGGAGGATGCACACGCCGGCTTCCCGAGGAAGGACGCCCGTCGAGGGTCCGCCCCCCCTGGCCCGAGAGGGACAGGCTGCCCGGGGCGGCGGCGCCGGCCATCAGGTAGGGGCGGCCCCGCCGAGCCCCGGCGCCGGCCGCGGAGCATCCCGCGGAGCATCCCGCGCCGGGCGGAGCGCGTACTCACGGCCGTGCGGAGCTCCGCCGGGGCCGGGTGAGGACGAGGAGGAGGAGGCGGGGGCCGGGCAGGTGAAGCCCCGCGGCAGCTGTCTGCCCGGCCGCTGCTGCTGGAAGCTGCCCGGCCCCTCTGCCCCCGGCGCCTGGCGGGGCTCCAGCCCCCTGCACCCTCCGCCGGCGTGGGAGGGCGCGGCGGGGCCGCGGGCGGGGGAGCCGCTCCGGCCGGCCCCGGGGAGCGAGGGAGCGAGCGAGAGCGGGGGGGAGCGAGGGAGGAGGCAGGAGGCAGGACAGCTCCCAGCCCCGGCCCGCCCTCCGGCTGCGGCTCCGCCGAGGGGAAGCCGAGCGGTGCCGGCTGTCGGGGTGCTCCGAGCCTCGCTGCCCGGGAAACTTCGGAGGCTCGCCGGGGAGCGTCCGTCCCCTGCCCCGAGCGGCGCCCCGGCGGAGGGAAGTGTCCCCGTGCGCACCAGCTGGATGGCGAGGACCCTCAGACCCGACGACATCAACCCTCGGACGGGGCTGGTGGTGGCTCTGGTCAGCGTCTTTCTGGTGTTCGGCTTCATGTTCACTGTGTCCGGCATCAAGGGAGAGACCCTGGGAGACATCCCGCTGCTGGCCATCGGGCCGGCCATCTGCCTGCCGGGCATCGCCGCCATTGCCCTCACCAGAAAGACCGACGGCTGCACCAAATGTCCCGAGAACATGCGGCCGTGCTGCAAGGACACCAGGGACCGGGATGTCGTGGAGCTGCTAAGGACCCCCTCGGACCTGGAGTCTGGCAAGGGAAGTTGTGACGAGCTGTCCAGGAAAGCTTACCGCAAGGACAGGAGAGGGCTGAGGGGAGAGGACACCGTGTTCATCTGCACCACCAGCACCGCCGCCGCCGCCACGGGAGAGGGCAAGAGCCTCACCAGAAAGGCGGAGCAGGAGGAGATGCTGAAATACCTGGAGAGCTGTTACCCAGAGATGCCAGAGAATGTGTTCGTGGGAGATGGCTCCACATACAGTGCCTTGGAGAAGAAGAGCTCTTCTCCCAGCAGGGACAGCACTCCTTGCCCTGACATTGAAGATAACATTTTTGTGGCTCCTAAAGATAGTATCATTGTCTGCTCCTACAAGGATAACAGCCCTTATGACAGGTACTGTTGTTACATAAACCCCACTGGAGTCAACTCAGACCAGGAGACCATTGTGTGAAAGATGCATACTTTATATATATGTATGTATACAAAACCTGCAACTTCAACTTCTTCATAGGGGATAATATAGCTGACTGCATGGGACAATCCTGATACTATTTCAATTTAAAGTCGTATGTGACTGATACTCAAACCTTTTGTGCCTGAAGTATGCTTTCTGTAAGTAAACAAGCATGTTTAAAGGTTAAAGAATTCAATTTTTCATATTTGAAAAAAAATATATTTTTATTTTATTTTCTCCTTGTCCCTCCCTTCTGTTTTCCTGCTGCCTCTTATACCCAAGCCTGTAGGCACACTGGCAGGAGAGCAGCAGTGGCTGTCAGCTGAAATCAAGAGCTGAATGAAACTCTGGCACTGTCTGTAGGAAAGAATGTGGTGCTCTACGGCTTTTGAAATTTTGAATATATTTTGAAATACTGTCACTTCATTTTGGAGGGGATTGAGAGATGTCAGCATGAACTCCAATAGCTGGCTGATGTCAGGGAGTGTAGAAGTCATTTGTCTCCCTTTGTCCTGGCAGGATTTTATTTTCCTTTGTGTCAAGGAATAGATGTCCTGACCCCATGGGCTCTTCTGAAAGTCTCCTAGGAACCAGATAGGCTCAGGAGAGTTTTCAGGGATTAACACATCATCAACAGCATGAACACAGGCGTGTTAGTGTAATTTTCCACTGGTCTTGAGTTCACTGGAATGTTTCTAACACTTTTGGATTTTACAGGCATCCTTGACAAGGAGAATGCAACACGAACATGACACAGTTCTTGCAGAGACTAAGAGCAGATGTCAGTGAACTCAGGTCTTTAAAATATATTTCAGTACCTCAAAAATTGCTTCAGGAATAGACTTGTGTGAGTTATGTTCAGAGTGGGATCTGACTCTTCTGAAAATGCCATTTTCTTGTGCCTTTTCTAAAATGCCAGATGTTTCTGTATGGAGGATGCATGGTGACAGTCCACTCAGGGGTCTCAAAGCCATGCTTTGCTGGGAGAAGGGAACAGAGGACCTGACTGACAGGTGTTTTTTTTCACAGCTTATGGATACGTAGCAAGAAAATGTGAAGTGAGTAATGAAGATTAGCCATTCAAATTCAGAGCCTGCAGTTTCCATACTGAAATACAAATCCTGGCTATTCTGTCCAACACTAAGTTGCATGTTCCATGCTGTGCATAAACATCTTACCTGACCTTTACCGTGTAGGTAACAGAAATATGATACTACACAATGTGCATGCTGAGCAGGTACTCTAAGTGTTCTGGTCTTAGAGTAATGATTGCTAAAGCATAGAGTAATTTGCTAGCATCTCACAAAGCCCCAGTTCCTATAAGTAAACTCCCAGAATGCCAAAAAGTTCTTGTGTGATGAAAGTTTTAATAGCTGTTCCTACTTAGCTCGTTTTTGTCAACCATAAGTTGTACAGAGGAATGTATTGCATATGTTACTAGAGTAGGAAATCAGAAAAACAGCCTTTCATTTGTAGCAACATGAGAGGTTGTGTAGAAAATGAAAAGGAATTTTGCACTCAAATTGTGGACTTTTTGGAATGGAATGGAATACCAAAATGGAATTTTTTGGAAAGTGAATGTAAATTTTATACATATACTTATGTGTGTATTTGTTTGTTGAGGAATTTGTGTCAAATCGTAACAGACAACCAGTCTCTGAAGATGTTTCTAGAAAAGGGAAACTATTTTCTGGCTAGCTTGGTGTCTTTCAGACCAAATAAGATGTTAACCCTTTGGCCAGGCTTTGGTGTGGCGTGTGGATATTGTTAGGATAAATTCAAAAAACACTAGCTGATTGAAGTCATACAAAAACTCTGAAGAGGTGGTTAGAGGAAGCTCTGCTCCTCAGGCATGCAGCAACAGTATTGTGGTGATAAATGAATACCTACACTCTGTGCAGCCCAGGTTTTATCCAATGAGCAAAGGAATTCCACAAAAACAGACCCTCTCCCTGACATGATCAACTTCCACGTAAAAGCACTCAGTTGTTGTTAGCAGCTTACCTCCTGCTTAGGCTTAGTCACTGAGGACCTTATTCTGCAATGTACAGAGCAAGTCTTTCATGGCACCAGGAAGTCTTATTTCATGACCTCTGAAGCCAACACCTAAAATACTGCTGATGACATGGTGACAAATAGGGTCTTTTGCTTTCTGCTTCTAAGCAGAGCATTGTGTGCCCAGGGATGCTCAGCATCCCTGGAGATCAGACCCACCACAAGAAAACAGGCTACTAAGTCCTGCCTGCTGCCTGTGACAGCAGTTGTGAGTAATCGCTTGCCTTGCATAAGTGAGCAAGGCACCAGCCTGCTGGGAGCCTAGATTTGTACAGTTCTGCAAATATATATAGGAAGCAGTCAAGTTTTTTCTGTTTTGTCTAGGATTAGATGTTCTTTGTCAAAAGTTACATGGGCTTTTTCAAGACAACAGAGCAAACTTTAGTGACAAATGGAATAGTAAATATATAACTTGATATACAGACATGCAGATTTGAGTCATTTGCTTTATTCCATTCTTAGTGTAAAAACAAGAGAATGCTCCTACTCAACCGAAGTTTAATGGGAGTGAAAACTTCCCACAATGTAGAAAGAGGTATAAAAAAAAGTGTGTTTAAAAATTCATATTACAGGCAATGTTATCCCTCCATTCATTCACCTAAGATTTCACAGTAAAACACAAATTTAAGCAATATTTCTAGGCTAATATACCGTAATCCTCTAAATTTGCTTATTGAATGTGTGAGAATTTGAAATTAGAGAAATAAATTACTACGGGCTCTGAAACCTTTCTTTGTTTTTTCTTTTTTTTCCCCTGCTAGTTTAATAGAGAATGAAATGGAAATTGATTAAATTGGCCATTTTAAAAATATGAATTTTTGTATTTGAAAATGAAAGGGAAGTAGTTTTTTGTTTGTTGGGGGAGTTAGGTGTTAAGGTTTGGTTTTTGTTTGTTTTTGTTGTTTGGGGGGTTTTGTGGTTCTGTTGGTTTGGGGTTCTTATTAAAGTGACCTTTTTATAGTTTTGGCAGTAGAAATTCTAATGCCTATTTAATCACAGACACCATGACAGCATTTTCAAAGATTTTAAGCAGATAGCTTGCCCAGATCAGAGAGCAACTGAGCCTTCATTTTCATTGAGCTCATGTGGTCATTAGAACTTGTGGTACCAGTGCTGATCTTAGAACAAGCAGGACTAATCACTCTGCTTTTCAGAGGCAGCTGTTAGTCTGAATTTGGCTTCAGGATACCATGGCTTGGGTATGACTCCAAGCTGTGACCAGAGGCAAGAGCTTCTTTCTGTTCTTGCTGCTTTAAAAAACCTCTGGGTCAAAATTCCACTTTTCTCCTCGAAGCTCTCTTCCAAACAATGCATGAAGTTGTAGGGGAGCTCAGTTTGGGGGATAAATATCTTTGGGGATAAATGTCTTGTGAACCACATATTGCTTGGTCCTAAAGTATGGGTGGCAGGGTGTATAAAGCATTTAATGGAAAACAGTAATTTGGACATTTAGAGAAGTTTCCTGAGATATATAAACTTTATTTTTGGAATAGCATTTATCATAGTGCTACAGTGTAGTTTCTGTAAGTTATGTAGTTTAAGTTCTTTTAAGATATGCAGATGCACAAAAGGCAATTTTGTGTTGTTTAAATTTCTGTTGTAACAAGTAGCATTTTTACAGTCATACAAGCTGATCACTGCAAAGTCTTTAATAAACAATTTGAAGTTTTAATCAGAGTACACTTTGTCCTCTGTGTGCAAAACAATTTTTGGTCCTTTTGGCCTGGGACTGAATAAGCAAGAGTGAGTGTGCTGTGTCCTTCTGGACTGGTATTGTATTCTTGATCTGCGTTTTGCAGAAATACTCATACTCTTAAAGAGGCAGTTCCTCCTTCTCTGATCCAAATTCTTTGCAGTCCTAGCTCCAGTAACTATTTATTATGTTGTAAGTACCAGAGTAGCAGCTACTGTGATCCCTGTCTCACCATTTCTGCTGCTACATACCAGACTTCACGGAGTGAGCTCCTGCGTTTGGGCAGGGTGGTAGAATTTGACATTACATCATTCATCCAATCTAAGCTGTTATGTTGAGACATCCAATTATATTGTCAGTTCTTGCAGCACAAGCTTGGGATTTTACCATAGGTTAGAGGTGGAGTGTCAGGCCACCAAGCACTGCCAAACTGATTCTCATGTGTGTGTAGGGATTAACCTATTTACTTGCAGAGCACAATCAGCACACAGGACCTTGACTCTCAGCATGTTGCCAGTAAAGCCATGGCATAGGAAACTTCTGATTCCTGAAAGATTTCTATTTATGCTTCTAGTATAAATTGTATTAAAGCTTGTAGAGGAGTTTCCTAATATGTAGACTAGGGGCGGTTTCTTGACACATGGCATCGGGCGTTAGCTGCAAAGCAGCTCATGCTGAGCCTGTTCCCACTCTGCAGCCAGTCTGAACATGCAGTCCCTACAGGGAGAACTGTTGGTGGGCTTGTTACTTCTCTGGTGGTATGGGCTCTTTTATGTCTGAAAATCATAGACAGAGTAGACTGAGAAGTCACCCCAGCAAACTTTCATAAGTAAGCATTAACTTTAATTTAGCAGTCCTATCAGTGCTAGAATTCCAGACCCTCTATGTCTTTACCAGTCATGGAGATTCAGCTTTCCTTACTTTTTAAATCTTTGTGTATTTTTTGTTCAGAACAGTTGCATGGATCAGCCTTGTGTCAGATACACGGAAGTGTTTATGCCTAATGTTTTTACTTACAAACTACACCCTGGAAGGTGTATATGCTATACATTTGTCTGCAGAGACAGGTAACAGAATGCACAATCATAGCAACATAATAATTTGAGATCTTCCCAGAGGTGTTTTTCCAACACTTTACCCAGCTTTTCTCCCTCAATTCTATTGCTGCAGTTTAAAACTCCTTCTGTTCTTTAGGAGAAAAAAAACTTCTAAGAACAACTCTGTTGTGGGTCTTTAAGAACACACAGTTCTTCCAACAGAGTTAAGACATTCCATGTCTGTGTTTCAGTATGGCCTCTGTGAAATCCTGGCAATTGACATCTGAATTTTTCCAGTGCTTTGCATTCAGCGTTTCCCCAAACCATTGGTGAAAGTCCAGAACCTTTAGTCAATTCTGGAAGATGCATTTCTAGCACATTTTTTCAACCTAAAGTTGAAACTCCTCAGGGAGTGAAAAAGGGTTAAACACTTGGAAAATCTGGCTCTGCACTCTCACATGTTCTAGTAAGAGTAGAACAGAAGAGGTCTTCATAAAAGCAAAAGAGACCAAAAGGCATTCCACACAGCATTTCCTTACTTTGTCAGCTTAACTGTGTTGAATTCTGGTCACAAAAGCTGTATGTTTAGTGCACTGTTCCATGTGTGTATTATATCTTTGGTAGCTTACCCAGATGGCTCTTCAGGTAGGGACAGAGTGTTTTCCTGCCTGAAGGCATTATAGAAGAACTACTGGAAAAAAATTACCATGAAGTGGGGATCCAATTTTATATCTCATCAAAACACTTATTTTCACACCACGTATTTCATTATGAAATGCAGTAATGATCAGCAATTGTGCACAGTCATGATTGTAACAGTGCTCCTACATTAGCTTCATATTTGGCACTCACTGGTAGGAAGTACTTATTTTGTTGCTGTTGAAATTCAAGGTAAATTGCACAAAGGTGTAACACTAAACATTTCATGTGGAGCTTCAAGATTAAACTTAGTGCTGTATGAAAGCTGTTGAATCCAGTCTTTGGAATTTAGTTCCAAAAAGAATAGCATATGTGTTTAAGACATAGTGCAGTGGAAAGACGGTATACAAATAAGAAGGTGGAGTAGGTTGTCTCGTTGTGTGAACCAGAGGACTGTGGTTACTGTGTTGTGGAACATTAAATAACATCATGTAGACTCATGGATGTTCTTAGAAAGGTTTCAATCATTAGGGTTCCCACACAAACAAATTCTAAACACTCACTCTGTCACATTTCAAACTCTGATTTCTATCTCTACATCCAAAAGTACATTTAAATTTAAATCAAAATTTTCATTAAGAGGAAAGGCAATTTTCTCATATTTTATATGGAGAGAACATTTTATTGCGAAATATTTTATCTTTGAATTCCAATTTAGAATGTTAAAAAAAGTAAAGAGCAATGTTTTATACTGAAGTTGGGGAGAATTGGGAGAGGAATTAGGAGGACAAAGTGCTCATTAGCTGAAAAGCAGATGGTACTCAGCTGGAGTTTTTTCAGAACATTCTTGCATAGCCTTGTGTTTTTATAGGTTTGAAAGGGCAGCCCCAGAAAGACACTTGTAAAAAAACCAAAGATTTTTACTTTTGAGGTTAATTCAGATGGAAGGGCTATTAGTAATTTTCAGGGGTCTGAGTAAGTGGGAGAGATATTCTACAAGCTGGGAAAATATCATACTAATCAGGAATTGACCTTAAAGAGACACTGCATCCTTTGACTGCAGAGTCAGGATCAACACTCATTTTACGCCCCTGCATTTTTTGCAAAGGACACCTGATTCACTTCACTTTTATTTAAACAAATTAATTTATTTCAGGTGACTAATTAGCTGTACAAGGAAGCAGATAACTTTTCTGTTTGAAAAAAAAAAAAAAACCAAAAACAAAAAACAAAACAAAAACCACCAAACCTTGGAATTGGAGACTACACACACACCCCCCAATAACAAGATAAGTTAAAATATGTTTGCTGCCTAATCTAGGGGATACATAATAAGTTCTTGGTGGCAAAACACAGTCTTTTCCAGTACCCATGGTTTGAATAAAATCTAGAAAGTTTTACACTTGGAAATTCATTAATGGGTTTTTTGCTTTACTTGTTGTGTTTTTTCCAAATATTGTGATTATTCAGTCTGTTCCTCAATATTCAAGTTGAAACAATAAAGTGGAGGTTTGTCAAACTAATAAAAGGCTTTCATAAGTCAGTTTTTGTGTTGTGTGAATTTTTTAATGTTCCTGCCTGCATTCTCACTGCCAGGTAGATGGAGCTGCAATAAACAATAATCAGAATCCACAGTCTTTCCATAAAATCACCACATCGTGAATAGAGTCTTAGTAACCTCTGTATTATCTTGCATGACTGTGGAAAATGAACGGCCACTGCATGAAGTGATCTATAAAGCATATATTACTTCCACTTCTTCAGCTCTATTATTGCAATTGCTTTCCCATTTTCTGGCACGGATAAAATCATCAAGAAAAGGAATAACATATCACATACGTCTAGTATATAGTACCGTTTTAGAAAAAGAATGCTTGCTAGATTAGCTGACTAGCTCCAATTCTAGTATGTGAATCTCTGGATTTAAATCATTTCACAGATGAGCACTGTGCTGGTTCTCATACTTCAGCTTTACCAGCTGATAAATGCTTTCCTTCATCTGAAGTATGACCGTTGTCATTGACTACATCTGTCAAAAAGCCTGAGATTAATCTTAAAATACTTTTCCGTTGACTGAGAACACTTCTGATTGTGTCTGTAACATTCATGACTGCACTTCTATCTTCTGAAGTCTGTCATATCATCACAGTCATCAGACAGACTGACATTAATAAGGACTATTGCTTGAAGTTACAGGAAAGATGACAGATTTAGCAGTCCACAGAAAATATTTCTCTGGAGATGCTCTGTTCGAGGAGAGGATCGGGAAGTAACAATAAAACTGAGACAGGCTGACCCAGGAACTCTTCAGGCTGTACCTCTTTTATAGAAAACCAGCAGGCTCTAAGCCTCCTGAAGTCAGCAAGTCTCTGCTGTCTTCAGCAGAACTTGAAGACTACCCAAAGACTTGTCAGTGGTTAAAGCTATGAATCCAGTAAGCTTGCTGTTGGTCACTCATCACTCATTTCTATTTAGATTTTAAACTCATAAGACATTTTTAAAATATCTTTTAATTCTACAGTAAAACAAAGAACAGAAAACAGTAAAATAAAGCAGAAGAGTTAAAACTGAAATACAATGGACAAAGCATATGCTTTCACATCCACATTTGATAAGGATATGCACCTTTTTAATAAAAATGTAAACAAATGCAAACTCAAGAAGATAATAATGTAAACTAATACATCATGAAGCACTATAATAGAGCAGAGAATTGCACAATTTTTAGATAGCATTTGGATAAAGGATATGGTGCTATTTGAGGATATCTCTGGGCTACAGATAACTGAAAGGTTTATTCTGCTAAGACTAAAAAAACAGTACTTGAAATATACCTTCTAATATGAAATTTTTTAAAAAAGAAAGGAATTATTAAACTTAGAAAAAATGTGAAACTAATAAAAAAAATTATTTTAAAAAGTTTGGGTGGACTTTATGATGGGAATCTCATGTACCAAAATCAGCTATGTCTGTGTTCCTTGCTGGGTTTCTTGTTCCATTTAAGTTGCAGATACAGTTCAACAGACTTCTGAGACATATTTTCACTCAGAATCTTACACATCTTTTCTGTGTAATCCAAAAAAATCTTCCACAATTTGGAAGTATTTAACTTTCTACCTCTGTTAGGCATCCCTAAAAAATCATTACGGCCACCTTTACTTCTCACAGAAGCTGAAGAAAGACTGTAGTGTGGCACTCCTATCACTATCACACAGTAC
This sequence comes from Zosterops lateralis, assembly GCF_965231275.1. Lineage (NCBI taxonomy): Eukaryota > Metazoa > Chordata > Aves > Passeriformes > Zosteropidae > Zosterops > Zosterops lateralis. The sequence goes on from NC_139800.1 coordinate 52,176,697, forward strand.
ATACTTGTAATTGAAAGTTGTAGCAATGCTAGTTACATAGGAACATGAACAAGTAGTCAGCTGCTTGGTTAAACTACACAAATTAATACCAGAAAAATTGCAATTACATGCATGTTTTTGTACTTGTACCTAGGATCAAGGACAGACTGGAGGGTAAGGGAGCAGAATAAGCAGGAGTAAGTGCTGCCATGTCATTCAAAGTCCTTCCTTTTCATCTCCTCCCAATTAGCTTTATCCAGTCTAGTTCAATTATGGTGGAAATGCTTTTACTTTTGATATCCTTTGTCTCTCAGTTTCAGTTATTCTGTTAGACTGATTTTTACTCAGTTGAACTGGAACAGGCTTCAAAATGTATTAGCTCCAAAAGGTAAGCCTTTAAAGAAAGCCAACACCAGCAGTACTCACAGAATCATGCTCATCTGGAGATTACTCCACTTGTAGTGATGGTTCTCTCTTTACAGGAAATGCTGGCTCAGAAATGAACTTTCCTAAACTGTGTCTTAAATTGCACAGTGACTCACTCAGAGGGCTGCCTGATTTCATTTACAGACAACTTTTCAGAATAGTAGGTTCACCTCCACTTTAGTCAAAGCAACAACATCAGCTAATGTTAAGAGCTGTTTTTCAGAAAAAATCCAAGAGCAGCTCAGTAGTGAACTTTATCCTATTTAGCAACAGCATACAACGTCTTGCATTTCTCTCCCAAGATTTTCAGGTCACTGCAATAAGATGGCAGATGTCACTAGGAAACACCAAGCTTTCTTCTTAATTCTTTCTGTGCTCCAGACAATGGAGATGAAATGGAAGTGGGGGTACAAATTCTTGTTTCAGTTTGTATCCACTGTAATTTCTCTGCTTCATCCTCCTCTTTTGATGGAAGTTATTCCTCACACAATGCACACCTCATTTTTCCCTTTCATAGCCCCAAACAGCCACATCCACAGGGTTTATGATACCACTAAACGGCAACACTACACTATCTCCTTTCCCATGGGAGCACCTCACAGGCTGGAATGTCCAACCAGCTAATTTTGAAGTCATGGTGGCTGCTGGCTGATGATTTCCCATCAAAACCAAATCAAGAAGTAACACTGGGAGCAACCTTCTGCTCTGGTAGCTGGTGGGCCATTTCTATGTACTATTCCTTAAGATGAGTTTTTGCTTTTTTTATATTTTCAGTGCCACTGCTGGGAGAAACACCTGTTAATAAAGCCTGAGCTAATATATTCACACAGCCAAAGGGATGTGTTATCTCTTTTCTAATTTTCTAATTCAGCAGAATGACCTAACAGACTGAAAGCAGAAGGGATACTGGAGTTAATGAGTGAGTAGGAAGCAGGATTTCAGAGAGGATGACTGGCAAGGACACCTGGTATTGGACTATATGAAACTCTGTTGGCATCTTGAAGAGTCACAGAAGTGCTGGTGACTTCCTTCTGGGTGACAGAGACTTTCTTACCTTCAAGCCAGTATGTGACCATGTCTCCTTTCCCCTACAAAAGAATATTAGTCATGGGGTTATAATACTATCTGTCAATTTTCTTACTACAACTCAAAAGAAGCCCCAAAAGGAGAAATACGTGTCTGTCCACCACTTTACATAGAGGAAAAAAGAGGCATAAAACTCCTCCTTGAAAGATAATAGCAGTAGTATCAATTAAAACAATTCTTTGAGGTCCCAACCAAAACTGGGTCCACAAGTAAGTTAATTCTCTTGTGGAACTCATATGATGATTTGTGATGTCTCTGAAGGACCTTTTTTTGATTTCAAATAGTTGTGACAAAGAATGTGCCATGAAGGACTTGCAAGGTTGACTAGGTCCTTCATCTCTGACTTACCAGGTTGGTCCCATGAACAAGTCCATGGAATTGGTCCTGGCTTAAAATCTGAACCTGCTGTCTATCAGTACAAGAATTAGTCTAACCAAAGCACTGTGAGATACAGAGGACTAGAAGATATAGGGGACTGCAAGGGCTAAAATTCAGGGACTCCAGAGTACTTTCATACTCTCCTCTCTGAAAAGCTGAGTATAAATGTTGCATACGCACCTTGACTTGTAAATTCCCACGGCATACTAACACATACTCTCCAATCTGCTCCAACAGCTCGTATGCACTTGAACTGCACTGTATTTTAAGAGCTGGAAAGAAAGATAAATATAATATTAGTAAACAATTTATGTATCTAAGATCAATCTCCCAAAGTGTGTAAAAAAATCAAGACTCATTAATGAACTCGCCCTTGGGTTTTTTTCCAAGTCTTTGCTTTCATTCCATGTTATTTATTATTCAAAATGTTTGCACACAAGCTCCAGTATCCTGGCCTGTTTGTGAGAGCATCTCAGGAGAAATATGGGCCTGTAAAAAAAAACTACTCTTCACTTTCTGCATCTAATAATATTTTTGTACTCTTCACAGTTGTCTTTCTGTGCTACTGATAAGCATCCTTTTCATCTGGTGAAGGTAACCATACAGAATTCTACCTCCTGGTCAATAAAGAGCCAGTACTTTCTTTGCACATTTAGTTTTCAGCAAAATCTAAACATTAAAAAAACAACCATCCTTGTTCTGACTCCAAACCTGTAAATTAGGACAGCTGGAAAAGACGATACGAACATAATTCCACAATGTTTTAACAATGTGATTTTTCTTTAGTAGAAATTTTATCTTGATGTAAACCTCCCCTGTCCTGCCTTTTAAAAATGATGGAGGAAGTATCAAGAAGGAGGACAAATAGAAGAAATTCTTCTTTTGCTGGAAAGCAAAATTTTGCTGAAATTCTAAAAAAAATTTTTTAAAATTTTTTTCTCCTTAACATTCTGTGACACACAGACAATCATTATGCTTCTTTGTTTTAGAAACATCCCAGATGGTAGTGGGATTGGCTAAGATTGTCATACTGATTTTTCTTATATCAGAAAATGACACTTTTATAATGTCCACTTTTATTTGTTTACATGTTTTTTTAGAGTCTCAGAACACTGCCTGTAGATCAGGAGATATATGTTTCAAAAAATATTGACACATATCTCAGAAATATTCTTTGCAGTAGATACATTATATTTCAGCGTGTCATCTTGCTTGAGAACAAGACACTAGCACTAAGATTCCAGGTGACAGCATTTTTAATGCACATTGCTAGTAATTAATCTATTTTAAAGTGATAATCTTAGGGTTAAAACTTGGTTATGTAATTTGAGGTCCTCAGTATGTGGCCAGAGAAAGAGGGAGAGCAAAATAAAGGCTTGAAAGATAAATGCTCTGTCTTTATTTCTAAGTCTATAGTGTTGATCCACCATCTGAGAAAGAGACTGGCATACAGAACAAAAGATAACCTGTGAATGATGGAAGCAGATTTTGAAGGTATTAGTTTCAAAGGAGTTCAGATAAGATGATATGAGGAGCATGAAAGGAGTTATCTGGGAGACTGACAGAAAGAAAATGAAGTTTTAGGTGTTCCTTCCAGTTTAGCATTTGCTTTGGAAAAAAATGGTGAGAAGGAATGGATGCTAGTGATTCTCAATTCCTTTCAAAACTTTCAAATCCATAACTTAGGACCATTCCCCTGACTTTCTGCCTTGTTTTTAGTGGATCATGATAGATGCTGAAAGCATCAGTTTTTACCATGAAATTAAACTTGAAGAATCTTGCATGTGTCTAGTTCATTTACAATGGATTACAATGTGAGCCATAAAATTACTCAGCTCTGTTTAATGAAGGAAAAGAAACAAGATATTAGGGTTCTGTGACATTGAATCACTCTTTTTTTTTTTTTCCTTTTAGTTCTTGTAGATCAGCTACAATATTTCAGAATCTAAGGTTCAATTTTTCATATTGGCTAAAGACAGAGCTAACTAAGTAAACTTGGAGCTCTGTTACCTCTTAGGAAGAAGTGGTGAGAATACCTCCACAAAATTTCTGTTTAAGCTCTTTTCTAGAGGACATACATAATCTATACGGTCAAACAGTCAAACACAGACACAGCTCCCATGGTGTCATACTGTTTTTTGTGTTCTCCATTAGAGAAAGTTATCAGCAATAAAAGAGGAGTAATGAAAATATTTTTACCATAAATCCAGCTGAGTTCCAGGAACAAATAGAAACAGTAAGCATAACCACTTGCCTCTCATTTTATTTTATTCCTACATTTTTTTTACTGTAAAGAACTTCAAATCCACAAAAATCCCTTTCTGAAATTTGAGAAAAAAGGGGATCTGGTTACAAAAATGGTTGTAGAGAATATCACTCAAATGATTTGCCCCTAGGCAGACTGGACCCAGAAATCAAGAACCTCTTTACAGGATTCAGAATAATTTGAATAGGTCAGGACTCAAAACTCAGCCTAATGTTTTTAGAGAACTAATGTTCTAATGTTTTTTAAGAACTATATGTTCTTAAATTTTTTAAAAGAACTAATTCAGGGATTAATAAAACCCCACCTGCAGTTTCTTCTTGATTACCTTCACTGGTAGATTCCATCCTGGAAGCTGTGTTCACAGTATCTCCAAATAAACAGTACCGTGGCATTTTGGTTCCAACAACTCCAGCTACAACTGCCCCTGTTAAAAAATAGAATAAAAGACATTTCATGTTTATAAATCACATAATCAGTCATACAGCCTTATGGCTGCTTCCTACACTATCTTAAATCTAATTTGTTAACCAGATAAAGTATGAATGTCAGTATTGTCTTTACAAGGGTTACAAACCTGTCTTACAAGTGATTTAAAACATGGAAGATATGATTTCTTGGAAAGACAATGTATGCTGATTAGTTGGCAGATGCTGGGCTACACAGGACATGTCCAACTCTATCTATCAAGAAGGAATTGCAATCATACATCAGCTTAAATCAGGGAGCTAGGACTCTGAGAGTGAAGGCTAGATCAGAATGTCAAGAAACAACTCACTGTTTTGAGAAGACAACAGAGATAAGGAAAACTAAGAGATAAAGAATGGCAGTTCTAACTCACATCAGCAAAGACATGGGGGCTGTGGGATGTTTCCAATGTTGTACTCAAAAATGAGGTACCAATATCGCATGTATCCAATAAATTATTCTGTTGGGATGACCTCTATGCTGTGTTCCACTGCATATCAAAAAATTAACTTTATTTTTAATGGAGAGGAAATGGCCACTACAGATGCATTTGTAAGGCCAGTGAAAGACTCTTCTGCAGCTTTCTCAACATACCTGAATGTATTCCTGCTCTTATCTTTAGGAGGGTACTGGGCTTGTGTGGGATCCTAAAAGTCTTGCAGACATCCAGAAGATCCAAAGACATGCTTGCAATCTCACCAGCATGAAGGATCCCATTCTCCTTGGGTACTCCTGACACCACCATATCTTAAAACAACAGTGCAACTGTGTTAGCCTTTGGCATTACACATACATTTAATAAAGCATACTGCCTACAATTTAAAAAAAAAAAAAAAACCAACTTTAAAATATTTAAAAAAAAAGAAAGAAGCCCTATTCTTTCATGTCCCAAGGCATAGTTGTGCCTGCTGAGCAAAGAAAGCCAGAATAAAATCGGCTCATGTGTAGAATTACTTTAGGCATGAAAAATGTTCTATTTCTTTCTTATTTTTACATCAGATTTATTCCCGCCAATCCTTTCTTTCTTCATCCTCCCCTCCAATGAGAATGCTTTAAGTGGGAGAGACCATGCAAATATGGACAGATATCATAAAAAAAGGCAATGACTCCAACTAGACTTTGACCTATGCTTCCTGCACTATGCTTTCAAAACTGATGATGGGTTCTAGGGGTCCCAGAGTGCTGAGCTGGACTACCAGACTGTGAGAATGATAAACTCCCACTAAACCCTGAATTTATGTGGGATTTGCTGCTCCAGTTTGATCCCTGTAAATCTATGGCACACGATGGGATTCATCCCATAGTACTCAAAGAACTGGTGAAGTTATTGTAAGATTTCTGAAAATGCTTTTTGAATGGCCAGGGAAATCTGGAGAGGTCTCAGTCTCCTGGAAGCTGAAAAATGTTGTCCAAATTTTCAAGAATGGCAGGAGGGATGACCCTGCAAACTACAGGCTTGTCACTTTCACTTTAGTACTCAGCAGAATTTTGGAGAAGATTTTTCTGGGAGGTAATGAAAAATATCTGAAGCACAACACACTCATAGGTCACAGCCAGCACGGCTTCATGACTGGAAAGCCCTGATTGTCAAATCTGATTTCCTTTTATGACAGGATAACCCACCCAGATGACCAAAGAAAACAAGATATGTAATATTTTTGGATTTCAGTAAAGCTTTTGATACTGCTTCTCCCAAGATCCTTCTGGACAAACTGTCTTGCACACAGCTGGAGAAACGCATCATGTGATGGGTGAGCAACTGGTTCAAGGGTCAGGCACAAAGGGTTACAGTGAATGGGGTGACCTGACACTAGGGGAGTTTCACAGGGTTCCATTCTCAGCCCTCTGCTCTTCAGCATCTTCATAAACGGCTTGGACACTGGATCGGAAGGGATACTGAGTGTGCCGATGCTCCTGAATTGCCTCACAAGCAGAAAGGCCCTGCTAAGAGACCTTGAAAACTTAGAGGACTGGGCAATTGCTAACTTCATGTTAAAAACAGAAAACTGTCAGATTCTGCTCCTGGAATGAGGCAACCCTGGATGCACAAACAGACTGGGAAAGGAGAGGCTGGAAAGCAGAAATGAGTGCAGGAAAGGGACATGAGGATCCTCGTTGAACATGTCCCCTCAGTGCCCTGGCAACCAGGAGGGCCCCCGTGTCCTGGAGTGCACCAGGCACAGCATCACAGCCAGGCAAGGGAGGGGATTGTCCTGCCCTGCTCTGCACTGGGGCAGCCTCACCTCCAGTGCTGGGGGCAGTTTTGGGTGCCACAATACAAAAAAGACATTGAGCTGTTAGAGAGGGTCCAGAGGAGGGCCATGAGGATGGTGAAGGGCCTTGAGGGGAAGCTGTGTGAGGAGTGGCTGAGGTCACTGGGTCTGTTCAGTCTGGAGGAGATTAAGGGGAGACCTCACTGCAGTTAGAACCTCTTGTGAGGGAAAGAGGAGAAGCAGATACCGATCTCTTCTCTGTGACATGATCCAAGGGAATGGCATGAACCTCTGTTAGGAGAGGTTTAGGCTGAATATAAGGAAAAGGTTCTTGACCCAGAGGGTGGCTGGGCACTGGAAAAGAGTCCCCAGGGAAGTGGTCACAGCACCAAACCTGATACAGCTCAAGAAGTTTGTTCTCCGGCACATGGTGTAATTCTTGAGGATGGTCCTGTGCAGGGCCAGGAGTTGGACTCAATGATCCTTGTGGATCCCTTCCAACTCAGAGTATTCTATGATTCTATGATTCTTTGATTCTGTTACTGTGTAGGGCAAGAAACTGGTCTTTTAGGGATCTATGGGGTGCATTTATTCAGTAATTTTATGCTCAAGAATGTGTTTAACAGTTCCACAGAGAAAAAAGAGTGGGCTTCCCCCCCCCACCCCCCCCCCCACCTATCATATAGGAATTCTGTCTGTCTCATCCAAAAGCCCAGTTAGATTCCCTTAGGTTTTACAGAACTCATTTTTAATCATAGTCTATCCCCACCAGATTGTCATGGTAGTAAATATAAAGCCATTTTTCTACAAACTCAAAGAGAAGATGCAGTCAAGCCCCTACAGTGTATTAGGAGAAAGAACATTGTTATGGTCTTTGCAAAAAAACAGATAATAAAGCTTAGGGTATGGCATCTATGATCCCATGTAAATGTAATTTTTTTAGTTGTGTTCCTGTGATACAGAAGTTGCAACTGGGATTAATCTTCTGCCAAGATTTAAAATAAGACCTCACTAGTTATAGGGAACAAATAAACAGCAGTGGTATTTTACTCAATTAATTTTTTCCATTCACAACATTTATCAGTTGTACAAATGATTAAAGGTATGCAGGAAAATGTTCCTAAAGTTTGTTAGGGCTCTGGTAGGATTCATTCCCTAATTGTTTTATTTGGTCTTCCCACTGATAAGAAGCTTTCCAAATCTCCTTCAGCTGTTATTCCTTGTCATCAGAGAGTCTCTATCTTGATGCCGCAGGCCCCATCATTGTCCACAGTTCAAGAAACTTACAGGCATCTCCTATTGTCTCCACCTTATAGACATCATAGTTATCTATGATTTCATCAAAAGTGGTATAAAGCTTGTTCAAGAGATCTACCACTTGGTATGGTGTGCTGCTGCTGGACAGCTCAGTGAAGCCGACGATGTCACTGTTAACACACAACAGGAAGAGCATAATCATCCACTGTCCTAATCATTGCTGATTAGTAACTTTAAACACACAGTAAAAAATTCTCAATGCAAGTACATCAACCTTCTCTTTTCAATAATTCTTTTGATAAGATTCTTATTGGATAGTTTTTCTTCATTTATTTAAATTTACAAAAGACTTCTTCCTTTTAAAAGGACAGACTAACCTATGTTTTTTTTTTGCTTAGCAATGCAGTAAAGCATTTTTACAGGTAGACTTTAATTTGTAACAGACTGAGCAGTCTTCAATTCTGAGTTATAATTAATGAAAAAAAGGGAACTTGATATCTGTTCATTCTTCACAAGTGAAGGCATGCCATTCATATGTTGCTTCCTGTACACATAAAAAATTTAAAGCTGTAAATCCATGTGCACTCTAAGGATAGACAAATTTTCTTTACATAGTCTAAATAGTGGATTCTTTACTTAGGCCTATCTTGTAAAACATACATTCATGCATGTGTAACACATGTAAAGTGATGTGCTGTTATTTGTTAGAGTTCCAGAGTAAAGCCATTTTTATTTAAGTAATTATAATGAAAAGTAGGGAGGTATGAGAATTTTGAAGGACACTCTTTTGCAGAGCCACCTGTTACAATAGGTGCCAGTTTAGATAGAAATTCTGTACTTAGTTAGGAGCTTCAACTCCACTCAAAGCCTAGAAATTTCTTCTGTAGGAGATAATTCTAGTCCTATCTTTCATTTTTTGTTTACCTGAAGAAGATGGTGGCACTTGAGTAACTTTGAGCTTGTGCATGTTTTCCTTGCCTGAGATCATCTGCTACTTGTTTCGGTAACATACCTGTTGTAGAAAGTAGAGCACTTTAATCTTTTTACGGGGACAAAAGAACACATTAAATGTAACATGTTGGTTTGAAGGCACAAAAATGTTCATAAATGCAAAATATTATGAAGGTGATAAAAAACACTTTAGCATCAAAATCCTCTCTGCTGTAATGTGAGAATTCACAATAAATCTCACTGATAACACATCCAGATTTTTCATATGGCCTATAACTTTTAGGCCAAACAAACCAGTATCTATATGTTCCAAGAAAGAGTAAGGTTAGATTCTAATGGTGTGATCTGGGATTTTACTAATTCTTTCTTTGTCAGCTCTTTGGTAGTGCTTTCTACCCATGTTAGGTTTGTTTAATAACTCTTTCCTGTTTTGTTTTTTTTTAATCATCTTTTTTCCCCCTATCTTGCACTTTCACATCCCTTTGGGTATTTTTCCTCTCCTTTATGCTACTCCCATCTCTATATGCCATTTTTTTCTCACAGAATTCTGGAACATACACTGCCATCAAAAGTAGCCAACTATGATTCCCCAACATTTCTAACTATGTTAAAGGCCTGCACATCAGTGCAAAGTCCGAGCATTATGGATTTTGCTCTCAGATGAGTGTAGGGGGGATTTACAGAAAGTGGCTAAACATCTTTCCAGCTTTGCAAGAAATAAGTATATTCATTCTTTGCTAGCTAAATGTTACCTATTAAATAATTACCTATCAAAGGGTTCTTGTTTGTAGTTAGACAGCTGAAATAAAATTATTATGGAGAAGAATATCTAGAGGGTTTTTTCTTTATAACTTACTATACAACAGACGATCAGTCTTCTGTTTTTCATGTATTAAATCCTGGGTTCTCTCAGAAACCAGTATCTCCAGATGTTTGTTATATTTCTCCATCTAAATAACAGAGAATTTTCTAAAGTTTTTCAAAAATTCATCTATTTACTGAAGCCGATGGATAGAATTTAAGTATTTCAATGATTCTGCTTTGAAAATATTCAGAGATTAAAAAGGGCACAAGTCTAAGACACCTGACACTTTTTTACAAAATCCAAAGATCAGATTTCTCCTTAAGTAAGTTTATGAATCTAGACTTGAGGTTGTTGCTTGCACACAAGACAGTAGAAGCTAATTTCAGACTTTTCAATTTTCATGCAAACTTTAGGGGCCAAATCTAATGCAGAGAGCAACCTACCGACAAAATCTTAACACAAAAAAAAAGGTATCTAAGTCTCAATCTTTTATCAAAACCTCACAATGCGCTTTCATAAACTATGAAAGTCTATAGTCTGTAGTCTATACTTTGCTTTTTGCATCCCTCCTCTGTGTGAGGCAGTAATCTGTGAGGGCAGGAATCTTCCTTCTCTGCTGATGGGCTTGAGATACTCTGCTCAAAATGATTTATAAACATGCTATTTGTAACATGCAGGGATCCTATATCCCTGGTAGTATAAGACCACTGAGCCACAGGGAAGAGGTAATATAGTTTGCAAACAACATTTGACTGACAAAAAAAAAAAGTTCAGCCAAGAAGTTGAGAAGTTAAAAACCTGAATGCAAAGAAAAGCTGCGTTTCAAGCAGAAGTGCATCTACAGGCAACTCAACAGAACTGAACAAATAACTCTGGATTTTTTCAACAAACAAGAGGTTTAAGATTTAAAAAAAAAAAAAAAAAAAAAAAAAAAAAAAAAAAAAAAAAAAAAAACCAAAAAAAAACCCGGAAGGATAGAAGTGAAATATATTGAAAGTGAGCAAATTTGATTGGATTAAAATGCTAAATTTACCAGAGTCATCATCATGTCAACAGGGCTAACAGGATTCATCTTGTACAACATTTTTTTGATTTGTTCAAATGTAGGTCTTTGGGATGGATTATTTTTTCTGCACCTTTCAATTAACTGCAGAAGAGAAAGAGAGTGAGAAAAGCACATAGCCTTTTATTATTCCAAGCACAAGCAGTGTTTTAAGTTAAAACTTCTGTTTTCTTGATGCCAACTGGCTGTGTGAAGCTCTATCTGCAGCTGGTGAAAAGTGTCAGAGCTATATTGAAGCCTCTGGAGTTCTACAGGTTTTTGCTGAATGAAGGATATTAGTTAATGAAAATGCTGCTGTGGGAAATCATGAGTAAGATATACATGTTCCTTCTGCTGAACTCTGTTTAAGCTCTTGTCCTGTGCTGTAAGAGAGTGCTATGCTGTTGGAGTCACACACTGTTTTCAGAGGACTTGTCTGTACACAAATTTCACAAAAGATTAAGAGCTGAAGAACCCTTTGAGAATGTTACCTTCTGATTAAAGACCAGTGCTGCTGAGGAGCTTTTTACATTTATGTTGTTACAAACCAGCAAAGGTGAATTATACAGCACTTAAACTGAAACGAGGATGTCCCCATCTTGTCCTGGTTTAATTAAACTGGGAGGGAGTGTACTTTATTGCGGTTACAGAAGAGAGACTTATTGCATAAGAAATAAACCAAACTCATAATTTGCTTGAGACAGACTTCATTATGTGAAAGCCCTCTGTCAGTAAGCTAGATATTACTAACATGAAATATGTATGGAATTCAACACTTTATAATAAAATTAAATTGCACAAAAATCAATGATTGAATATTAAAAACATAACCTATTACACTGGAAGGGACAACTGAATCTTTCGTTGTCACAATGAGAGGTTTTTATTAAGGATAGTAAATATTATCATTTTACCTTGTACTTCTTGATTTCTGGGTTATTTATATTTATCAAAGGTAATATTGCCATTCAAATTCTGTGACATGTGGTAAATTCACTTCAATAAATGATTTTTGTATACAGTATTGTATTTTACTCACCTCTACATAATCTGTGGGACAAGGGCAAGAATTCTCAGCCTTTCTGGAAATTAGTTCTGCCAAAGGTGGGCACCAAGAATATTCAGCTAAAGGCACATCACCTTTCTAGAGAAAAGGGGATTAAAAAATATTGAAACAAGTTTTGTAGTTCTCATGCCAGCCACTGAAAATACATTACTACTATCATCATCACTTTCATAACATCTTCCCTATCACTTCTAAGTCAGCTTTTTTTTTACATAAGAGCACAAGGGAAAGAAAGGATAAAAAAAACCCCAAAAATGTAACCCAGTCTAAAATAGGTCACCTTGTCTAAAAGCTTATTCATGGCTGACAGGCTTTAATCTCAGCATTTATATGGCATAAGCAACTTTTGAAACAAATTAATACCTGGCAAGATATTGGGAAACTTTTAAGAAACCACAAGGACTGTATCAATCTATTATGATAAACTGTCAGAACTGGAAAAATAGTCGTTTAAAATCTTCATTGTTATAAATCTTGTTAAGCAAATTATTTCAGAGAGAACATGGTTTCATATCCAGACCATCTGTTTTCAATTTCAAGGTGCATTCTTTTTGTATTTGCATTTAGCAGTGATCAAAAGACACATGCAAAACAGACATTTTCCTTATGGAAAGCAGCTAATTTGCTTTTTCTATGTTATTCTTATTACTGCAAGATTCCACTAAAAGGACTTGTAAAATGACAGGAAAAGGAAGAAGCTGGAGAAAAAGGAAGATATTAATACATACATTCTCCCTGCATCCACCTAGTCATTAAGCTTCACAAAACTAATTGAAAGGCAGTTTTGGAGCTACATTTTTTTTTATTGTATGCTCTTCTTCAAAACTCTGAAAGGGAAAACTGGTAGATCTATGAGGAAACTCTGATTGCATGTTCCACGAGAACTGAACTGGCATCCATAAAATCATGAGGAAAATACACGCTCAAAAAGTAACTCAAAAGTGCAGTAACTCCAATTTGGTTTGTGTCTTTGGCAGAAACAGAATCAAAGTTGTCATGCAAATTCTACAGATAGTCCATCTTTACTCACAGCCAAAGGGTCACTTCTTGTGGCAATTTCTAGTAAAATGATGGCATAACTGCAGAATAAAAATGAAGAAAAAATTTAATGCAATAACAGTTAACTGAGTCAATGATTTCTTATTTTCATAATTTCTCATTTCTCCCCATTCTATGACTGAAATCTCAGTATCTCAAAAGGAAGGAGGGCAATGGTGCTGCTACTTGTTGCTACTTTGTGTTTTCAGAGATCTATTACTGAATGTTTCTCAACAATTCCCTCTCATGGTTATAGGTCCCAGAGATGTTTGAGTTTGACAGACATAAAATCAATTTTCTCTGTAAGAATTAATGGAATCCAGAGGTGATATGTGCAGGTTTATGTACATGATTCCTACCAGTTAAACATAGAGGTCTGATTTTTGCCCCGGTCAAGAGGCAGGAGCAGGTTCATCAGAATCACCAGTAGGAGGAGTGGCTGTATTTCAGCCGCGGAAAAGATCACTGTTCTACAAAGTCTCCATGAAGTATGTGCTGACACAGTGTGTCCAGAGGAGATATTTTATAGTAAGCATTTCTCCTTGCTCCTTTGGAATTGTATTTTCATGGTCATTATCTTTCTCAGAAGAACTAAGCTCAAATACATTCATCAAGGATGAAGACTGGAAAAAGACAGTAAAAATAGAGATTTTAGTCCTTTGGAGAACTCATTGGAGATCTTTAAAAACAGTGATCTCTTGGAAGCAAGCACCTCCTCCAGCCAACAGACTGGATAAAGTTGCTTCTTTATATAGTGAAACTGTATAATAATTTACCCATGCATCCCTCTCAGCTTGGTAACACTTACTTTTTTGGAGAATATTGGCTTTCAATCTGTTGTGTTGCTAATGCTTGCATTGTTCTCTAAGACATTCTGTTGGTAACAGGATATGTTTATCTATCTTTCAGCCCACTTGTGGACCACCATTGGAAAATAAAATAATGCACATAAAACATTATGAATAAATTGGAAATTAATCTGATGGGATTTTTATATTAATTTTGTGGTGATTTGGTAGGAGAAAGCAAAATCAATCCTGGTAAGGCAGCAAAGCTGAAACAGATTTTCAAGGATAACAATTAGAGGATAGTAAGTCTGATAAAGCAGTATTGATTTAATTCATCTTTAGCTGCACTGCCCAATAAAATTCACTATCCATTGTGGATAGTGAAATTCATGTGACGATTACAAATCAAGAAAAACTAATCTAGGAGAAACTGTGACTGGAAACAGCCTCTTCAGCTCAAAACAGGAGCTCATGCTCCTGTTCTCATTTCCATTTTAGCTTTCCCTTCTGACCAACACTTTCCCTAGGAAACTTTAAAAGCAAGTGATTCATCTGTAAGAGCACACTAAATAACCAGTCCCATTCCTGCAGTTTCTCCCATTTTTTTTATTTGGGCCTCACCCTCAGGAATATTAATGGAATTTTTGCAGAGATTAAAAAGGATTTCACTAATGGACCAATGCTGCCTGGCCAGTGAGGCTAAACGCATGTATCAGGAAGGCTAACCTCCTGCTCATACCATCAAACACAAAATTTGTTAAAATGCATATTCTAAAGAACAGCCCAGATAAGAAAACAACTCTTTCAATGGTACAGGGTATTTCTCTATCTTCCCTCTCTGCATGTTGCTCTTCTCCCTTTTTTTGGTGCTATTTCTCACTGCTTTTACTTTTTCTTCTAACCAAGAAATAATAACTGCAGTACCAAAAAAGAAGATGTGGATTTTGCAGACATGTGGGTGGGACGGCAAGATAAATCCAGGAAACATTCACTGAATCTGACAAAAGTTCATTGTTAATATATGATATGAGCATATCAGATCTTAGACTATTTAAAGGGGAACCCTTGGCAAGAAATGCCTTTAGGAGACAAAGTCACCTGCGAAGTCAAATAATGGTATCTATCTAGAACAGGAGCAAAATGAGAACTACAAGCCAAGGAAACATTTTCTGGGATGCATTTTGGCTTCAGGGCAATGGTAAACTGGAATGTACAAGACAATCCTAAAATTATTGTTTAGTTGGAGCACAGTTCTTTCAAACACTACTTCATGTTGAAAAAGTACAGACCAACACAGGACAAATTACAGTAGCCAGAACAACCAACACAATCCCAAACTGCCTTAGCTGAGCTATTTTGGAGCAAATTCTAAGGACATATTTAAGCCTTTGGGCAGAAATGCTACTGAGACTTCAAGTCCTTGCCCAATTAATCTGATAGAATAGATAAAAATTAATTATGCTCAAGTACATTTTATATGCAAGCATTTGTTTACAATTGTGTTCCCATTTATCTGAAAAGTGGTTGGGTAGAAGCAATCCACCACTGGCAGGGAAAGCCACTGGAAAGCGATCTTCTATAAAGGCTTTCAGAAGGAAATGAATGAAGCCATTTGCTAGTGCATCCATTTTTTTCCGTTCTCTTTATTTTTTCCTCTGTAAACCAAATAGTGTCACCATATATATGCCTCCAAATAATTGTATTGACATTCAATTATAGAACTTCAATTATGTTCATTATGACATTCTAGAA
Organism: Zosterops lateralis; assembly: GCF_965231275.1. NCBI lineage: Eukaryota > Metazoa > Chordata > Aves > Passeriformes > Zosteropidae > Zosterops > Zosterops lateralis. The sequence goes on from NC_139800.1 coordinate 52,192,209, forward strand.
CATTGATGTTATTAACTTTTACAGTATTGCCATTGGTGAAAATAATCTACTTTTCATAAGAAACAACAGAAAAAAGGCTAATTAGACAATAGCAGATCTTTATGCCTTTTTATCTTACCAGTCAAGTGTCTCCTTATAAATCATTGGGCAAACTCTGCTTTTAAATTATGTCAGTGAATTCAGTATTTGGTTATCTACCTTGAAAGAGAAGAACCTGTGTTACCTATGCTGTTCTGTATTCCAGGACCAATCCTTTTAAAAATACAATCAAACATATACCTGGAGTGACAACAGAGTTACACCAAGCCCAACTGTCATTAAAGAATACTCAACATTATTAAAAGCCCAATCAGGAAAACTTACCTGTAGACATCTGACATAGAATTGGGTTCAACATCTGAAAGAGTATGTATTTCAGGAGCTGTGTAAATATGTATCAAATGCTGCAGGGATGAACTTGATCCATCAGGAGAATCTTCTTTTCTGTATGACTGCAAGCCATAATCTAAAATGGAAAAAAGCAGGAAGCAAACTATTCAGTGGATACTTCCCAGAAACATGTGCAGTACCAGAGATTAACACAGCTAGTCTAAAGGAATTAATTTTCCCTATTCTAAATATACATCTTAGTCTTGAAATAGTGGGGTTTGGGTGGTCTTTCTCCCCTAAACTATTGCAAATGTAGCATCTGGAAAATCAACTATTTGGGCAAGACTGGATGACAGCAGGGAAACTGAGCTACATGACCCATTGCAATCAGAATTATATTACGATTTTATCAAATTATTCTCAGATAATAGTCTCACCTAAGTGCAAGAGTTAACATGTAAATACAGGTTTCTGTTCTACTTTGTCCCTTGATCCTTTTCTCTGGTGGCAGGTTGATCAAGTAATTACTAGTTAGGCAGACTAACAACTGAAAATCAGATGGTGGGTGTTACTTGAACACCACTAGCATCAGAACAAAGGCAGCATAGATGTGAAACACCTTTCCATCTATAATTCTAGCCTAATATAGAAGAAATTCTTAGTATATGACTCAGAATCAGGAAGAAGGAGAAAAAAACTACTGACTTCTGTTTTCTTTCTTACGTAAACAGTACTCTTCCAAATGTATGTGAAGGCTGGATGCAGATATCTGGTTTTATTTGGAGTGACCTCTAATTAAGATGTTCCTGGGGACTGAATCTTTATGTGGAGGCCATTTTTAGAATAGCTAATACATTTGTTATTTATGAGGTTTGTTTGACATTACTCTATCCAGAAAAAACATGAAGATTTTAAAACACTACAGTTTGACACAGAACAGAATCAAAACAGAAGTTGCTGGATGATTTCACAGATATCTTTTTTAATTGAGAGGAGCTATGCTAAGGTGATGCAGTTGATGTAATTCAACTATGTCTAATTTTTATGTTTTTCTCCAGAACAGGCTCTAAGCAGAATAGGCAGTTTTGAAGGCAGAAGGATACTGAAGGAGCTGAGAAGCAAATCAGCTGGTCCTGTGTAGGAGCCTTAGTCATAGGATGTACCACTGAATAACAAATATGCTGCTGCTTCTAGGATGGCGATGGGTTAGACAGTATGATGACTACTCTAGGCAAGTAGATGAGATTATCATTGCCTAAATTCCCTTTGGCAGCTGCCAAACTAACCTAGACTCTCCAGTAGTTTTCCTGTTCCCACAGGTTGCTTTCCTGTACCAAGAGTAGACCTGACCTGTAGCTCCATCTCTGGGCAAATACAATTCAATGCTGTGAACAAGACTTAAAAGCTCTGAGTTGAGTCTGCTTTTCTCCATTAAACTACCTTGGGCTTACTAATCAGTCAGCATTACTGTATCTCTTTACACCATTGTCCATGCCTCAGGTTTCTATCAAAATAGAGAATGAGCGAGAGTTTCTGCTCAGATGTTTATAGACTGAATCATCTGTGGGATCTGAAGTGTGCATCTGTGACACATACTTAATGACTTGATATCACAACATGAAACTTGCCTCAGCACAAGGCACTGCTATACCAAGTCTGCTACAGTCAGCAATTCCACAGGAAATGTCAACATGAAAGCACTTGGCAAGAGTATTGCATGTGAAATTATAATTAGGGGGTTAGCTGGACAGTTATGAAATTTTTTTCTAGCCTTCTCTTTACCTGCAATTTTACAAACCCACCGGTCATCTATCACACAGTTATTAGACTTCAACCGTCCATGATACATTTTGTGGTGGTGGAGATAGGCCATTCCTTGAGCAATATCAGTAGCAAAAGAAAACCTGAAAGTTAAAAATCAGTGAGCTAGTATTTCCATTTTCACTCAAAAATGGCTCCAAAGCCTGCTGAAGTTTACAGAAACTTTCAATCTGTGTCCCTATGCTCATTTTTCCAAAATACTTAAAGTGACTGAAAACCTGTATCTCCCTGAGCTCACAGACCAAGACAGTAAAGTTTCTTCTAGAAATTGTTAGTACTTTTGTATCCTTGGGAACGCTTTCACATGTTTACAAGTGAGAGAATTTTATTACCTTCCTCACTTTATTTGGACAGCTTCCTTCCAAAAAAACCCATTTTTCTTTGCTGAAGGCAAGCATACAGCAGAAGCAGAGATTACATGTCAAGAGGATCACTCTCAAAAAAACAATGTCACTGCCTTTGTGAAAGTTTCATTGACAATGCAAGCTCATTTTTCTTGTCTTGGTAAGAATAATAAACCACTTGCAGGTATGCTGACCATTTCACCAATATGTCTTCACAAAGATGCAGTGAGTTTTAGTTAAATAGGGATACCTAATATATTTGGGAACAAAGTAAATTCATATGGGAAAAACTATTTTAAAATAGTTTTGCAGTATAGAGGAAGAGTTGAAAAGTCATTGGCTTAGCATTGCAAGAACCAAACATATGATTTCTCAAAACACCCAAAAGACAAATTGGACTGAATATTCAAATTTCCTTCCTTCCTTCCTGCCTTCCTTACCTCCCTCCCTCCCTCTATATCACACAGCACAGTCCTGTCTAGACAAGAACTTTATCTAAAATTAACATCTTGTCCTAAACAGCATATAGCACAGTCTATGTAATTTAGCTTTTCAAAAGCTGGATTTTTTTACCTGAAACCCCAGTTCAGAGGAATATCTTCATTGAGGAGCACATCACTCAGGCTGCCTTTGGGGCAGTACTCTGTGACAATAGCAACATTTGGAACTTCTATACAACCTCCAATGAATTTGCAGAGATTGGGATGGTCAAGTTCCCTGTGAAAATCAATTAAAATCACAGCACAACTGTAATTTTTACAGTAATTTTGTAGTGCAACTGGAAAACAAGTGCCTTGTCTTACAATGTAAAGAAAAAAGTAAAACAGACATAAGGAAATTTTGATCTTTTCTCTTTCAAGAAAAGCTTGAAAGAAAGAGGAATATGAATTTACAGTCACATTTGGAAAAATTTTAAATTTTCAGTCACATTTTTAAAATTTTTATACTAATTTTACAAATTAGTATAAAAATGGAACAACATACACTTCTTACCTCACTTGCTTTACTTCTTTACGTATGGTTTTAGACAGTGTGAATGCCTTTTTCGTTATTTTCTTTATGGCCACTGTTCTGCCATCACTGAAACAGAATGAAATGCTGTTTACAGTTGTAGGGCAACTTCAGAAGCCAGCAATACTATAAAAATGGGCTGCATATATATTTTTAATGGGGAACAGCTTCATATCTCTAAAGATGAGGCAAAGAATTTAAGCATGTCCATATGTGGATGTAAATCTGAATCTAAGACAAGGGACTGGGCCCTGTTTCTTTTGATTAAGGAAGCATTAGTCATTATATTGAATCAGCTTTTATCTGTGGACAACACTTGGAATGGGAGTGTTAGAATAATTTGGAGCAGTTTGATGATGGAGTAGCAGCAAAGGAAATGCCAGAGCTAGAGAAACACATACAGCCACCTCCTAGCTATCCTTCACTTCTGGATACTGTTCTGCAGATCCTTCACTGACATTTAACATACTTTTGTTCTCATGGGGTTGAGCATTTTCAGCAAAGAAGCACCTGAGTTTGACAGACAGCAAAGCAATTTTCCTTTTTAGAGTAAAGGAATTCAGTGAAGATACCTGCAAGAATTTTAGTGATGACCATCATGTAAATACAGAGTATGCGGTGTCTAGTGTAGCAGCCTGTAGATGTTTCACCAATGAGACTGAATGCCCCATTCTTACATTTTTCACCCTCGATAAACGTTTTTGACTTTGAGTCATCAGAGGAAGGTGATGATGCTGATGAAAATGTCACCATTCAGAAAGAAGTAGCAAAAAAGATCAATGCTGAACACAGTATTTCATCAATGAATTTGCTGTAATTTTCCACAATCTGTGGTGAAGGCACTTTCTCCCCTAGCCAGTGATCCCAAGTAAGCTTCTTTATCCTGCAAAGCACAGATCCTTTCCTGTGTATCCAAAAGATCTCTTTCCAGCTTTGCACATGTTCTGCTCCTACCCCTTAATTTATCACTTTTATGGGAAAAATTGCTTTTTGGATGGCAAGATATATTTATAACATTTGTCCTTATAGTTACATGATATTCAGGTTTATAATTTGATTCAGAGGTGAAATGCTCTGAATCTTGAGTCATGTCAGCTAGTTTAAGGACAAGATTTCTAAAGTGCTACTGTAGAGAATGTCCTTCTTTAGAGCAAAGAACTTGGTTTGCTCTGCCTGCATTTTAGGAAAGAGGGTTTTATAAAAGTCATGGTTTCAGATACATTTAACAGCAAGGACCATTCATTGACAGATGCAGAACATCTTATGTACCAACAAACAACCTTTTAACAAAGAGAAAAGGAGAAATTACTACCAAACCAGAAGCCTGGTATATAAAATACTCCACAGCTAATATGCAGTACAGAAGTCAGATGATGATCTTAACTTACCAGATTTGGCCAAACAAGATAAATTCAAACTTCTTCTCTGCCTATCAACATAAAGTGGCAAGAACCAGAAATCAAGGTGAAACTAATACAGTAGATGCTGCAGTAAATGAGTAACATATTGACTTACTATCTCCCAGTCTGGGTGAAGCATTTCCTGCTGGACATGTTGGCAGCTGCTGTGCAGGAGCTCAGAGCAGTAACGCAGCTGACATTGGAGTCACTGGGTGCTGGGGGAGCATTCATCATGCTTCCTGTTGCTGTCCTTAGAATGTAATCTAAATGGGATGTGGAATGAGAAAAGGCACACAAAGGTTCCTATTTATACACACATGGAGACTCCAGAGGCAAACAAATATAGAGAATTCTCAAAATCTTTGCATTTCATCTGCTCTTGTTAATACTTAAAAGAAAAAGCCATTGATTGGAATATGACTGCTGGATAAGAAGTAAAAAAGTTTCAAAGATGATTCATTGCCAGAGATACTTCTCACTAATCCTCAGATTTAATGCAATTTTCATTTCTCTGCTCTTGAGATGATTAGCCCTTGCTGCCACATAGAAGCTGAGGACAGAGGGAAGGAGAGTAAACCTTGTGCCATACTTTAACAAGTCTATTTGGAGCTCCTAGAAGACTGTAAAGTACAGGAATGTGGGAAGTGATTCTAACACCAGAGAGAAGTCAGAGAAGAGCAACAATACAGTAAGAGGAAAAAAAATCCCAGTGATTTTTCAATGTACATTTTTTAATATCTGTTTACCAGCACACAGTAAAAAGATGGACTTCAAAAGAAATTTAAAGAACTACATATCATGACATAATGTCCAATTAAAATCCAGATTTAGCCAATTAGTCTCAGAATTGCTGAGACCTCTCAACTCTCCCTGGTAGAAATATCTTGCTGAGGAAGTTCAACATCTCACCTTGAATCAGGACTGCCATGTTCCCACACCATAGTATTATCCATATGCAGTTCAAAATTGCATTGACATTTGAAGCTTTCTACAGCATTTCACCCAGAAATACATTACAGATCCCTGAGATAGTTTGAGAATAAGACTGCATATATATCTATATCTCTCTATATAGTGCAATACACCAAAAAAAAAAAAAAAAGTTATCTTAAAGAAATAAGGCTGGTTTTTCATAATAAGTGCTACATACCCTGCATACAGCACTGCTGATGTGTTTTCATTTAAACGTCTTTGCATTTCAGGCTACTGTGAGTAACTCTGAACAACTTGATCCAGAGAAGATATACTGTCTGTAACCTTATAATGTTACCAGTCCTCATTAAGTTGTTACTAATCACTCTTAGAGCAATACTCTTAAACAGTGTTGCTGCTTTTCATGCTCTTTTCCAAGAAAGTTGCCTCTTTGATCTTGGATTTTTCAAAATAATTTTAATCTGTATTTTTTGATCATGCTTCTAATTTCCCTCAGTCTATTTCTATTGCTTTCCCTCATATGCAATGCTTATGGCATTTTCTAATTTACTATCAGCTGAAAATTTTGCTCATGTTACTTTTTGCTGTATTGAAAAACACTATTCTCCATTTCTGTTTTCACAAATCTGGATTGAAATTAATTTTGGTTCCTGTAATTGAATTAATTTCTAAGCCAAAATCTCTTATTTACAACAAGGATATATTATGTATATAAAAAGTATACAGAAATTAATGTTCAAATCAAAGACCGAAAGTATTTCTACTATATATTATCACAAGAATATCTTGACACTGGCAACCCAACAGAACACAGACAAAGCTGACCTCTGCCGAGTAATTTGTCCCAGAGACAGAAAAGGAGAGTGTGTAGAATCAGCACAGCAGACCTCTACAGATTTACTCTTTCTGAGGACCTAGGTATTGTTTTCCTTCTGAATGCTAAATCAAGGAGCAGTGAAGTAAATAATCTATATGTATCTCAAGTACAGAATAATAAAGCACATAATAACACCTGAATTTATTCTTAACTTGTTTAATTAGAACAAATTAAGTAATACTTTATAACCAGAAGATAAAATAGAAAAAAAACAAACCTCTGGCCAAAATTAATTACTTTTTGTAGCAAGTCTGCCACAGACAGCATACACTGAGAAAAATTAAGATAGTGCTATTTCTCTCAATATATATTTGTGCAATTTCAGGGCAACTTAGTGAGTTCAATTATACAGAAGGGTATATCCACTGCAGCAACTGTAATCTGTTTTGTTCAACTCCAGAGCTTTTCTGTTTCTTTTGGGGTAGGCTTATCTTTTTCACTTAAAAATCAACATAAATAAAAAGAAGGAAACTATTTAAAATAACTTTATCATCTAAAGGTTTGACAAAAATTATTATTATTAACAAAAATAGGAGTGAGCCGCTAACAGAAGTTACAGGGATGAAATATTGGATATGTCTTTGAAAAATGGCTTCACTTTTTGCAAGTGAACAAAAATATGAACAATCTAATCAAGATTATTTCTTAAAATTAATAAGAAAACTGATCACTTTTGTAATCAAAATTACAAGTCACTAACCTTGTTTGATGCAGGTGAAATCTATTATCCAGCTTTCATCCCAAAGCATCTTTTGTTTCTGGTATTGAAACCACTACAAAAGTTTAAAAAAAAAATTAAGTCACCCCTAAGGTAGTCCTCCTGTCTTTGAAGGAATTTAATCAGAGATTATTTTTATAAAATATGAAAATTTAAAAGTATCCAAACTAAATCTGAAGTGTCAACATCTAGCATATGTCTTACATTAGAACCAAAAGTATTAATAACAGGCTTAGAAGAAAACAGCATCTAATAAATACATTTAAAGCTGTACATGCTATATGCCAGAACTAATTCCATGTCATATTCTGCATTGTCTACAAACTCTCCATTATTGTCAACATGTATGCATTTACATTTCAGCCTGGACATCAGATGAGGGATTTACATCATCTCATCTCATGGAAGTGCCCTCTGTTGTTTAAGTACATGACAAGAACACACTTCATCCCGATCTCAAGGTAAGGAGCAATGTATCTTATATCTTGGAATAAATTTTTTAGCCCATGACCTACAAATTAGGCCATATTATGTCAAATGTTCTATCATAAAGAATATTAGGTAGGGATTCTGTGGCTATTTTGTAAATAAGGCATTGGAGCTAATAGCTGATTTTCAGTGGAGCTGACATACTAAGCTAACATATAAAACTGTAAATGCATGCTTTCAAAGGAGCAACAGATTAAATTATGCAGTTGTTATGACTGCAGTCAATGCCAAAATGGTAAATCAAAGTAGCATTTTACCATCATTATACCATTTCCTACAGTGCGAAATTTAATACTAGGAATGATGCATTCATTGAAACAGGTAACAAAAGCCCAGATAATGGAAAAGGAACAGGTTGTGGAGATTGTGTTGATATGTTGGTTGAAACTGTGACAAATATAGAGTTCACAAATATAGAGGTCAAATTAAGTCATCCCATTTATTTCAAAAACCTTCTGAGGAAAAAGCCTACATTTTATCTTGCAAAGGTGTGACTCTACAAAGACATATTAGCAAGAAGTGAATACTAGGCTTGCTTCCTTTGACACTGATATCAAAGGAATCCTTTCCACTACTGAAAGCATTAAAGAAGGCATTAGTTTCCCAGATGGTTCCTTTTACATTATATCAATTCCTGAATTAAATAAAGTAACTTTCTTATCTTATTACAGTAAAAAACAATGACATTTTAAAAACTCGTGATGCCGCTATTGAAGAAGTTAACAGGAATATGTTTACAGAAATGAAAGAAGGAAAAAAACCAAATTACTCCAAACCTACAGAAAAACAGCAGAAATAATAGAGTAATTTTGCTAGAAGGACTTTAAATAAACATATGTGAGGCCAAGAATCACTATTGCTCTTTCTAAAAAGCCAGTCATCTAAGACTGTTTAACTTCTCATCTGTCCAATTGCATATTTCTATCAGATCATGTGGTTTTACTGGACAGTTGCTATAAACTCATTGTCACAACTTCCCTGTGGATTATGAATGCTCAAATAGCTTTCAACAGTGCTTCTGTTCCTAATTCACAAAGTCACACAGTGAGGCACAGAAATAAAATATAATACATATATACATATATTGTATATATAATATAAATATATATTTAAACATAGATTTTATATATAAAAATATATAATGTGATTCAGCCCTCCCTTAGAACCCCAATTTGTGGGCCATCAGTTTTCTCTTACTCATTGCCTTTCTGTGCAGCTGCCTACCTCAGATGCTCACTGCAACTACAGTATAAGATGGAAAGAGAAAGAACCCCTGAGGAAACAGGAGCTTATAGTTTTACAGGCTATATAGGCCAAGGTGTAAATAAATTACCCATTATGAATACAGTCAATAAAATGACTCTACAACTGCCATATTCACCTGCTAAACCTCTGTTATGGAACTCACGAATGCTTTTTTTTTTTTGAGATGCAGACACATAAGGAATGTAGTTCCTCTTTCTCAGAAGCACTCTTAAGTAATAAGCCATAATATCATTCTCTCTTTATACAGACATTTTCATTCAAAGACACCCAAAACTACTTCTCCAATATTGATACACTCCTCCTCTTCATCACCTTTTTGCTTTTCCTTCACGAGTCTGCTATAATAATTTATAAGTATTATGCAAAATAAGTCATTTTGAACTAAACCAAGCTGATTGGTTACACTAAGAAAATTAACATATTAAAAAATCAACCAATCCAGAAGAAAAAAGTTATCCTCTCCCCATGATTCTTCTGAGAATATCCCAACTTGAATATTTTGCTTTTAAAGTTCTATTTGGACTCTGAGATTTAATGGTCCCTTGTGGGGCTAGTTCCTTAATGAATTTACCTAATTTGTTTTTGAAATCTTTTATAATCCTGGCCTCCATAGAGTTTTGAAGACATTAATTTCATACCAGAGTTTTATTGTGAGTAAAAAGTACTCTTACTTTGTTGGTATCTCCTAATCCCCATGTTGTGGAAAATCTTTTTTTCCTTTACCATAAATCTACCCATTCCCCCGTTACATTCCACCTCAGTCTTCTCTTTTACAGGATGAAAATTCCTAGTACTATATGACTGCCCTCATAAAGAAGCTTTAAAAGTTGTTTCCCTTCTTTCCACCTTTTTACATAGCACATATATGCTGGAGGCAGAAGAAAATCTCTCCCTCTACTAAGGGAGAGCTCTGCTCTGTCTAATAAAATCATGGAAGAGAAACAAAACAAATGAGTAGAGAACAGGTACTTACCATGACTGTCAAAATGAAGCCAGTACAGACTAAACATATTGGTAAGACAATTGCTATCTTAACACCAACAGAAAGAGGGCATTCCCCGCAGTCTGCTGGACAGATAGAGCAGCCTTCTTCTTCCTCACAAAAGCCATCTCCACAGACTGGTTAGAAAACAAAACACACATCAGAAAATTTTAAGGCAGTTTCATTCATCCACAAGATTGTATTCAGATTTAAACATGTGGTTCTTGACCTGGGAAACCTCAGTCTCAGAAAGAATAAATTTTGAAGAATTCAGAGATACCATCCTAGCAATTTAAAGAAAAATCTGAATTTCTGAAGTAATACAGGTTCTCTTTGATCAGGTTAAATGTTAATTACATCTGAGCCTTTGACATGTTTTGTGTATAAATCACTTCATCACTATTGTGTTTCTCATTATCCATACTTTTTTTTCCTGAAACTCAAAATTCCTCAAGGCCTGCATTTTCTTTTGCATTCCTTGTATTTAATCCAGTGCTTGTGATCCCCAGAAGCCAGGGACCCTTCTTCAGAAGCAGCAGAAGACACTGGGAACTGCAGGATCTTGCAACCCACACTTCAAGAATTTCCTTTACTCCAAGGTCTTACATAAATTATCAGCAATATTAAATGTAATTTAAAACAAAACTCTTAAATAATGAAATACTTTCTCCCATGTCTTGAATGGTCTTTCAATTTTACCTCTGTGACTAAACTAATATCATGCTGTACTTCAGACTTGAGAGGTGAACTGAAGGTATTATTCTGTCTTATGTAATCTTTTTTTAATAAAAAAACAACCTAAAAAAAAAAGAATCCATTGCTAAGTAATAATTCTGTTTCAGCCTCATTAATTCCAGTATAATACCAAGATAATAACAGAACTCACTTTTCTGCCTCAGGAGTAGAGCTGCATTTTTAAAAATTTCTTCTCTGATATATTGTTAGTTTCCTGGAAAATTCTGCTGCAGTTGTTTTTAAATGAGTAGAAAATTCTATAGATAAATACTTCTATTCACACTGGAGTTGTTTTGTGGTTTTTTTTGGTTTTTTTTGTTTTTTTTTCCTGTAACATTGGGAAATATATTCTCACACTTCCAGAAGAGTAGCTAACAAGAGTATTGTGATGACACTTCTGTTTTAGCCAATAACTTTCTTGAGGTTGTGTGTTTAATTCATTAAACAAGTCCACTTTTAAATTTTACATCACTAAGGGAATTGCTAAAGTTATTTCTGCTTCCCTCTGTACAGGTATCCTAAAGAAAATAAAGACTGATGCCCTTGGGAGCAATTTTTAATGTGAACAAGAGAATCAATATGGGATTTGTACCTTTCAACAAGGGAATCAATATGGGATTTCTACCTTTCCAATATGTTTAAGACTAGTCTGCTCCCCTTCAGAGGAAAAATGCCCAGATCCTCAGAACACTAGCTGGAGGAATATTCTCACATTCCCATAAACTGCTGACAAGCTTTGTAGTACCTGAAGCCATTGGTCATGGTATTTGACTTTACTTATTTGACAAGAGTGGCTTTCTACTGTTCTAGATTAATACAACTGTTAGAAGCTCAAACATTGTTTCAGACTTCAGTGTTATGTGAAGAAAACTTTCAGGAAGACATTTGTGTATTTTCAAAGGCAGGCTGGGGTAGGAATCGCTTTTGCTCTTGATAACTATGCATGAATGATAAAAGCATTAAGATTTGCAGTCAATAAGCAATTACCTCACATTTTCATTTTTTTATCATACCTACTGCAGGAAGGACTGTGGTTTTTGCTTCCAGAGCAGCTTGGATTCTCCCAACTCTGATGTGTGCGATGAGAGAAGTCACACCCACGTGAACTAAAACAACCTGTGAAACAAGGCAACAAACTAGCAAGCATCAAAACCTCGCTGGCATGCAGTAGGCTTTTATAATAAGAACTGACTGGCTGTGGTATCCTTCAGAAGAACTGGTGCATTTTTTTTCGAAATTGGGAGGGACAGCTCTTGTGAGAAAGAATGATTTGATTCCCTTCCTGGTGTGTCTTCTTCTCACCAGGTAGGGCTATCAGCCCTGTGTGTTCTTCCATGTATGCTTTCCTCCTACTTCTTTCAGGCAGAAGCACAGTCCAATCAGTAGTGAAATGTATTGTCAGTGTGGATCTCAAAGGGACAGATGATGCTATTCATTTTCCTTCCATCCCCACTCCTTCCACTATCTACCTAAAGTGTAAAGGTGATACTTCCAAGTCAAGTCAGGTGGGAATTGATAGTACTCAGCCAAATGCATAACTTAGATAATATCACATACATATAATTGAAACGGGGAACATATTAATGAACCACATTAAATTATTAGCAAGTAAGCTCCAAAAAGAGTGAATCAGGTAAAATCCTATATGCAACAAATATACTTTACCTTGGCAGTCCAGTTTCTTTGGCTCATTTTGCCAGCAGTCGACAAAGTGTGAGTAAATATCTGACCATCATCTGGGATCCATGGACCACATATTCTTCCTTTAGCCTTTAAGGAGACATATCGGTTATGTCAGTATACCAGAAGATAATGAAAGTCTTAGCTCCTCCTCTTTTACTTTCTCAAAATTACTTATGTTCTCTAACAGCAAATAAAGTTCTGTTTCATAACCAAAGCTATCAAAATGCCAAAACACAAGCAATACGGCTCTGTGACAAAAAACCAGAGAAGCAATTGTTCCTATATTCAGTTAAGACCTCACATACACTGCACTTTATTAAAACATGAGCCTCAGTAGTGCACTCAGAATGAGTGATCTTATGAAGCTGGTTCATTTTTTTGGATTTGCTGTGCTAGAACCAGAACCAGGATCATATTCCACTTTTAATATTTTTCTCAAGGGGTTTTACTGAAGTGTCACATCTGATTTAGTAGTGGTTTTTCTTTTTTCTTTTTTTCTTTAATGAGAAATGGAGGCACTGCTTCAGGGCCTGTTTGCACAGCATTTCTCAATAAAGCTATTAAGATGTAAACCTCCTCAACTGCAAACACAAAGGAATAATTTTGGCTGTCCAAAGATCTTTTAGCTTTTTGTTTACTTGAAAGAATTAAGCCGGTCTTCCAAATCCAGATAATTCTTCAGACGCTTCTTTCAAAGAACTGTAAGTAACAGACCAAGTCCAAAGAAATGGAGCACATCAAATAAAATGTTTTAGAACACATAACACTGAAAAAAAATAAAAATGAAAACCCAAACTCCTCTGAAACAACAGAAAAACTTTGAAGTGCATGTTCAATCTTATGCAGTGATGTTCAACTGATTGACAGTCAAATAGCTCAGAGTTCCTTTAAGCAGAAACTCTAAGATTTACAGAATTATTAAGAAGCCAAATGATGCATGTTTTTGCCATTTCCACACCATAATTTCAAGCAGAAATAACTGTGAAAATAGAAATAATAGAGAGGTCACCACAGCAGTGGGATGTTGAGGTTTTTTACAATGGTTCTAGACAAAAATTTTGATGTGATGGTTCCAGCAAGGATTCCTCTTTTAAACCAACATCCTGGTGCCAGCTAAGACTTTTGGGGAATCATTAATAAAACAAGTCCTTAAAAATAGACTGCCAAGAAGCAAACTAGAGCTGTTGTAGAATCTTTAGACCCTCACACACAAGGTTATATGAAACAGCTGCAAGATGTGTAGGCTAGGCTTCCTATTACACCATCTTTAATCACAAAGAATATGTCACATTTCCAGAAGGGAGATTAATTATAAAAACTGGGCAGCTGCATGAAAGTTCTTATGCAGGGTAAGGTTTACTACACAGATTAAAACTAAATAAATAAATAAATAAAGGTGTTCCAAACCGTATTTTTAGAATCGGAATTTTAAGGAGTCATTCAAAGAAGGACAGGCCAAGCAGACAGGCTAAGAATGGAACTTGCCTCCACTGCATGAACAAATTTTGTTATCTTGTATTTGGATTCCCTTTTTTGCTCTGATACAATGAAAAAAATCATTCCATCTCAGAACATGAGTATATAGGCTTCAGTTCTACAAATCACTGTCAGTGATCCTCACATCCCTCAATTCCAGTAATCCAAGCAAATTATTCTATAAAATAGAGAGACTGGAATACCTCCAACTGACAATTTGCCCTGCTTGTTTTAGAATGCAGTGATGTGTCTTTCTTTCTCTGTTGGTTGTGCAAGTCAGATAAACCCAGACAGATGAAACTGGTCCTACTAATGACAGATTCTGAATATTGCCTTGCAGCCTCAGCATAAAAAAAAAAAAAAAAAAAAAAAAAAAAAAAAAAAAAATTATAAAACAGACAGACATTGCCACAGTGGTTTTAGTGAACCATAATTTGTGAATATATAGTGAACTATATAAATTTGGTCTAATTGTAATCACAGAAATACTTCACAAACTTGAACCTGCTTATTACAGGGATGTCTCATCCAGTAGCAAGAACAGAGCCCACAATGCTGCACCATCGCACTAACCATGAAGGCCAAAGGACAGGAATGAATGTTGGCATGATAGACACAGCAGTTGTCCCCATTTGCATCTTTCCATCTGGCAGGACATTCATGCTCCTCACAGAATTCCTTTGCCGCAGTAGCATTGCTAACCAAGCAGGAGAGAGAGAAAAACTTTTCCATCCATTCCTCATTTACAAAAATTGCAACAAACACATGAGAGCTTGTTCTTTATCCTGCACAGAGAAATTACTAGTAAAAACCATATGCAGTCAAATAAACACTTCTTTCTTTCTTTCTTTCTTTCTTTCTTTCTTTCTTTCTTTCTTTCTTTCTTTCTTTCTTTCTTTCTTTCTTTCTTTCTTTCTTTCTTTCTTTCTTTCTTTCTTTCTTTCTTTCTTTCTTTCTTTCTTTCTTTCTTTCTCTTCTTTCTTTCTTTCTTTCTTTCTTTCTTTCTTTCTTTCTTTCTTTCTTTCTTTCTTTCTTTCTTTCTTTCTTTCATTTGTCTTCTGTTTTAAATGCTGCTGGAGCACTGGAGATTGTTTTCAACTGGACCTCTGCCTACTGCCACGTACTAGGGACTTCTAGCAGATACTGTACTGCAATCTGGTACCAACCTCCACTTCTCTTTCCAGCCTGACTTCATGACCAAGTGGGATTACTTGGCACTACCCCATCTGGCACAAAGACACTATTATTCTACTGCCACTCTCAGTTCTTAATGAAAGAAGAATTAGTAAATAATGAGTAGATCTAAGACAGTAGACTTTGTTTATTATGAGAAGACTGTGTTTATTATGACAAATAAACAAAACCACAGAGGAATAGATTAACATAGATTGTACTCATGGCCAGATTTTCAGGGGCATAGACATATTTGAAATATGAGATAAACAAATATGTCAATCTCCAAAACATCTAAACAGATAAAATAATAAAATTTATTAGCCTCTGAGTTCATATTAGAAGTTAAGAAAAATAATTAAGTTGGTGTCTAATTCCACCATGTACTTTCCTTCAAGGCTCCTTTACAAAATGTATCTAGTATTCTGTATTTTTCATTCAATATCTTCATCATGACTTCACCCTTCACCCAGTTACACTGATGCCCATATACTGACTTACCAGCCTCAGATATATTTGGGTCAGCCATTGTAGTCTTTAGTGTCAACCAGATAATCTTCTAGTCAAAATAAGATGCAAATTTGGTCCCTTTGAAAAACTACAGCATAGATTTATCTCTCTTTAAAAATATTTAATATCTGTCTCTATGTTCAAAGTCTATATAAGTACACAAAAAAGAGATTTTTTTTCCAAATTCCTTACTGATTTGAGGGAGTGAGTCTCCCAGGAAAGACTAGAAAAAGCAGATTCATGCCAAGCAGTGGAAAAACATGCTTAATGGTAAAGTTCTCAAAACTATTAGTAGCCATACTGATATATACACCATACATTCCAGAAAATGTGATAAATAAATTTTAAGTAGTTTTTAAACATACTACATAGATGACAAAAAATAAATCAACTTTTTGCGGTTTCAGATAGATTATGGATCATCTTTACATATTACATAAAATATGTAATAATTTGGATAACAGCTTTTATAAATTGAACTTTGCAATGTGAACACTCAGGCAGAGAAAAATGTTCCGTAAACACCTCTTATACAACAGCAGAAAAAATGGGGCTCTACCCTCTGTCCCAGGTGTTCCTATATAAATATGGAGAATTGCTACTTACAGACAAAAGTCTGAAATCAGAGTGTATTATCCCTGGATTTATAGATCCAGGTCTGTAGATCTGGAGCTGCACCCCTACATAGTCTCTAATGGCTGATGTCCACAGTCACCAAGAGTGTGTGAGCTGACATATAAGCTTTTGGAATGATTTTAATCCCACAGAAATCAAGCAAGGTTGACCACTGAATTAAATGGATTCAGGGCTGGATTAGCTCTTTTTCACATCCATGTTGTCTATTTGAATCATATTTATGATTGAAATGACATGAGTATAAGATACAGAGAGCCCGTGACTCATGCTTAAACTTCAGCTATAAATTCAATGTGTAGAAAAGGCAAGAAATGATGTTCAGAGTTGCACTGTGACAGTAGCGATGTGCCCTCTCTCTGACCTAGCAGGCAAACATGCCATGATGGCTGGTCTGAGAGCAAAGGGGAAAACAGCAGGGAAAAAAGAGCTATAAGAGATCTCAAAGGAGAGAAGAAATTAATGAAGAGCCCCAAAGTGTCTGTTTCAATTATATCACCGAATAAGTACACCTCAAATACTCATGTAATCCTCCTATACTCGTGATTATGACAGCATTTTTATAAGAAGTAATACCTGTGAGAAAGGATTCCATTTTTCACAGCATATTGATAAAAACCGTCTGAAGCAAAGACTGCATAGGTCACGTTGAAAGATTTCCCACTCACAGCCTTTTCTGGAGGCCTTTGCAACCATGTCATCTCTAGTCCTAGAAACAGCACAGTCATGGGTCAGAATATTTGCTATACTTTTTTACTTAAGATACATACAAATATAAAACTTTCTCTGTAGTGATTTTCATCTAGTCATGGGATCATAGAGGGCTTTGAGTTGGAAGGCACCTTAAAGATCATCTGGTTTCTCTCTCCTCTGCCATGGGTTGGGACACCTTCCAGTAGACCAGTTTGCTCAATGCCCCATCAAACCCAGCCTTGAACACTTTCAGGGATAGGGCATCCTCAGCTTCCCTGGGCATCCTGTGCCAATGCTCCACAAACCCTGTGAGTAATCCCCTGACTATTCTTCAATTATTTTTCATGAGCCAAAAAGAGTTGTGCATTTTAGTGGCTGTATTGTTAAAAACAAATGCACATTAATTGAAGTATTCTGACACTCAGAAAAGATCCAGCAGTTGGAGAAATGCAACAAAAAAAATCTGTTCATCTTATGTAAACCAACTTTGTTTCCAGTATATGGCATTGCTGCTTGTTCTGGTATATTTGGGTTTTTCTTTTGATCAGGTAATATTGCCCTTAATTCTCAGCTGCATTCACTGAAACACACCTTATTATGGAAGAGGAATAGACAAGTCCACCACAAAAAAATTCAGTCAAAACTCTTAAACTCGTGAAACATAAATTATATATACTAATAATTATATATTTAAGAATGCATTCTCATGTGAAAGAACCATATGGCATCTAGAACAGAGGACAGTGCAAGGAGTGCTATCAGACATCTGTCATTTTCCATTTTCACAATTTCAACTGGGAAAGATGATTTATCCCCATCATGTCTCTTGTCCCTGGGACTCAATATTACCTCCTTTGGGCCTGAGAATGAAGTGAGATAGATGTTGGGAAAAGTTTTAAATGCATAAACTTAACACTATCAAAATCTTCCCACTGCACTCACCTATCTTTTTGTCTATTGTTGGATGAAGGTTTTAATTTGTACCACATCAAATTACTTACATATTGAAGCTGTGTAATTCAGTTTGTCAGGAATTATTATTATATTATTCCTTTTGCAGAGGATTGGTAAATCTGCCTTACAAGAGATGTCTTTTTTAGTCTTGTTTGGTTATGACCTCTTCTGTTGCTAACACTTGTTTTAACAAGTATGTTCTTACCTGCACTGTACTGAAATCACTATTTCCCCCCTAATTTACTATCAGATTTAACTAGGCAAATTATAAAATAAATTCTTGCTTTTCTATCTCCCTTGAAAAGTAAAAACTTGTTTTAATTGCTAACATTAAGTGAAAAACTATAATACAAAGATTTCAAAAAAAAGCTAGTGTGACTTCTACTAAAAGCTAAGAGAAGTTGAGCTTCAAAGAATATGTGAGAATGAAGACAAAAGGTCAGCACAAATTTCAGTTAAATTGTTTTATACTTCCTTATAAAGGTCTCACAAAGGTAAACCCAACTCTTATTTCAATGACAGTTACTCCCACATATAAAAGCTTTGAAGATCTTATGTTAATTCCACAGCAATGAGGCATCAGTATATGTGTTTTGCTTTGCTTCTAGCAATGCCCAGAAAATGGCAAAGAAAACCTACAAAGAAAGGCAGGATAGAGCTTCAAGTCCATTCTAAAACTGACTGTAAAGGGTATACATTAATTAAGCAACCTACTCATGTTAGTTTCCCTTGTACTTTGTAAAAATAGCTTTAAACAAGGCATCTGTAGTGATAAATAGCTGTTTCAATGTTAAATCAATAGTAAATTCATACAGGGATAAAAGTCTTAGCTGAAATTATCTAGAAAGTCTTTGAACTTCATTCTTCCAACAGAATTAATTGGAGAATGTTTAACTGTAACACTGAGCTAAGAGTATGACACAGCAGTATATTTCCTGAAGTGTTTTATTAGAATCACCTCCTGAGGTGTTCTTGGTTTTTTTCTAAAAATCCTATTGAACACTTGTCTCGGGTCTTACCTTTTACAACATAAACGAAGGGTTCCTTTATCAGTTTTTTATTTGTTACAGAGTCACAAGATCACAGAAGAATTGAATTTGGAAGGCACCCACAGAAATCATTTGGTCCAAGCCTCTGTTGCTCAAGGCAGGGTCATGTCAAGGATGCTTCTCTAAGCTTTGTCTAGTCAGGTTTTGAAAATCCCCAGAAGTGGAGAAGTCACAACCTTTCTGAGAAACATCTTCTACTGCTTTATAACCCCTAGAATACAAGATACCTTTTCTTATACTTAAATTGAGTTTTCCGCATATCAGTTGTTCCTTAATTACTTTTTCATCTCAATAAATTACCAACATATAAAATTATTCTTTTTTGTTTTTGTTTATCTCATCATGTAAATTAATTTTTGAAACTAGCAGAAGTAAGTGGTTAAAGGTCTGAGGGTTTTTTAAGTACTCATGGAACAGTTTTGAGCAATGTGGAAAAGCATGACATGTAGAATCAGTGATTCTTCTTACTGGCTTACTGATTAAGCACAGTACACTTTTAAACTGACACTGCCACGTTTCAGCAAGTCGATTTGCTACAATGCAGCACTGCCTCCATGCTTTGTCTGGATTAAGTTCCATTTGGTTTTCTAATGAGAAAGAAAACATTTTCAGTTTCTCGCTGGGCAAATGGATACAGCTGTTTTAATTGCTTTTTCTGTTGAAACAAAGGTATACTGGACAAATAATTACTCTGAAGTATTTTTTAGTTGTTTTCTTTCACTTATTTCTCTAGTAAGAGAGATTTAGGTGCATTTCATTATCAGTAATATAGATCATGAGTAAACTATTATTATGAACACTAATTTTGGAGTTTCAGCCATCCCTCAAGTAAGATACCATCTTTCTTTATGACTCACTCACCTCCGCAGTCCAGCATGTTATACTCATCTGGCTTTTCCAGGGGCCAACAGTCATAGTCTTTGTTATCTAAATCATGCCACCCCTCCACTAATATCACCTGCCAGGAAAAAAAAAACCCAACAAATACAACAACACCAAGACAAATAAACAAACAAACAAACAAAAAAACAGTATGAGAAGGGAAAGGATGGGTTCTATCTCCTAAGTTCATAATCCTTCTACAGAAATCAAACAAAATGCAGAAACATAGGCTGGCATATTTTGACCTCTCCAACTTCTGGAGGGAAAGAACCAAAAAGATAATTCCATACAAAAAAACCCGCATGTTATTTTGATCTGTCCAAAAACTAGAATGAAACAGTTAGGGGATTTAACTAACTTTTCTTTTCCAAAATAGTTCTTTACAAAAAGCAGGTGGTTTTGGGACCATATGCAGAGACAGTTTAGGGGGGTTTTGTTTGCTTTTTGTTTGCTTTTAGAATGGCATCCTCCCCACTCCAAACTGCTCATTTTCTTTTAATCTTTATACCTAAAATCTTTGAACAAGTAATTTTTTGTTATACTTTTAATAACACAACACAAACTTTACCCATATAAATGTTAATATACACAATGACATATAAAATAAGGATTGAATTAGCCTATTATAGGTAGAAGATGACATCATAATAGCACATAGATTGAGCTGCATCAGTAATAAAATATACATTATATATGTATATATAATACATTATAACAGATTGTATTAATCATGTATAAAAAATACACTTTAGGGTGTATATGAACAAATCAGAATATTCTACGATAATGCACTCTGGGTCTATTCTATTTCTAGTAAAAGACAATAGTTTCTACTCATGCAATCTGCTGTTGTTTTTCCATATATTATTAAAGCATAATAATCTACTGTATTATGCAATTGCTTATCACAACACAACACAAATGGAATAAGATAGAATGATAAACTGATGTTTCCAAGATATCTTCCATTACTCTTGGTTTCTATACTGCTAAGTTAAAAATCAACAACTGCCTAGTATAAATAGCTGTTTCACTGTAATAAGCTGTATACAGTTCTTTCTGTATGCACAGATCAGAGGAATAAACTCCGGTAAGTGGCTCTTGGCAGACCTACCAATAAACTGAGGAGGCTTCGGAGCTCTACAGCTGGTGATTTGACAGCTCCCATGCTCCCTAATGTGCACCCAGCTCACCAAGTGTCAGGGCTGCTTCTGGTGTTGCTGTTGCTTCTGAATTAGATGCCCTTGCCTAAGAAGAGGGTTGCTAGGCAAGCTGATCCTGGCAACTCCAGCTGCTGCAGCTGTTCTGCCTCTTCCTCCCCTTCTTCCACTTCATGGTGCAGGGTGGAAATACCCCTCTGCAACTCTGCTGAAACCTTTTGAAAAGTCCCCACTTTTTGTAGGGGCAGCCCCCCCGCTCCTAAATTTGTGCCCCTTACTTCTAAAACCTAAAAACCAATCGGGGGGATTTTCTTGCAGTGCCTTGCCAAATGTGAGCATCATCCGACCCTTACGCAGATGAATTGATGCTGTGGACATAAACACAGAGACACAGCTGAGCCCAAAGAAGGCAAGCAAAGGCCACCAATATAAGATGAACAGTAAGGCTGATCAGCTGACCAGCTTCCTGAGCTTCCTTCCAACCTGAATTGTATGAGACTCTACAACTTCAATTTCTCAGTCCCTGAAGGTGTAGGACAGCCTCTACTCAAGTGTCCTGCTACACAGGCAGGTGAAACAGGCTTCTGTGCAGCCATGCTGGTACAACAAAAATGCATATGTCCATGAATATCTATGTTTGTTGAATCCCTGCCAAGACAAATCTTCAGATGTGATTCAGCTCTCCTGAATATTTCTCTGTGCTGCATCTTGAATTCTGTCTCTCAGATCTGATACTAAGAATCTTAGTCAAACTGCTTGAACTTCACTATTTCTTGCATCTGTTTGGCTTCACTCATTAAAGAGGTATGTGTATAAACTAATGTTTTAGGTTGAAATTTTATGTTTGTTGTGAGATGCTAAACCTCATGTGTGTTTTGTCTTCTTGTACTTCACTACGATTATTTCACTCAAATGACAGGTTTCACTATGTGGAAGTCTTTTAGAGAATTTCAGCATGCTACTTTTTTTGTTTGTTTGTTTGTTGTTTTTTGTTGTTGTTAGGTTTTAGGGGTTTTTTTTGTTGGGGTGGGTTTTTTTTGGGGGGGAGGGGGGGTGTTTGTTTTTTTGTACAATTATCTACTTACAACAGCTCACTTATATTAACATCTCAGAGAGGTTTTAGTTGCCCAGTATTTTAGGATATCTTTGCTTGATAAGGAATTTGCTGTCAGGGAAGCTAAGGATTATAACTTGTTAGATACTACAGAAGCCAAAAGATTACCAGACTGATCTTATTTTCTTTAATTAGACTGACAAATATTCAAATGACATTGATATCATGATTCAACAACTGTAAATATAATACATTACCTTTACAGCTACTTGTCTATCACCTCATTCAGAATTCCTGGAGAATGGCCACATGTACTCGGGAATCTTGGATTAAAGATGGACAGACAGGAATGGCTGACAATTGTCTGACATAACAATTTGTAGTGGTGTGGTTTTGGTTTTATCAGTTTTACATATGTATTTGTTCCTTGCTTTATATTGTTTTTTATAAGTTGCAATGGTTTGCCCCATGTCACCCATACTTGACCCTTCTTGGTTTTACCCCAACCCCAGTTATGTGCCAATCATAAGTTATACAGCCCCTGGGCCTTGTCTGTCACTTTGGGGTCTCTCCCAAAAGTCTGGAAAGTTCCAGTGAGGGCTTCAAGTGACTGGACAAGGCTTTGGCTGTCTCCCCACCCAAGTTATTGATTTGTTGTAATATGTCATTTACCTGCAGAGCCATACCCACATGATCCCTGATTTGTCCTCAGTTAAACCCATCCCTGAGTTCCTCCCCCCAATAAAAGATGTTACTTTGGGGGGTCTCCCACCTTTTTTCCCCACTCTGTCACTTCTGCTGAGGGGTGTCTGCTGAGGCAGATACCCTGAACTGAGGTTATCCCCACTGGGGGATGAATAAAGCCAATAGTTAACCCTGAGCAGACTCCCTCCTTCTTTCCTGCTGAAGTTGCTTCATTCCTTTGGGCAAACCAGAACCCAAGGGATCGGTGAGGTTCACTCAGTTACCAAGCTGTGCCCTTTACTGTTGAGGTGTCAGGGCTGGCTGAGGCAGAGAGACACTGACACCACGACAACAATCCATCCCAGTTACTTCATCTGATTTAACAGTGTATCTCAGTTACTTGAGATGCACATTACCATCCCTGCATTTAAGCAGAGAAACACTGGAAATTTTAATAAGAAAATCAATGTAATATAAATATATAAACCTTGGTAAAAGAAGGGATTCACAGCAATACATTCTTCAGCTCTATCCACAACTTTCTGAATATAAAAGAAATGAGAAATCCATTATAATAACGTGAAGTATTCATCCTAATAGTATTTGCTTTACATTTGCTCCTTTTACTGTTTTTACCTTATATGCAGTTACATAATTTGCATAAATATCTTAATATTCCATCATATCACTGATGAGTTTATTACCACAGCCAGACCCAGTCTAGCATAAACCAAGTGAATTCTAGGTACTGCTGCTTGACTTGCTTAGTGTGATAACACTGAGTTCTTTGGCTCCTTCTCTTCAAAGGATCTCTTAATCTGAAAAAAAAAAAAAAAAAAACAAAACCAGGTCATTTCTACTGATTGAAATTAAATTATCAAATCACTTTATGTTTACAGATGTATTTCTATTATGCTTGCTGCACTCAGATGTTCCCCTAAGCTACATTATTTCCATTTCAGTAATTAACACAATAATAACTTCTACTATGAAAGAAACAGAGGAAAAATAAAGATATTTCAAAGGTTTGAGCAAGAAAACTTTAGATATTGTTAAAAACACGCATTCTTATTTATGTTTCAATAATCATATAACTTAAGTACAAATCTGTAATATTTACAGCAAATAATAACAATGGATACAATATTGCTGAACAAAAGTTACCACCTATGTTCTTCCAAGTATTTTAGGATAGCAATTTCCAGCAGTAAGTCAAAACAAAAAAACAGTGTGATGAAAGCTTCAGATTTCCTTGAAAATATTTATTTATTCTGACATTCAATTTTCCAGATGGCTCTTCTCTTGGCAGCAAGATGAGGATTCTGAGTTAGAAGCAAACAAACAAACAAACAAATAAACAACCCTTCCAAAACCCGAACAAATACACAACAAAACCAAGCAATCCCTCAAAAGCAATAAAGCCTAAAAACCCCAACCCCCCAAAAAAACCAACCAACCAACCAACAACAAAACAAAACAAAACAGAACCAAACCAAAACCAAAACAGAAAAAAAACCAAAAAAAAACAAAACAAAAAAAAAAAAACAAAAAACAAAAAACAAAAAACAAAAAACAAAAAAAAAAAAAAACAAAAAAAAACCACAAACAAAACAAAAAAAAAAAAAAAAAAAAAAAAACAAAAAAAAACAAAAAAACAAACAAACAAACAAACAAACCAACCACACCTCAACCATACCAGGGCTTATTTGACGTTTAAAGATTATGGCACTCCAAAGACAACATTTATCACATTCATGAGAACTGTGGTGTGATTTGTGAAATCAGTAGCTAAAACTTTAGTTCTCTTTAGTTCTTAGCATATAAAACTCCACTTGCAGAGTATGTTCATTCTGTGCAGCGGCAGGCATCCTGCTCAATGCTCCAGGTTTCTAGCATCTACAGGGATGTAAGATTATCCATGCTATTCTCATCTTACAGCGACAGCTCCACAATAATTTTAAACGACTCGGAGCCCGAGTGCCCGTCTCACTGGGACCAGCAGAGGTTTGCGGGGCAGGGCAGAGCACTCTGACACTGCTCTCTGGTGGTTTCCCTGCAGCACGACGGCAGGCAGCCCCCACCGCGCCCGGCCTGCCTCAGAGACAGCTTCCTCTGGATGCACCCACGATGCCCAGCCTGGTTTAAGGAAAGCCTCCTATGGTGCAAGGAAAGTCCTCTCTTGATGCACAAACTGCGGCAAATGGAGCACAGAGCAGTAGCACAGCAGAGAACCTATCCGATTTCAGGTTCTCACCAGGGAGCTCAGAGGCAGCAGATGGTGTGGCCTTCTACCCCTTCCCAAAAGCAGAGTGATGCACTGTGCAGACACAAGAAATTCCCAGGGCTCTGGCATGTGGTGACAGTACCACAGCACAACAAGTGATCACACCTTCACTGGGTCGCCCTAATCATTTGTTTATGCATTTTCAGCCTGCAGGGAAAGGGTTTTGCTGACCTATGT
Source organism: Zosterops lateralis (assembly GCF_965231275.1). Taxonomy (NCBI): domain Eukaryota; kingdom Metazoa; phylum Chordata; class Aves; order Passeriformes; family Zosteropidae; genus Zosterops; species Zosterops lateralis. Next base: position 52,217,566 of record NC_139800.1, read on the forward strand.
AATGCAGCCCTACAGACAAGGAGTATTGACTTTTGTCTTGTAAATCCACATTGAAGCAAAAAATTACACGTGCCAAAAGAGGCCTTTCAGCATAGGCTTCCTGTTCTGTCCCCACGGTGCTGGTCTTCCAAGCTTTCTGCTACTTATGAAATGAGTTGCACAACTGAATCAAAAGCCTGATCTGCTTAAAACTGCTATGATGATGATGATGATTGCTATTATTATGCATTACCTTAAAAAGATTCTGTAGTGTTTTTTTCTCTCCCACCCTTGTTTTTTCTTTCTCATCATTCTTGTTTCAAACACTTATTCAAGTAACGCACATGTGAGCTCATGTGGTTCAGTGAGATTGACAGCTCATGTGAGCCTGGATTAGCAGGTTTAAAAAACAAGACCTGATTTTCTCTAGAATTACTGATAATTTAATTAAAGGACTAAACATTGTAATAAATTTCCTAGTAGATTAGTAGCTTCAGAGGTATGGAGTGCCCTCAATCTGCTGGGAGATCTGAACAGAAGTTTGAGTCTGAAGAAATGCTGGAAAGCAGTAAGCAAGATCCTAGGCCTTCTACACACACCATCACTTAACTTTGCCGTATCTCTTCATTGCTCTAATAAATTTTTCCAAATACTGAAAGTTTGAGAGAATTTCAAAGAAAGAGGTTTAAATCTTAAAAAAATGGTAATCATGCATTAAAAAAGAAGTACATATTAGTTTTCCAGGATCTGAAAGGTTTATACTAGGTGATTAATTTTCAATGACAGTTTACTTACAGCAGAAGTAATAGTTCCACACTTACACAAAGAAACAGAGCAGGGAGGCAGTATGAAAGCAGAACAGATAAAAAAGATAACTACAGCCGGTGAAAACTACAGCAAACAAACTGCTTATTCTGATGACCACCCACAATGTTGTACATACCTCAGACTCAGAGAAACTGCAAAAAAGCAAGTGGTATTAATTGGTGAAGGTGGCAGGTAGTGTTCCCTGCACTCTCAGGTTACTGGGAACACTGAACAAAGGTATGCTTTTATAGATGCATTCCTTAGGTTCACTCTAGTTCATGAGGCATCATAGGAAGGCTTGTTCTGTTGCTGCACTTTGGGTTTGATCTGTGGCCCTAAACAAGCCTAAATATTTAATTTATTTCAAAAATGTTAGAAAATCTGTCAAAACTTGAAATGGAAAGTATCTTGTATAGTTCCTCCAGGTTGTATGAAGGCTGTCACCTAGGATATGTCATGGACTTGAAGAAACATTTTTCCTTAAGAATAAGACTATTCTCTGTTTAGAGGAATGATCAGTATAGGACCTACTGTGAAAAAATCAATGTTCTAGAATTTTCACCATGTAAAACAACACGTAATTTTTCTTCTTATAAAGAGAAGATAGAATGATAGTAATCTAGAATTCTGCACGGAAAATACCCACAGGAAGAAAATTAACAGGTAACAGTGATTATTTCATTAACTGAAAATATTGTTGACGTTAGTTATTTGATGTCATATGTAACTGAAAGCCTCTAAAGAGATCAGATAAGAAAAAATTAACTCTGTTATTAGAAAAGCCACCAAGAATTTTATTTTCAAAGTAATCCAGGTTAAACTGTAGCAAATCCTAGCCTAAGTAAAAAACTTAATATAGATTTCTGCATAAGGGATTTTCCTGAACAAATCTTTGTGTTTCTGTTACTAACATAGCATGGTCAATGCTTTAGTCATTCAAAGGACATTCAGCAAGTCTGAGAATGTGAGAAAGAATTTCAATTTGTCAGGATGACTTCCTGGACGACTTAAAAAGAGTGGGTCCCAGTTCAGCACAGAATAATTTTGAGCTTTTCAGCTGAGCAGAACATTACTGATGTTCTCAAATTCCTCCCATCTTTCTGTTCTCCAACACAGGCAGAAACATTACAGATATCTGCAGTGCTTAAGAACAGAAACCCTGGCCGCTCTTAAGATCTACTGGAGGCCCTAGGTAATAGTGACAAACAGCTGAAGGACAAGTCTGTTCTTAGCCTGAATTATGGTCCTAAGATACAGTGATCATTCCACTGGTAGCAGCAGCATTCATCTGAAATCTGCCTTTTCCCTTAGTGAGTCTTTCCTGTCCTCCTCACTTCTCACTGTATTAGTCATTCCTGTTTCCAGAACTCTTCAATTATTTTCCAAAGCCCATATTTTTATCAACAATTAGCAGTGCACATCTACGGACATTGCACATAGCCCTTCTCTCCCCCAGAAACACACCCACATAAGCCACAATTGCTTCCACATTTCCAGGATGTCACACGATCAGGATTTCCTAAGAGACACTGAAAGATCACTGAGACAGGGCGTCTCCTAACTGAAGTAACATTTAGCCCTATTGATCATCTTTTTGGACCAATCTACAAAATAAAAAGAGATTTCCTCTCCTCAAGTCATGATCATTTCTGCATATGCCAGGCTATAGAGATGTTTGTCTACCCTGTTTTTAATAATCTTTGGAAATGGAGGCTTCCTTTGTGGTGTAATCCAAGGCTCTACTACACTTCCTTGATAGATGGGTTTTTCTATAGCCCCCACCAGATTCTATTTTGCTATAATTTCAGTTCAATACTTATCCCAGCTACACAAAGAACAGTCAGATTGTTCTGTATCCTTTTTATATGCTCAAAGTCTCCACTGCTCTGGTTTCTGTCAGTTACTATGTATTAAAACACCTTACACACATGTATTCTTGCATTTCTTCACAGGAAAAAAGGATCATCCTAGTTTCTGTAACACAATACAGAAATAAATGCAGACTAAAAAAAATAAATAAAAGCAGAACAGATATTTCAATGATAGAATTAACACTTTGTCCTCAGATTTTTATATGTAAACAAGTGATTGCAAATGCAGCCTGGGATCACTACCATGCAAGCATTCTCATTCTGTAATTAAAATAAATGTCACTTATAGAGAGAAGTAAAAATCAGTCTTTAGCATCACAGTCTTTCTACTGATGAAGACTTTTTTAATCTGTGCCTCACGCAAAGCAAACTTTCAAAATATCCAGTTGGGCATAATGCCATATTGTAGAATGTTTTGTGACTGACTAGCTATCAGAAGTAGTCTACTGGGAGAAGAATATTTTTGTATGCTACTGAACCTGAAAAGATTTCTCTGCTATTTAGGATACTCTGGTTCTTTACGTACATTATTTTTGCTGCTGAAGTCAGACATGTCTTTCTTCTGTCAGAAAACACTGGGCAGCCAGGAACTTCTTCACCCAGAGATCAATCTACCACTTACACTGTAGCTTTGACACAAGAAATAGTAGTAGCTCAAATGATGACTGAAACGAAGAGACAGAAAAGAAAACTGGTTTGATTTAAAACTCAAATAACTGATATAACATACCTGTTGGGAATAAATAAGGTGTCCTGCGTAGCCACATGCAACTACCATCTGATTTAGGGCTCAGCCTCACTTTAACTTAAATCTCTGCCACATGTCTTTGCTTTTCCCAATGATTTGCTAGTTCCAGAATGGAAAACTTGAGAACCTACTACAAGGAGATATGTGGGCGTATGAAGTCATATTTATAAAGAGGAATTTTATTTTTCATTATTTCAATTTTATATTGTCTAGGTCTACTTCCAATTGCTTGTTCTCCTGTTTTTTGATATCCCTCTCCCTTCAGAGAGTACACTCCAAAGTGAACCTTTAATGATTTCTAGTGCAGTATGGTTGGTAAGAAGCATATGTCAGATGATTCTACCATAAAGTATTTCAGTGCTCTGCTCTGTCAAATACTAGTTAGGAGTTGAGCTGTATCTTCCCATCTTAAACATTTCTTTATACTTTAGTTCTTATAAAAGAATTCCGTGGTTTTTTAAATTCCAAAAGGACATTCTTGAAGACATAAATAGCAACTAGAGGCCTGATGCCCACTGAATCTCCACATGGCTTTCTGATACTTAGTTCTGAAAAAAAAATCTCACTTTTATATATTATGTGTAAAGCAAGCAATAAAAAGGAAACACAATCATGACATGGGTTATAAGCAGCTATGCTCCCTGAGCATGCCCCTCTCTCCTGGAAGCCACCTGCCTGGTCTCAGGGGCAACACAGACAGTGCATGAGGCCACATGCAGGAGTGTTGCCTAAGAAGCCCCTGGAGAGACTCCTCACCTTTCTCAGGATCTGCTTTTAGGCTGGGCTCTCACACTTGTTTTCTGCCAGAGCTATATTGCACCTATGCCCACACCTGCCCAGGAACCCTGTTGATCTGAATCCTGACTCTGACCATATGGATTTGACTTCCTGGCTTGAGCCTGGATTTATCTCATGACAATGTACTCATCTGTTAACCTCTGCTTTTGGCTACAGACTATCTATAGGCTGCCCTCCTCTGGCACTGTAGACCTGCCTGTCTTTGGGGTGAAAGTACTCTACCTGTCTTGCTGCCCCGATCTCCCTCCCTCATGGAGCACTCTGTCCTTGCTCCATGACAATGACAAGGATGCCTCAGCTACAATAACAGAGGGGAAAAATTTAGAAGCATTAAAAATAAAGAAATAATGTTCAGGAGGAAATATGCAATAAAATACAATTCTAGCCAGAAAGGAAAACGTAAATGCTTTGCTTAAAACTTCACAGAGATAACCCTCTTAACAGTATCTTCTGCCAAACTATTTCTAATTGCAAATAAAGATTTTTGTAAAGGACTTACTCTTTACAAACAAAAAAAAATATTTTCATTCTTTTCTGTTTCAGTAGAAATTATCAAGACAGGACAGAATTTATCATTAACTTGAAACACAGATTTTATCACCATCTTTGGATTATTCAGTAGTATTTTTAAATGGACAGTATTATAACTGATTTAGCTTCATATCCAGTTTCACATCACACCCCTGCTTCAACATATCTGCTTCAGACTGGCTGTGGTTTTAGGTAGTTTTATAAAATATATATTGGCACTTTAATTTTTTACCACTGATAAGTTTTTGTTAATGCTTGACCATGACCAAGTGTTGTATTGGATCATAATATCACTCTTTCACTAGTCATTAAAATGATGAGGCATATCTTCTCCTCATGCCCCAGGTGCTTATTCCATTAAGAGGAGATGACCTTTAACTTATATATATTTTGTTCTCAGTACTTCAGATGGAAGGAAAAACCTACCTTATTAGTCTTTATATCTCATGTAAGCTGCATAAACTGCTCCATACTTCATGGAAAAGTTTAGAGATCCAAGTAACACTTTTGGAAGAATACACAAAATTCTTAGCCTCTTAAGAGTGTGAAGCAGGATAAATCTTCTACCATTGTCAAACAGCTGATTAAAGAACCAGGCTATCTACAGACAGAGTAGGTGAACTAGATATGCTGTATAGGGAAAATTAGGAAAGAAACTGCTCTTCTCTGAAATCCGGAAGCTTTGCTTTCCAGGGATCATGAGATTTGCTCATTTTCCTTTTTCCATATAAACACCTGGGCTGTAAGGACTAATTTCTGTGGACTCTGAAATGCAACTAATGCATTCTGATACATTCTGCATTTAAGGGGAGACAGCATGCCTGAGAACCTGAATGTCCAGGTTACTCCTGTACTTCTGTGCTGGTGAGAAAAGGACGCCATTTTAAATGGTGACTGTGGGACAATGGATAAAGATAGTGCTGCGGGCAGTCTTGCCCCTTATGAGTTGGAGTTGCAGTAAGTTACTCAAGACTGGAAACAGCCCTGCCTTCCTCTAGGTCACAGCTATGTCTAATAAGGATGGGTGTTATAAAATAGTGGGTTAGCTGCTGCAGGCTTGGTTGGAGTTTGCTGGTTGTGCAGAAGGAAGAGAGGAACCAGTGTTGTGAGGATCTGTCAGTGGGAACTCTCAGAGAGAAAGTATGAAAGCTTTGCTGCAAGACTGACACTTGCTACTATCATCAGTGTCAGTTGTTTGAGCCCTCTGCCAATCAGAGGAAAGGTAAGATGGTGTTATTGTAGGATAGCAAACCAACAGTGTCAGGCAGTTTATGTCCACCACTCAGTGGTGCCAAGCACTGACACCGACAATTGGTCCCCCATGTGAGGATGGGCACTGATATGTGACCTGTCAGAAATCCTTTAGGAAGGCTGTCATGGGATATCTTAGGGTCTTCTTTTCCCTTTTAATTTGATACAATGATGCTTTTCATCTCTGGTTTGGCTATTCCTGACACTAGCTAGGGCATGTTTCAAGGCAATCTCTGTGCTTCATGAAGGGCTAATGAAACAACTTTTTTTATCACATGACTATTAGCAAGTCTGTCCAGTTCTCCTGCCTCTCTCAGGGTCAAATTCTCCCCTGAAAGTGTTCTGATTATGTAGGAGATATAAATTGGAATTCTATTGGGAAGCTGTGGCTAGCATAAAGCTGAAGAGAAAATTACTTGTGTGGCTTTGGGTAAACAGAAGATCATTCTCTTAAATAAATCAGTGTTTTTGTTTCCTTTGAGGTATCAGTGGTTTACTAAATACCCAACACATAAGCTTCATTCTCAAACCAGCTTACACCTTGTGCTCCATCAACACCCTCCCCTTTCAAATCTGAGACAGTAAGAGTCTATGAAATAGCTATATCTCTGTGTATTATGACTGGGATCATAATGACTAGAATCAAAACCTGATCTTTCTAGTCCCACAAACAAGAGTATTCTCTTATCTCTTAATGAAGTCTGAGATGACCTTCAGTTCCAACCATGAAATTAAAATGACCTATCTATCTATAGCAGCACCATTTTACTCCCTTTACTGTATGTCCACAGCATGTAGTCACAGGGCCAGACTTTAACTTTCTCAAGAAGCAACATTTCTCACCCTAATCTTTTCTGTCTGGGAAGCACTTTTGTTTCAAGAAGCAGTCACGATATGTAAGAAAATAATATAATAGACTCACATCATATATGGATCATTGTAATGTATGTTTTTTAACTGTGTGCAGAAACCTGAATTAGCCAGCTTTGCTATGTCTGCCAAGCAAAAGTTTTGAGGTATAAATGTTACAACCTGAAGAAGAAAAGAGAAGAAAGAAAAAGAGAAAGAAAATTTATGGTAGAGTTGTCTACACTTGGATGACCAGCAGTTCCAAAAGTTATATGCATTCTGGAAGAATTTAAATAGCAGAAATGTTTGTGGTTAAAGGAGTAAACAGTTTTCAGGGCAGCAAGTGAAGTAAAAAGTAGCAGTGGGATCACAGAGCAGAGCTGTTAGAAGGAAGGTTTACCTGGCATCTCACAGTGAGACAATTCCTTGTAGCAATGGAGAACAAAGAGATATGGGCTGTCTTACACATCTGAAGGAGACTCCTTTGTTGTAGAAAATCAGCCCTGTTATAGAGCTTTTGTTTCCACCGGAGAGAAGCAGAACTTAACATGAGAAGGGCACCCATTGGCAGCTCAGCTGCAGTCTGCTGTCCACACATTTCTCCTCACAACTGCTTCTCATTCCCAGCTGACCTCCAGCCCCACAGCCTGCAGCCACCCTCCCCACAGGGTCTTCTGGTGAACGTGAGCCTTTACAACCTTAACAAATATAACCCCACATCCCACAAGTCCTTGTACCTCTGTGTTGAACAAACATGTTTCACTAGATTTTTGGACTGAAAATGACTTTGGTGAGATGTCATGGACATACTCCAAGTGCTCTGCTGCCTCTTTTTTTCTGACTGGCAATCCTGATTGTGAAATGAAACTAGCTGAGAGACAACAGATTTGTTGAATGCTGCTGACACAATACTGAGTGCAAAATGGCCTTGCAATTTCTCAAGGACTGGAAGCAGAAATGAGAATTTATTCAAGATGGCACTTGACAGGCAAGCAAGGAAGAAGGTAGAGGGGCAGAGTTCATTAGCCCCTCCAATAAAAGGTGTCAATCATCAGTTTGGTCTGCCTTAGTTGAGAAGAACAAAAAGAGCTTAAAGGAAAAATGAATCTTCATTGCTAGGAATGAATGGGGGAGTGATACTCATAATTGTGAGGTATATATTTACACACACACATATTTACTCTTCAATAGATGTATGAAACGAAAAATGACAGGAGCCAAGCATATCTGTACTTACCTTGTGATGTCATTAAGTATATCATCTGTCTTACATAAGAACAGTCACCAATATTTGTTACTGCTGCCTTCTGTAGTGAATGCGGTTCTCTCATTTGCTCTAGGGTGTGCTAAAAGAATTGTCTTGTCTGAGAACTTCAAGAAATAGCAAAAAATACATGTTGATACAACAGAAGTCTAAGCAATTTCACGAACTGCCAGAATTCAAGCAAGCTGTATTATTTGTGTTTTACACAATGCAAAAGAGCAAGGCAAGTTTCTACTTGATACGTAGAGAAAAATCAAAACTGTGAACAAAGATTACAATGATTATCCATGACTAATCATAGTGGGAAACGCTGGTAAAGCAACATTTTTACAGACACAATTTTATCATTTTTCTGTAATGATTTTTTGAGAGTCCAAAAGCTGATTTAGCCAGGGTGTTACCGTTATCAACACAATCTGTCTTGTGTATTTATTGGCCAAGATGTTCTCTTCTATTAGTACTTTTAGTTAATTCAAGAATACATTTACTTAACTTCTTTAGTGGTAGCATGGCAGGAATCACAAACATAATTCTGTGTATGTGACATTCATTTACTGTTGCTGTAGAATCTCTATTCTGCCTTGGTGACAAATCACATCCCAATTGCTAAAGGTAACAATACTCATGGTTAGAGCCATACAAAAGAAACATCACCAAGAAGGTGAATTCTTTAGAAACAATTTTTTCATTCTGGTTTCATCACAGTATTGAATGAAAGAAATTTGTTATCGAGAACAAATTGTAAGAAAATAATTTGTATTATAATAGATTCATAGGATTCAGACAAATCAGAATGCTGAAACATTTCAGTTTGTGTATCCTTCTCTTGGGCCCATGTGGGCCCACAAGACTTTAGAGCTAGTGCTGGCTTCAGAACTGTCATCTGAATTTCTCCTTCCCTAGACTTCATTAGGCATTCAGCACAAAAAAATATTTCAAGCATCTACCTTCAGAATTGTTTCCTACCCCACGAGCTAATCAGTTTTTTCAGAGTTGTCCCAGATACATCACTATTCCACTATAAACACTTAATGAGTTTTTAAGTTCCGTTTTTATTAGTAGTTGGACTTTATTACACAGCTGAATTATGGGGGAAATATAGCCTATCACGACTGCCAGGATTAACTAAATTTTTTTCTCAGAATTTTTTCACTCTCTTTCAAAATGTGATTAAAAGTCCTTCTAAATTTACTTGCCAGTGTTTTTTTAACCCAAAAGCCTGTTCTTTAAAAAAAGCAGTATTTTTAAAAACACCTCAATTTTTGGCTCAGGTCTCATGAATTTCACTCACATCTTAAATTGTTTCATTTAGCTAGGAAAAAAGAGCAACAAAAAAAGAGACTTAACCTGCTTAATAAATTGTCAGCAGCACCTACTCTAAAGTGCTATTTTCTGCAGAAATTAGGAAAATGAGTTCTAGGAGATGCGGACTAGTGGAAGGGATATATGTGTCTGACTTTCTCTTTAATGGAATATGAATTTAAGAGGGATCTACGAAGTGCTGGGGTACATCAAAAAATGAGGGCAATTTCAGTAACTAGATGAGGCAGGAAGGTGGTAACCCTTTATTATTTGCTTTGAAGTTCCTAGGGCATCAGAGTGAAAACAAACAGATTAAAGCCTTTGTCCCAGAGAGGGGAAAAAAAAAAAAAAAAAAAAAAAAAAAACAAAACAAAACAAAACAAAACAAAACAAAACAAAACAAAAAAAAAAAAAACAAAAAAAAAAAACAGAACAAACAGCTCAGACTCATCACATTTAATTACAGAAAACAACAGTATGGCGGTGCATTTTTGTTTTTATCAGTTTTATGACTTGTTTCTATATTGTTATATGTGAAATGGTTCGTTCCATGTACCCATGTTCATCCCCACTTAGTTTTACCCCTGTTACGGTTATCTGTCTATGATGTCTTATGTAACCCCTTGGTCCTGTCCATCACTCCGAGGCCTCTCCCTGAATCTGGAAGATTCTAGGGAGACCGTCAAGTGATTGGGCAGGACCCAGGCTTTTCCCCTCCGCCACTTCTCACTGTATGGTTGTTGTGCTTGTCTATTGTGTGGGAGCCACACCCCTGTTATACTTCATTGGTCCCTGGGTGAACCCTCCCCTGTGTTCCACCCCCCTTTAAAAGTCACAGCACTGGGGCAATCCTGGTCTCTCCTGAGGCAGGTGCCCTGAGGTGAGGACTCCACATCTGGAGTGCCAGTAAACTCGTTGTGGTTGTAACTCTTGAGTCCTTCCTTTCTTCTTCCTGCCATTGCCACACTTCGCTCCTGATCAACCAAGACCCACTGTACTGCCGTGGTGCCGGGGCTGTCCAAGCTCGGGAATACAGGCACTGCGGCAAACAGTACTTGGAAAGGATAGTAATTTGGTTGCTATTCAAACAGTGTTATGGCATGTTACACACCTCTATAAGCACAATTCAGTGATAGTAGTACAGTTCTACTAAATCTCTCCAGAAACAATGCCAAGGAAGCAGTTTACTGCACTCATGCAGACATTTAACATAAACTTACTTATGATGGTTACTTAAATTAGAACTTTTAAATGCCTGATGCTGATTTAGCACAAGTAGACCTCAGCACTTTCATGAAGGAAGTTAGGTTTTACCTGCACATACAGGATTGTCTTTTTTTTGTAACTAAATGGCCCTGGTATTTCAATGCCTAAGGCTGCTATTTCAAAGACTCAAGTTTAAAAATTTCCTATTCTAGTCTCAGTTGAGGGATCTGTCACAGTTCATAACTAAGGGAAGTCTTTAAATGTGAACAGACCAAAACTCACAGGGGAAAAGAAGCAGAGAGATGGGAAACAGCATATCCAAAGACTGTTACCACTGACTCAGGTGACTGAAACTAAAATGCTCCAAGGATGGCAGTGAAAATGTAAAGGAAAATGGTATCCTTATTAGTACAGATTTTGATATAGTCTGGTGGGCTACATCCAAGACTTTCTGCAACTTGAAAATGCAGATGGCATAATACTAATATAATACTATAGGCCAGCCCACCAGAGAAACAGTTCCAACTCCATCCTAGGCCTGCTCTATGTTAGTGTAATTTCCTGAAATTTGCTCTTCAATTTTCCTATTCTTGAAGAAATACTGCAAGGTAATGCCGAAATCACAAACTAGATATTTGGGAAAAAATAGCTTACAAAGGTTTGATTGCTACTGAGCTGTATTAGCTGCTCAGCTCTAAGGTGAGATATAACTATAAAATGTATTTGCACACTGGATTTTTAAAATGCATATGAAAATTTTAATATTCAATTTTAATATTCAATAGTCTTGCAAGAAAATGTTCAGGTTAGAAATCCTAATGAATTGTAAAAATGACTGTATTTGACTCAACATTTTACTCTCTAGAAACTATGTGCAAAAACACATTAAGATTTGGTCATGCTATAGAGAAAGAATAACAATAAGAATAAATAGGACTCTTCATAGGTGCATGCATGCATGTTTATAGACAGATGCAGCAAGTTGGCATTAAATGCATGCAGTACAACACCTTTGTTCCTTTTCTAAAAAATTAGTTCAAATCACAGAGATTCTCTAGCAAAACTTCCAACTTCTGGGATCTCAATATTGATTTTAAATCAGGTGTTCCTGCTTCCAACTAGGAATATTAATCACACAGATAGTAAGTATTTGCTCTTAGCTATTTTTACTCCTTTTTAGAAGCCAGTTTTTAGTCCCTGAGAAACACACCTTTTTTTTCCCCCTACAAGAACTCAAGCTGCAGCCCTAGATGTTTTCCAAGAATCCTCTTTTGCTCCAGGCGTTGAATTACTTAGTAATTTCATATCAGTTCTGGGTTTTGCATTTTAAAAGAAATTACATACCGTGAGCAGTGCTGAATTAAGAATAAACTCTCTCCCCTGCTTTACCAGATCACATGGAGCCCTGGTGAGAGCATTAATTCAGTCCTTGGGCAGCAAGACATTTGTGCTGAAACTGGAATTCTGCATAGCTTGAGCCCTTGAAAATTACCAGGAAATTTTCTCTTTTGGTCTCATTAACAGAAGTCCACTAACTTTCTTGGTATTCTGAATCAACAGCACTTCCAGCTCCCACTGATATGCTTAGAATTTGAACACCTTATTCTAGTTCCTTGTTACTTGTATTTATTCATTGGGAAGAAGGCAAGGAACTAAATTTTCCCCATGGAGGTCTGTAATAGTAACAGTCAATAAAGCCAATGCAGACAGTGAGATAAAAATTATTTCATTTAAAAATGTAAACAAGGAGTCATAAAATAAATTTTACATAGTTCTGTTGGACACATGTAAAAGTGGATACAGAATATCTCTTGGGGGGGTATTTACACATAACCACACCAGCCATATAAGAAATAAACATCATCTTCTGTAGGGACTGAGAAATACAAAATATTGGAGAAGGAAGAGTAAGCATAACCAACATATTTTGGTGACAGCAAGCATCTCAGGATTAAAACAGCAAAAAACATCACCCAACAGAAACACAAATACAAATGCAGGTCCTTCCAGTAAATGCAGCTTTTGTGAACTTCTATGAGAGAAATCTAATAAAAACCACACACCACCTCTGTAGTGCACAAAAAATTCTTATAATTCATTGCTTCTTTAATCAATGTGATGCCTGTGAGACTGGCAGTAAGAGTACCTTAAAGTACTCATGATGCAAATGTTAACTATTCACATAATTCTTGACAGTCCATGGAATCTTGAGAGCACTGGGCTGCTTAGAGATGCAATGGCATGTGGGACTAAATAACTGGGAAAGAAATGCCTGTCACACAGTCTTTTTTCTTCTAGTGACAATGCCACTTTGACGAACACATCACAAGACAACAAAATCAGGAGATGTGTCACCGCTAAAAATTTGACAGTAAAGCATTGAGAAGGCAAATTATTTGTCCAAACAAAGTAAAACAAACCAGACCGCTTTCCTTACTTTTCAGAAGACAAGTAACAACAAGGAAAAATGTTCGAAAATACGCAGAATGTTGAACTTGCTACTTGGCACATCAGGCTTTCCAGGGAATGATTAAGGACCACATTTAAAAAAATCTAGAGATGTCTGTCAAGAATTTACTGATCATGCAACAATCACCCGATTTCCGGGACTAGCTTCTTGGTTTCCTCTACAGGATTTGTGTTCTGATGGAATGACAGCTGGAATACTCCAAGCGACTGGAGCCCGGCCTGACGGGAGAGCCGGAACGCGGCAGCCACTGCTCTTACAGCACTGTGCCACAGCTGTTTGCCGCGTACAAACTAAACCCCATCACTTGTCATAAAATACTTAATTTAAAATCCACCCATAATCGTGGGCGATGTTTCTTGATTCTTCCTTCAGATACTGAATTTAGTTCAGTAAAAACTAATATGCAGCCACTTGAAATAGTAATGGGGCTGCATTTACTACTAATGAAGTCAGATTTGCTTTTTTTAGTACAGCGTCGCCAACAACCTGCAGACCCAGCGGAGGAGGCGCGATCAGCCCGGCTCCGTTCCGTGCCGGGGCCGCTCCCCGCGGCAGGTGGGAGGCGCGGGCCGGGGTGCCGGGCCCGGTGCGGACCGCTCCCGCCGGGCCCGCGCCGCCAGGTGGCGCCCCTCGCCCGCGCACCGCCTGCGAGGCAAGATGGCGGCCTGAGGGGGCGCGGGAAAATGGCGGCAGGCGGGGCAGGGCGGCGAGGAGGTCTGTGCTGCGGGGTCTCCAGAACAGGCGCTCCGCTCTCGTCCTCCTGATGGTCTCCTGGCCAGGGCACCACTTGCCCTTCTGGGAAGCTCCACCTGTCGGGCTGCCTTGCCTGCAGCTGTCCCCCATCTAGATATGCCCTTCGACTTTTATCAGTGTGTCCTAACAGCTGCTGAGGCTCTTCTCTACCTACTATGTAGAGCAAAGAAGTGCTGATTGCATCAGTTTGTAAAGGGCTGGGTGAGCTGCAGAGAAGAAAAAGGAACCACAGAGCCCAGCTGACACTCGGTTTGGCTGGTGGCTGTGCTCGGGCGCTGCCCAAGGGCTCCAGTTCGGGCCCCAGGGAAACCGCCAGACCCTCCCCGCTGGCGAAAGCTTTCCGCCGTCTGAGGAGGGGATCGAGGCTAACTGCAAAAACCCCGATTTCCTCAGTTTCTTTGTGCTTTGCAGCATATTTCACACCATGAGAACTCTATACTCAAATTAGATAGCTCCTGTAGCCTGTGTCTGATGGAAGAGTGAAAAAACCACCTTTGTTTTTCTTGTTTGCTCACTATGTTGAAAGACAAGCTGAGGGAGCTTTCAGGACCCAAATGCAAACTGGTTATTATGCTCCTCAGACAAAAAAACAACCAAACAAAACAAAACAACCAGTGCCAACAACAACACCCACAAATCAAAAAACAGAGGCCGTGGTTTAGGTGTTCTCTTCTTTGATGGAATTTTTGTAGAGCTAAACTGCAGCAGTTTCAGTAGACTAAACTAAATAGGAAGAAATACTAAATAAGGAACATACACTTCATTGGAGACAAATGTAGGTCCATTACCAAACATACAGTAACTTATTCCAGATGGTGTTGCTGAATGGAGTGACATTACATGACGTTAACATCAGTGTCTTCTATCCAGTACTTTTATGATTTTTTTTTTTTTTTTTTTTTTTTTTTTTTTTCTTTAACACTAAAACACCCATTAGAAAGTCCTTTGGCTCTCTTTTTTCCTGGCCTTTTTCCAGAGGAATGTCCCAAAGTAGATGTAGAATTGCTCAGTAAAGTAAGTATCTCAAAGACAATTCCTAAACCTCCCTGGATGTGCCATGCTTTGGTATTCCATTGCTGTCCTGTTGGTGAGCCAGACCGCTTTAGGAATATGGTTTGCTTAGACTGGGGCTGGTGTTTTTTTTTTCCTCCGTTGCTCTTGTGAGGACAAATTGCTAAGCAGGAGATGTTAAAAACCTTACCATCCTTAAGTGTGGTAGATACATTTTCCTGTTAATGAAGCTCAGAATAACGTTATTAAAATGAATGGTCATTAATTTAACGAATGGGTTTCAAATACACCAATAACAAGAAGAAAACAAAGGATAATAGCAGGCATGTTACTAAACAAGATGGAACAGAGAAGGCAGAGTTACTGAGCGCCATCTTTTATTGGTCTGCGCTGACAAGAGCTGCCTTATGAATCTCCAACCCAAGAGACCAGGGCACAGAAATATTGAAAGGAAGATTTTTCCCTTGGTCGAGGAGAATTGGATTAGAGAACATCTAGGTAAATTTGACATATATAAGTCCATGGCTCCTGATGGATACATCCACGAGTACTGAGAGAGCTGGAGGACACCTAGCAGTGGCTGCTCACAGTCATCTTTGAAGGGTCTTGGCAGCCAGGACAGCTCCTGGAAGCCTGTAAATCATGGCTGGATATCTCCTGCTGTTGTGTGATACAAATAAATCCTATGGAAAATAATTAATGAAGGGAGTCAACATGGGACTGCAGAGTTTTTCCAGAGGAAAAACCTGGAGAATATTTAACCAGACATAAGTTTAGTGGTCTGTTCTTAATGCACAGTCTTTGCATTCATGTATTCTGTTTTCAGTACTATACCGATACTATGCTTAAACTCGTAGGAATTTTTAAGTTACAGGCTAATTATCTGTGCACTGAGAAATACAGAATTATGGTCAGAGAAGTACCAATAAAACAGTCTTTTCCTTATTTCCTGGTAACCGGTATAAGGTCCTTGTAAATCCTGGAGAACCAGATGATTATCAAAGAAGGGGAGAGACCTCAGCAGCTATGGAAATGCAGCTGCCATTTTTCTATTAGCCATCCACACAACAAATGGTTTCTGACTTCACACAACAAATGGTTTCTGACTTCACAGTCCTTCAGTATTGCTTGAATTTTATTGCAACATAGTCTCAGTTGTTACATAACTTAAGAGATGTGACTAATAAGAGTAATTTTGGGTACAGAAATTTCTATTCTCTTTCTATTGCACTTTAAAGAGAAACAGTATTAATCCCAGGAAAATAACGTTAAGAAATTTCCTGTGCCAGGTGGAAGCAAAGATTTGTCTGTCCTATAATGTTCATTCTCTTTTGCTTAACCCTCATCACTGGAGATGGAAGAAGAATGTAAAATATAAAGAACTGCATACATTACCAGGCTTCTCCTTGGAAGTCAGCTAATATGCCTGAAATACAGAGTGTGCAGTCTGTCTGACTAGAAAAAAGAGAAAGAAACTATTGAGAAATATATGATTTCTGTATTTTAGTAGATGATGTTGGAATAAAGTGCAGCAGTTCTAAGTGTGCCTAAACTTTGTACAAAAGAGTTTATTGTACAATTTGTTAGGTTAAAGTATGTGACAATAGCTTCTGAGAATGTCGTTCATGAACATGTGAATTTCAACTAAATTTTCTTTAGCTGAACTCATTTTTCACTCTCAAAAATGTGAAAATCGATAGTGGACACCATATTCCAGAAATTGTTCAGCAAACATAAAATACATTTCTTAGGTAGATATTGACCCATGACTGCACACCAGAACAGAATTACAGCATTTGCTGGTCACTTGTGCTGTATTTAAGAGTAAAAGGTATTCCAATTTTCTTGACTGTAGGTCTGTGTAGGTCAAATTAACTGCGTCAGTTCATTTTATATGGGCTGCTAAATAGCTGTTAGATAATGTCAGATTTCAGTTCCTGCTGTGCTAGGCAAGACACAGCCTGTTGCCCTTGGAGTCACAGGGCAAAAGTACCTCTAATTAAGATGCTATTTTGAATTTGTTCAAAAAGCTTTTTCAGAAAGTTAAGGTTTTGTGTTCACTTGGTCTGTCAATAATGTCTAGAAAATGTCTTCACTCCCTGGATGCATTAGGTGCGCATGTGTCCCTGGAGACTTGTATTTCAATAGTTGATTCATACATGCCAGTCTGCTTTAAAAAATCCCCACAACTAAACCTGATAAATAAAGTGAGTGTGTGAGCAGCTTGACAACTGTAACACTAAGCAGTGTGTTAGGCTTGATAGTATGAGCCTCAGCAAGTAGAACTTTTATGTACATCAAAGGGTTGTCATACATTGTATGTATTTTATATGTGTGCATACAAGTTTATATGTCCCATCCTTCTGCAGTAGGTCCAGTGCTTGCTCTTCCTTTTTGTACCCTTTACCAGGAAGGCAGGGAGAAAAGGGATTTCTTGAACTGATAGACCTGTGTGGGACATGGCCATTTCCTGAGGGAAAAGTGGAATCATTCTGAGTTGGGAGGGACCCACAAGGATCATCACATCCAGCTTTTAAGTGAATGGCCCATACAGGGATCAAACCCACAACTGCAGCTTTATTAGCAACATGTTTAACCTGTTGAACCAATCTTAAAGTTAGATGTGTTCCCTTGAAAAAACTGGTTTCTTGAACCCTTTTTCTAACCCAAATGTTTCTAACCAAAGAGCCTTTCCGAGCTTTTGTAATAATATACAAGGAAATAAGACAAAACTGTATTTAAATGTTTGACTCTAAGAAACAACCTTCTACATTCATAATTATAAGATCCACTTAAGGCACTAAGCCCGTTACATTAAAATCTAGTTTTCCCAGCTCCATTCACATTTCTTTTCCCTCTAACATAAGGAATTTTTTTTTTTTTTTTTTTTTTTTTTTTTTTTTTTTTTTTGCCTGTCAGTGTTAGGTCATTTTGAATTCATTGCAAAACTGATTTGGAGGAAGTAAGGAAGGATAATGAAGCCAAGCATAACTGTATAAGAAGGTGTGAAAACTGCAGATGCCTGCTCAATCAGGCAATGAGGTAATGGTCCTCAAGGTTTCTCTCCAGGATTCCAGGACACAGCCTTATTAGAGCTCATGCTGAGCGTGAGCTGAGGCTCCTTCTCCCCTCTGAAGGACTGAAATGTAGAATTTAGTGAGGGTCATGCTGTAGTGTCATACTTGTCATCCATAATTGCACTCAGCCTGATTTTGGGAAGTTTCTAGCAGCGCTCTTCCTTTACCCAAGTGAAGATATTATTGTTCTTTCTGCGCTGATAGCAGCCCTATCTCCCTGCAAAAGTGAAAGCAACATAGCAGTTAAACCATTTTTTTTTAAGAACCTGCTTAAACTAACACAATTAGGTTCTCCTGTTGGAGTTGGCACAAGAGTTCACCAAGCCTCTTTCAATCATTTGCCAGGAGTCCTGGCTAACGAGGGAGGTCCCAGACAACCAGAGATTGTCCAGTGGGATGTTTATATGCAAGAAGGTTTGGAAAGAGGATCTGGAAAACTACAGGCCTGTCAACCTGACCTCAGTGCTGGGGAACATCATGAAAGAGATCAACCCAAGTGCCGTCATATGGCACATGCAGGACTACTGGGGCATCAGGACCAGCCAGCATGGGTTTAGGAAAGGCATGCCCTGCTCAACAAATCTGATGTCCTTCTATGATAGAGTGACCTGTTTAGTGGATGAGAGAAAGGCTGTGGATGTTTTTTGTTTAGTAAAGCCTTTGACACTGTCTCGCACAGCATTCTTCTGGGGAAACTGGCTGGTAATGGTTAGGACAGGTGCACTCCGCACTGGTTAAAAAACTGGCTGAGTGGCCCAGCCCACCACAACTCCATTGTGGTGAATGGAGTTAAGTCCTGTTGGAGAACAGTCACTAGTTGAGTTCCCCAGGGGTCAGTATCTGGTCCAGTACTATTTAATATCTTCATCAATGATCAGGATGAGGGCATTAAGTGCACTGTCACAGTTTGCAGATGATACCATGATGATCTGCTTGAGAGCAGGAAGGCTCTGCAAAAGGATCTGGACAGCCTGGATCCATGGGCTAAGGCTAATTGTATGAGGTCAAACAAGGCCAAGTGCCAGGTCCTGCGCTTGGATCACAACGCCCCTATGCAGAGCTGCAGGTTGGAGTAATGTGGCTGGAAATCAGCCCAGAGGTGAAGGACCTGGGAGTGTCAACAATGGCTGAACAGGAGCCAGCAGTGTTCCCAGGTGACCAAGAAGGCCAGTGGCATCCTGGCCTTTGCCAGCAATAGTGTACCTAGCAGGACCAGGGCAGTGACTGTCCTATACTCAGAACTGCTGAGGCCATGCCTTGAGTTCTGTGTCCTGTTCTGGGCCCCTCGCTACAAGAAAGTCATTGAGCAAGTCCAGATAAGGGCAATGGAGCTGGTGAAAGGTCTGGAGCACAGTCTGATAAGGATCAGCTGAGGGAGCTGGTCATGGAGAGCCAGAGAAAAGGAGGCTCAAGGGAAACCTTACAGCTCTTCACAACTGCCTAAAAGGAGACTGTAATGAGGTGGAGGTCAGCCTCTTCTGCCAGCTAACAAGTGACATGGCAACAAGGAAATGGCCTCAGGCTTTATCAGGGGAGGTTTAGATTAACTATTAGGGAAAGTTTCTTCACTGAAAGGATAGTCAAATATTGGAACAGGCTTGGAAAAGAGAATTGGTTGAGTCACCATCCCTGGAAGTTTGTAACAGACATGTAGATGTGGCACTTGGGGATTTAGTGGAGTAGATGGCAATATTAGATTAAGAGCTGAACTCAATGATCTCAGAAATCTTTTCTTGATAGATTCTGTGATCCTATAAAAGGAGTGAGCAATAGAAGCTAAATTAGCATGTGAGTTAGACGGTCTATAAGTGAGCAGAATGGACCTTTGGGTATCGAATTTAAACGGTGAGGTTTCAAATGGCCTGAGCTGACAAAGACACACGAGTACATTTACATGAAAGCATTCCTTACCAGATTTTCCATGACTGTGTATTGGCAAGCTGTGCCAAAAGAATGTGTTGTAATTATGAAGACATCTGGTCTCATGTTTGAGTGGTATTTACTACAGTAGAATTTATAATCCAGAAAACTGGTGAAATGTGGAAATGATACTTAATTATATTATTTATCTAGGTAAATACTCATGTCGGTCTGCAGAAGGTATGACTCTTGTAGCTATAGAAAAGGAAGAGATAAAACATTCATTGATGAAGTGGGTGTTATGATCTGCCCATTATCTACTCAAACCACTCAAAACAGAGGTTTAATTGTAAGCCTTTTTCCTGCAATATACCCGGGGTTCTTTTATTCTTTCTTATGGAAATAAATTGGAACATTATATGTGACAGAGCTGACTCAAATGTGGGCCAGTGTGCAAATGCTTCTAGATAGAAGGGGATGTTTCAAGCTCTAACAAGCCTCATCTTGTAAACTGTACTCTCCTATCATTCTCTAACCTAACAGAACTATCCAGTTTTACATTGTTTTGCCAGGCAGAATAAAGTGATAATTGTTTCTGTTTTTACTTTGGTTTGCTGTAAGACACAGGTATTTCAGAATTTGATAACTATTGTTAAGACAGGGAAATCAGCAAAATGTACAGAGTTTCTTTTTAATGAATTTTGCAAATTTAATTGCATTTCTGCTTCAGTAGGGATTCCAGTTGAATAAAATACGTGTTTACATTTGTGAATTAACTTGAATATATTGAGGGATTGGAATTTCAAACCAATGCATTGGTTGGGAGGTTTACTTAGGAGATAGATACCTAAAAAGCCAGAATTTGAGGGCAAAATTGCTAAAAATAAACCAAATTTACAGCAGAAACCCATTATACTGGTAAGGGTTTGCAGAAGTTTGTTCAGTTAGACTGTTATTTGGTGAAGCCTTGCTTAGGTCTGTAGCAACCAAAAGATGATGCTGTGGTTGGATGGAAAATCCCTATCACAAAACCCAATCATCTTCTGCTTCAGCTGCCCACAATACCAGAAAGGGCAAAGCATGCTCTTGAATGAGCTGCTTTCCCACAGTCCCAGGTCAGAGTGGCAGCAGGGACAGCAGAGGAAGTTCAGCCTTCTGTGGTGGGTGTGGGGGTGTCTGTGTGTGTATGCCCAAGACTGCTAAACCTGCATTTGATGTAGACCAAAGGAAAGCTCTTTTTCAAAGTTGCTGTTGCTGGCAAGTTTCTCCAAGAGTCTTTTTTTGTCCCCAGTCCATGAACTATTCTATCGACTCCTGGATTTCCTCTGAAAAGCCAGTTTGCCCAGCTGTGTTCCCTGCCTAACACTGCAAGTCTTTGCTTTTAAAGTCCTTCATAGACTCGGCTATGCCTGTTCCTTTCTCTTTCTCCCATACTTCTTGTAGTTCCCTCATATGATTTAGTTTTCTTATTCTTTTGGCTGCTCCTTTATTTGAGGAGAGGTAGGCTTTGTACTGCTGCTTGTAACATGAAGGAGTGTACTGCAGAAACCCTGATATCCTGATCTGGGAACCTGGACAGAACCAGCAGGATTTGAAGGCCTCTGCTGCCTGGCTCTTGGTAGAGCATACACTCTACTGAACTGAAATGCTCCTGTATCTTCTTATTTCTTGGTTCAACAAATTACCTTATGGAGTGCAAAAACTAAATTAGGAAAAGTGGAAACAAAACTTTCTCCATTTTTCTTTAGGAATAAGTCACAGTCTTATACTGAGGTCTTAGTTGACAAAATATCAGAGATGCACCGAACATCTGCTTCAGACAGAAATGCTTCTTTACAGAAAAAAAAAAAAAGCATCAAACTAATAACAAATAAACAAAAATATCGTTAAGAAACCCCAAGCATGGCATCTTTTAAAATCCACTGGATGCCAGTATTGTCCTAATATGTCAGTATGATTTCTATGCATTTCTGTCATATTTGAATTGTTGTTAGTTGCCCTTAGCAATGACACAAGTTCTTCCAAATAGTGGCTTGTCCCTTGCCTCTGAAAAAGTTGTGTAATACTGAGCAGGGAAACTCATTATGTTCTCTTTACTTGCACATCTGAAGTCATCAGAACGTCCCAGGTCCCCTTTTTAATCCCACTCTTTCTAAGGTCTTCTTATTAACTAGCATCCCAAAGGACTGCTGATGCCTCAGGCACTGCTTTCCCTTGCTGTACACCCTCAAGAGTGATGCTCCCAGCAGTGGGGATTCCTGCAGCCTGGTGGAGCAAGATGGCCGTGCTGGTCTCCTGCCACCTCAGCAGTCAGTTTCCAAAGCAAAGGAGCTGCAATCAGGATTGGCTGCATCCGGGCTGCTGTGAGATACTTGGGAGACAGACTTGTATTGTTTGCCTACTGTTTGTTTCTTCTTCATCCACTACAGCTTGTACTGATTCAATGCTTGCACTACATAATGTTAGGAAGTCATACAGTTTTTAAAAACACATGACAGTTACTGTAAAATGTACCACAAATGAAGTTCCTGTGGCTTGAAGTGGGTAGAATCTCTTTGGCTTGATATTGATATTTAAAGGTTGCAATGTCTCTGTTCAGTGGTTTGGGTTTTTTTTTTGGTTGGTTTGTTTTTTTTTTTTTCAAAATGCTATTAGTCTTTCCACGAAAGAAATCTACTCTTTTACTAATCAGGGGAGTGAATTCAGTGAGATAATTCTGTGTTTCACAGATGGTCTACATGTCATTCTTCTGGATGCTGTTTCACTGAATTCTTGCCTAATCTTGTTGTTGAGGTTGAGCATACTGAAGTTTTGATGAAAACAGTTAAGCTAGGTAATCAAGTCCTACAGAAACTGTATACCTGCATTGGCAGTTAGGAATTAATTAAGGGGTCAATGGCAGGGTTTTTAGCTTATAGACAGCAAGCTGTAACTAATGTACTCAGTAACTCCAGGAATGTGAGAAGCTTATTTATTAATATTCAAAAGCTCAAAATAATAAATTTATAACTTCTAATTCCTTCTTCTTGCTGAAACCCAAGATTGCCAATCTTTTCTGCAGAGCAGTTTAGTATGTATGCTGTAAATATATCTAGAACGCCATAAAACATGGTATTAATAATAAAGATTGGTTTCCTTTGAGGCATCATCCAGTACAATTAAACAGTATAGAGCCTAAAGTTTCAAGAGAATTTTGGTTTAGAACCACAGCTTCACTGATTCTAAGTGTAAACCATTAATTTTTTCTTCTCTTCTGCTTAATTTTTGTATTTCACAAATAATTATAATCTCATTCCTGTGTAGAAATTTCAGCTAATTCCACTGTGATTGTTTGCTATTAAGAATGTAATTATAATCTTATTTCTGGGTAAAATTTAACAAGTCAGTTCCCATTGTGGACTAAGTAGTGCTGTTGTGCAAGAAAGTCCTATATTTAGAAGGAAATCAGTGCTCAGTACAGCAGGGCAGAGAGACAAATCCATAGTGTAACTCAAGCACATCTAAGGATACTACTCCTTTATTGTTACTGTAAAGGTGTTAATGAAGAAATCATTGCATTTTTCTTTTAAATTTATGATAGAATCATATCTTTTATGATTTCCATGCCCCCCTAAAATCCATTTTTCAAATTTGTCTGCTATCATGGCTGTGTCACAAACATTTTCCTGCTAGTCCCCACTGGTGGCCTCTTGCACACAGCTGAAAGGACAGAAACCATGGTCATGTGGGTTCGAATGGTGAAACACAGACTTTTGAGTGTATGAACTGAATCATTTTACTCTCCTTCAGCCACCTCTCAAGTGTAATGTCCTATACCACTCACATTCATGATAATTCAGTTTCTGGTGTTATAGCAGTTTTTGGTACCCCTCATCCTGGAAATCACGTTTGATTCTCAAGACTTGCATGCAGTCTGCTGCTACTAGCCTATCATAGAATTAGAGACTCAGAGAATGGGTCATGTTGGAAAGGGACCAGAGTGGGTGGTCTCATCCAATCTCGCTGCTCAAGCAAGGTCTCCCTAGACACACTGCACACAGTTGTATCCAGACAGTTCTTGAGTGTGTTCAGGAGATATCTCCAGGAGATTCCATGTATGTGTCTCATCTTCCTCACTTCTCATAGCAGAATTCTTTAATCTCTTCCCCAAGAGTAGGCCTGCATGCCAAACGTATCTTCAGCAGTGGCTCTCTGCCCAGGGCCCCATATGGCAGAACACTTGCTTTTCAAGCTGTTGCCCAGGAGCACCTTCAGAAATAGCACCGCCTCTTTAAGTGATGGTCGGGGGGCCTGGAAATGTGGCCACATGCTTGGGATGATCAGACTTGCTGTCTGCAATGCACTTGCCAAGGCACCAGTGTTTCCTACAGAAATGTGCCACCTGCTTCCTGCTCTGGCATGCCACTGCCATGGCATAGGCTGGGATGTTATGTCAGTGGCATGACATACAGGTTAAACTCACCCAGCAGCTGCTGCCCCATGCTGTGTGGGATAAGGAGGGGACTATCTGGGTTAATTTTCAGCTTCTCTCACAGGACTGCCAGGCAAGGGGCAGCAGGGTCAAGTTGTTACAGGATAGTGATCCCTAATTCCCTAGTCATGGGCTCATGCTGGAATGTACTCAGAAAACATTTAAAACTGAACCTACGGGTGACACTGAGAACCAGAGAATAACACTGGCTCAGCAAAGACCCAAAGACCAGCTTTAAGAGCCTAGTCTCCTGTCCACACCACTGGTTAACTCTTTAATCTAGCTGCAAAGATTGTTGTCCAAATGCAAAATCACGGTTTCAAAACTGAGTCAGTGAAACAGGAAATAAAGATGAAAACTTTTATTCCCTCCTGCATATGTGGACGAATAGCAGCCCAAAAGTACATTTGCACAAGTTGTGTTAAAAGTCTTTTGGACATTATGCAAATGTTAGCGTTTGCATTATGAACAAAGAACAACCCAATGTTTGAAATAGCAAACTGTGACCATTAGGTGAGAAGATAGCAGCAACATAAGTGGCAAACAGAGGCTATTCCAGTTCCTATAGAAATTCAGTGTTCTGTTTGCATGCTGGTAAACATGGTAATGGGAACAAATTGGGTAATGATTCTGATCTGGTGAAAAGTAAGCAAATGTTGACCCTTTAAATATTGTTACTGATGACCCAAACTGTTCTTTTCTCTGGAAGACACATTCATTCTAGTTAGTGCAAAGACCATATGATTCAGTTTTTAGTAGTTTTTTATTTGTTAATTTGCTTTACTTAAGTAAAGGAAGTGTGTCAACTGAAAGAAGGAATAGGCTGTTCTTTTGAATATCATACATGGCAACTGTATTTTACTTTTATGTTAGATTTTTCTGTTGGATAAGGTCCCTGATGGACAGTCTCTCTTCCACTTTTTTGACCTCTATCCCTGGTATTTGCTGTAAATATGAATCTGTGATAAACAGCAGCTCTGATCCTTTGAGTCCTTGATTATTAAACAGCACAAGTCTTTTGCATGGAGCTGTCTGTATAATTTATTATTCCCAAAATTACTCAAAACTGATATGCTTGTTCTTTCAGATGTGAAAGGAGTATTTTTAAAGGATTTTCCTTTTGTCTCATAAAACTCACAAGCTGTTGTGGTTGTAAAATCAACATTGTCTTAGCTAAAATGTATTTGCGCTTTCGGCTGCTTAATTTTTTGAAAATGCCTACTCTCATTGTCTCAGCCAAAATAGCCAGTATGGTAATCCATGGGCTCTGGAAGTGTCTCATAGTTATAATAATTTTCATTTCTTTTCATTGCTTCAATCTATACTATACAATTTCCTGTTTTCCTAGTATTTCAAAAATATACCTTGAAGTTTCTTTTCAAATGATAAAAAGCAAGAAAATCAGACTTAGAGA
Source organism: Zosterops lateralis (assembly GCF_965231275.1). NCBI lineage: Eukaryota > Metazoa > Chordata > Aves > Passeriformes > Zosteropidae > Zosterops > Zosterops lateralis. The sequence continues at coordinate 52,243,228 of NC_139800.1, forward strand.
GAAACTTGCACTTAATTTGTTTCCTAGCACCTAAAGGCCAAAGAGCAGCAGGACTTTGTTGGGAGACCATATGGGAAAGCTCTTGGCTTGCTTCATTACCTCTTTCTCAGTAATCTCTGCATTTGCAGAGAATCAAGACACTGAAAAGTATTCATAGCCTACAGTATATTTGGGCCAATATATTCAGAAAGAAGATTGTTCAGTCCTTGTACCCATGGCATAATTCATATGACTCAAGCATTAGTGAAATTTACTTTGTGTTCTTTCCTGGTGAACCATGGATTTGGAAGCCAGCTTTAATTGACAGCTTGTTCCAATGCTCTGAGATAAACTTCAAGTTTAAACTTTGCTTGGGATCAAGGAGGTATTAGGAAGCCCAGTTCAGGGTACTGGAGAAGAGAGAACTGGACCTGTTCCCAAAGGGAAGTTTCTTTAGCCTTAGCCATAGCCTGAAAAAAGGATGAAAGGAGAAATTGCAAAAGAAGAAATTTTAATCCTATCCTAACACTATCCTGTGTTAAAAACCAGAAATTTGTCATGGTATAACACTGCTGTGACCTTGAGAAGGAAGTTAACCTTTATAGAAGGCAGGCTTTGGAACTAAGGAAACCTTGTCACAGGAAATCTAGTGGGCTTGTCCAGACTCTAATACTACTCTTTTAGCCAAAACTAATCCGTTTGTCCTCAACAGACTCCAACTACAGCTGGACCTGTGGAAGATATGAGGAAATTGCTTCTGGCTCTGACCCTGCTATTGAAACCAGGTTGTTCAGAGAAGGAAAGTGCTTTGAATATAAAGGCTATAGCAGCTAAACATCTGTTTGTATGTCAAGAGAGAGAGAGACTGTTGGAAAATATCAGGAGAGAAGCAAAATTAATGTTCTGAGTTTTGAAGTGGAATAGTAGGGGCAGAGATCCAGCTTCACATAAAAAATATATTTGCAACTTGACAAGGAATAAAGAGATTTGAAGGGTGGATGACTTTGACTTGGCAGGAGAAGAAATTGGAACTGATCAAAGGAGAAAAGGTAAGTCTTAATAGGTGAAAGTGAAATTGAAGACTGAAGGAGGGACAGTACAACATGTTGTGCAAATTGCATTTAAGAGGAGTATGCATGATAAGGCATCTAGCGCTTCATTTCTAAGACTATTGGAGGTCAGGATCTTGTGAGAAATAAAAATATATAAGAGTTCCATTCCTGCTCTCTCTCTTCAGCCTTTCTTCTTCTCGCAAAGTTCCTTGTGATGACCTGGGTTTGGGTAGATGACATTTCCAGATGAGATGACATCACTAGATGAGAAATTGCTTGTTTGAGCCCCTCTTTCCTTAAGACACTCATAAACACGTGGAAAAAGTCTTGGATGGATGAAATAGTGCATTACATTTGCAATCCACAGACCTGTCATCAGTTTATCTTGGAGACAGAAAGACCTTCCCTCATCTTACAGTATGGGACATATGCATCCTATTTTGCATAAACTGCTTCCATTTTATGTCCCAGGCAATCGTAAGATTTTAGATAAAATAAAGTATTGAGAACAAGGAGTAAAGAATTTTCATGCGTCTGATGGCCTAGAGGGGCATGTGTTGCAGAAACCATAGATTCAAACATTATGTCATTGACTTATTAAGCACAAATCATTCTGCATAATAGGTTTTATGTTGATTGAGAGTCAAATACCACATGGTGGTGCTTGACAGCCGTGCTTTTATCTACTTGGAGAAATACTTCCAACAAACAGTATGCAGGATAACTTTGAAAGAATATACAGTTAAAGCCTGTGAGGTGAGATCTAGAGAATTACCCTGTTTGATTTTATCAAAACTTAACTGTCTGAATAGTTATGCTGCCACATGGCCTGTCAATTGATTTTCCTTTATTCTATGCATTATATCCATGACTAAATGTATGATGGAGTCCCCTGTGAATGACTCTCCCCATAGAAAGCTATTTTTAGATCTCATTTCTTGACCTTTGTGATTTTCTCACCTGCTTCCAGCCCTCCTGCTTTCTAAGCATTAGAGGTAAACCCATGTCATTTAATTCAGATCCATATGACAATGCTGGGTTTCTCCTGTCTCAGCTGGGTAATGACAGAGTACAAGGTGAAAAAGGCATTTTTCCACTGTTCTGTTGTCTGTATAGTTTTTCTTGCACTGATATGCACTGAGACTGGCAAGAAGTACTCTTTGTGAGACAAAGAACATTCCAAGTGAGGAAGAAGTAGGCAGGCTTGTAAATGGACATATGACAACATGCAATTTTGAGTTTAAGGATCAGAGGTAGCAAGAAACTCACAGTAACTTGGGCTGAGTCAGTCTGTTTATCAATCCTTGAAGCCATGATTCCACCAAAACATTGCTTGATTTTAAGTCTTTGAAGATGTTCTTAGATTCTTTTGCTTAACATTACTTTTTTTCTCCCTTAGAGTATCATAAGCTGGAAGTATCACTTGAAAAGCTAAGTTATATTTCTCAGTTTCCTAAAAGTCCACATATTTGGCTGACAACTGAAGAACAGCCTTGCCTTTCCTTCCCCCATTGTCCTCCCCACATTGTGGAACTGCGCTGAAGAGTTACACATGAAGAGTAACTCATGTAAGTAGTCCATGTACCCAGTACCTGTGTTTCTCTGTTTGAGGCAGACAGATCTGTGCTGTCCTGCCTTTAAAGATAGCTGTGAGAGACTTCACACTGTGGGCCTGTGGGTTCTGTCAGAGAAGAGATGCGATCATTGGCTCTTCAAACTCTTTATCAAATGTACTGATGTTTCACATACACCCTGTTGTGGTCTCCAGTCACAAGTGACTTAAAAAAACTGCAGATGTTTCTGTAGATAGGCTGGTTGGAATGATCCTGTGCTGACAAAAAGTTATGCAGTAAAACTTCAACCTGCAGGATCTTGGTTTCCAGCGGGCACAGCTGTTAGGCAGTAGGGTGCTGTTAGGCTGCAGAAAATGCTGTTGCCATCTCTCTTGTATTACTTTCCTTGAAAAAAATGAATCAGGAGAAATGCTGTTTCAAGTACATAGGAGAAAATAAAGCACTTCCTGTTGAATGTGCAGAACAAAGTGTTCCAGCTTTTCTCCTGTCTGGTTGTAAACCTGTCTTTGCTGATACTGATGTTGACTGAGTGCCAATGAGTGGGGCTGCTGGAGCCAAAAGCACAGCGTGTGAATGCTTGCATGCTATCTGGCCAGAAGAGGACTCTTCACCTTAAATATGTGGTTTATTTTCCATGCTGTAGGTATTAGTATGTTTGAGCCTCATTAACAGTCCTGAGGAAGTTTATAGAAAATACAAGTCTTTATAACTTGTATCAGCATGATTCTAAAATTAAAAGCTCATTTATCATTTGATTACATAGCAAGATATTTCTCATGAAATTTGACATGTGTCTCATTGGTGGTGTTCTGACTCATAAGGCTGAAGTTAAATTACTTGAAAAATTTCTACATCATAAAAGACTTCAATAGAAACTCACTGCTTACAGAAGTGAGGAGTTCGTATCAAGTAACTAATCTAAATTTATAATGTCTTTTACTCTATAAATTGTATATTGTATATATGTATATTTATATCGTATATAAATTGTGTATATGATTTCCTAGGAAAAGAATTTAAGTGTAAGCTAACTTACTCTAAATGTGAATTGATATTTTGTGACCTATAACGAGCAGTTAAAGGCTCTGGTTTTGCCTGATTTGGAAAAAATGAAGCTAATGGGTGGCCTCATTGCTCTCCTCAGCTTCCTGAAGAGAGGAAGGAGAGAGGGAGGTGCTGAGCACTTTTACCTGATACCCAGTGACAAAATACATAGAAATGATTCAAAACTTCACCAGATAAGGTTTAGACTTGATATTAGGAAACATTTCTTCACAGAGCGTGGGGGTGAAATACTGGAAAGGGTTTCCTAGAGAAGTGCTCAATACCCCAGGTGTGCCACTATTTGAGACATTGAGACAACACCCTCTTAAGCTTGTCATCACCCCAGAAAGGGTTAGGCAGTTGGACTGCATGATTTTTGTTATGTCTCTTCCAGATGTAATTGTTCTACTGTATTGTATTCAATTTCATTCCATTCTGTTATTTTTCTAAAAGTAATTTAAATGCTTTTTTTAATATCTCTCACTTGTTTTTTGATATGGCTCTGAATGACAGCTTTTCTCATTGCTTGAGACCACTAGAAAATTTCTACTGATTCATTTTAGAATAGTAACAGATACACTGTGGTTAATGTGATGTAGCAAATAATTTTCAAAGCTGCTCAGTATGAAAAGAAGTAACAAATATGTATTTTTAATTGGAATTATCACCTCTGCAGTAAGCTCTTCCTGACTGTTTCAGTTACATATTTCCCTGTTTCCAGAAACTGCAAAGCTGTAAAGTTCTCTGCATTTTACTTCATCTTTACATATCTACTGTTCAAATTCAGAATATCCTCGCTGGTATAAATATTTTACTACTTTTTGAAAATTTTGGCTTACAAAACTTTGAAGGCATCCTTTTGAAGTTCTCAGAGACTGCTAGTTTAATGTTGTTCTGACTGTTAAGGAAGTATATCCCAATTACAAAGTGAGTTTTCCAAATTTGCTCTGGCTAATGGAATACCATGACTTTTGTATTGAACTTTTCCTTACCATTCAGACAAAGATCCTCTTTTAGTACACATGCTTGAAAATACCAGCGAACACTGCTGTCCTTGTTGTCCAAACAACAAGATATTATGCAATTTTAAATAGGATGGATTATTTCTCTTCTGTGGAAAGAAACATCAATTTTGCTGCTTACAGAAAATTAGTTTTCAATTATGGGATAAATATGGACAACAGATACTTAAACTGTGTCTTGGCCCTAATAAAACGGAGAAAACTCTCATTGGCTTAGGGTAACACAGGTTTTTTACTTGGCAAGGTTATTCTGAGAGTTTACACAAGTCAGAAGGCTTGTCTTATTACCCGATAGGTCATTCTTAATCAGAACCAGCTGACAGCTTTTCAGCAAGAGGAACAAACCTTTGCTGGCTGTAGATGAGAAACAGGATTACTTTTTGCCTCAGGGAGAAAATAAAAGGATAAGAAAAGTCAGGACATAAACAGGAAGCAGGGTAGATGTCTGAGGAGTAATGCTTACCACTTTTTCAGATTTTAGGTGCTGCAAGAGATGCCAGAATGCAAAATTCACCCTCTCTCTCAGGTCTGATAAATAAACATATCATAGGGTAGAGCCATGGTCCTTTTGAATTTTCCATCAGTCTTAACCTGAACCTTGCTGTGCCTGTGTTTAAAACCATCACTGTTGGACCAGTTCAGAAGATTATGAAAGTAAAACACTCTATTGAAGTTGGTACTGCTACCATAGTTTACGCTAGATGACTTTCTGTGTATGTGTTTGGTCCCAACATGTATTATGTTTTTACATGATATATAAAGTTATCCTTGAAATTTAAGATTACCCATATAGATGACAGCTCTATCTCCCCTCCAGCAGAACTGACTGTATTAAAGTCCAAATAAAAAAAACTATCGTTTGGCTTTATTGCAGAGTTTCTATTTATTAGACTGCTTATAAAACCTAGGCATTTATCCTATGGATGAAGAATAGTTTTTTGCTGGTACCTGCAGTACATGGTTATAGACTGATGCTTATCCATGATGCACAAAGAAAAGTAAATTTTGTCAACAACAGAAATAGGCTTAAGATTGCAAAAGGGAAACATAAGTGGCTAGTATAACTTAATCCCTACTGATAAAGGCAGAGGTGTTTTCCTATTAAAGCAGTTAGGTGTTGTTAGTTAGACACTCACAGAGAAGCACAGAAACAAAGAGAATTTTCCACAATAAACCACATAATAACCATAAAAAACCCACAACTGTTAAAGGAAACAGACATGTCTGGGCTCTTCTGGAAATGTGTCTGAACAACCCACCACAACAAAGAACCAAGATAGTTTAAGCAGATGCTTCAAACCACTGAAGTAAAATATTTCAAGTGTAGCTCAAAAAGTGCCACATGGCTTAAGTGATAATGCACTTAGGATCTAGATTGGGAGTCATATCACCTACATTTACTCAAAGTACATAATTTATTCAACCTGTTGTTAGTACTGTGGCTGACTGAAAACACTTTCACTTCACCTCATAATCAATTTTCCATCCAGAAATCAGCCCGAGATAGTGCTATAAAAATAATTTATTCATTATAAATGCCATTTTTTCAGGAATCACATTCTTCTTATGCTTTTCGTCGTGGATATAGCTAGGGAATATTCATAGATAGCTCTGGGGGAATGTCTAACATATTTGCTCACAAATTAGTTGTTTGTGAACCAAAGCAGAATTTTTAGAAAGGATCAAAACTAAATTTATTGAGAGGAATCTGGATCTAGTCAAAGAAGAGGGAAGAGAGAACTGAAACTAGGGAAGAACAGAGAACAATGTAGGAGCAAATGTGTACTGTCTTTACATTTTTGTTAGAGGTGGGATCAATCCCAACATTTATTTGCTTTTCTGTTGTTGTCTTTTCACCACTCTGTGGAGGAGAAGGCCATGTAATAACAGAACAAAATTATTACTAGAAAACTCTGGAGTTCTGTATACTTATATTAATGACTGTGTAAAGCTAGATGCTGAATAACATTCAACAGCAACCTCTTCCAAGAGGAGAGGGGAAATGCAGATATTTTTTCTCCTTTAGGAGTGCTTTATCAATGCAGATATTTTTAGTGCCCTTCAGTGGTAGCAAACATTATTCATTATGAAGAGCGCTTGTTTTCCTTCAGTGTGGAAAATACTGATCTGACCTTAAAAATACCCAATTTAGTGTAGACAGGGACAAACAATTTGATAAAATGGGGCAATATTTATATGTCTTTGTTCCCTGCTATTAAAATATTACTTCAAGGCTTGTTACCTTATCTTCTGGGTCTCTGTACAATAAAATGTTTCTAGAAAGTCATGTAGCAACTTCCTAAGCGAATCAGTTATTTTGAAGGTGCAAAGAGAAATTAATTTCTGGTGGCATTGCATAGGAATGTACTAATTAGCAGTTCTCATCACACTGAGGCCCCCATTCTGCTTGGTTTGAAGCTCCATTATTTTTCTCCTTTCAGGCAGCCTCTTTTGTCTTAATTAAAAATGGCTATTTGATGAATGATGTCACAGTAAATATCACTTAGCCATTTAGCCAGTTTCTCATCCACCTTTGAATAAAGCTGACTGGGATGTGGAGAACAATCTTCAGTATTTCTATAACTGTGGCTGCAGTCCTTCAGTAGAAGAGAGTAATTTGAATAAATCATCATTGGTGAAAAGTAAGAATACCTCATTGAGTGCTGAAGATTATATTCCCTTGCTAATCAGATTAATTCCACTTCCTTTAATCACAGAATCATAGAATGCTTTGGATTGGCAAGGACTTTAAAGATCATCCAGTTTCAACCCCCTGGCCATGGGCAGGGATGCCACCCATTATGTCAGGTCCAGCCTGGCCTTTATAATTGTTCAATTCTGTACAAGACTGCCATGAATGAAAACCCTTTGACTGACTGAATGCTGACTTCAAAATACAAAACCAGAAGAAAAACACCACCCCAAAATACTGATATTTAGAGGACAAAGTAACCACTAACCTGTGGGACTGGAACTACTCAGGTGAAACTTTTGTTCATCATTTCATGTTCTTCTGTTTCATGTTAAAGGACTTACATCCATGCAGCTTTAGTTGAATATTCTGTTGCTGTTGAATTTTTTAGATGAATTGTGAGGATCCAAGATTACACTTTCTAGTGTATCAAACAGAGTATGTCATCTGGGACACTGAAACATCAGCACTGTATAGAATGTCATGGAAGTCTGATCCTCCAAGTAATTTGATCACAAAAGAATGTCTATTAAAGACATTAAACTCTGTTTTGCTTTGTTATTTAATCTTACTGCTTTCATAATGTGCTCTTGATTAACCATTCAGGATATATTTGCCCCTAGAAATATCCATTTAATATCGAGGAGACAGCAATTTTATTGTCATGTTGCAATATTTGGGAGATACTGTTTACTGTTAAGAACCCAATTTCATTTTCAGACTTCAGTCTTCATGTTCCACACACATATTCTTAGTTTCATCTGTGGTTGTTTAACTATTTCCCTAGACCTCATTAAAGAGGCCTGATACCTAGTGATGTAAGTGAAAGTCACTTTTTCATATTATTCAGAGAATGATGGTCTTCTTCCTACTGGATATGGGAATTTTCTTTATGACACTCTCAGTTGCGTAGGCATCCACTATGTGTAGTACTTATACAGAGCAACATCTTGAAAAACTGTTAGGCCTGAAGAGCTTTATAACTGTTTATTTCTCAAAATCAGATTTGAGATAAACTGCCCAGAATGAGACGATACTAAGTAGCAAGTATGTCCATTTTTTTAAGCAGACACAGATTACTCCCAAACCCTGATTTACAAAGAATAAAACCCAGAGTCCTTATTTTTCTATTTTCTTTGTTTCAAGGACTGATCAGCAAGATAATTTTCTTCTGATGTTTGTAGCTTTTTAACCTTTCTAGAAAAAACAGCATATAGTGTTTGCATGGCACTTCTGACTTGGAAACACCTGGTTTTCATTTGAAAATTACATGAGAAGCTCTAGCCCTCTGTTTAATTTCAAATTAAATCTGTGTGGCTGTAATGCAGAGCAGCACTATTCTGGGTCCTGGTTACAAGGAGCACCTAAACTGAATTGACAAAAACACTCTCCTTTCTTCTCTTCCTCATCAACTCCCCAAAGTTCAAAGTTATATTTGGAATAAAGAGTTCAAATGAAATTAAATGAAGTTAAATAAAAACAATGACCCTTGCATGCTCCAAAGTGCCTGGATAAAAAAAATCATATAGCTTGAGCCAATCCTATGATACAGGTCAATCAGCTATGAACTCCATTGTGAAGAAAAAAAAAATAGGAAAAAAGTGGAGAGAGTGCACCAGAAAGTTCACAAGAGGAAATTTTGGTACGTGTAAAATTAATGGATCTTCAGCTGCCTGGATAAACCCTGTACATTGGGCTATTTTACAGCATATACCCCGCAGCAGGTTTCCCATGAGGGAACTGCAAAGGAAGGAAGCAATCCTTTTACTTTGTCTTTATTTTTGATGGTAGTGCAAGTTTCGAATACTCTCTTTGAGACTAATTCCCACCACATGGAGAGCTAGCTTTTCTCTAGTTAGTACCTTCAGATTGAGTTAGCCACCTTCTTGGGGGTTTAACTGTCTCTGACAGCAACTTGCCTATCTAGACGTGGATAAAAATAATCTAAATTCTGATTTCTCTACTGCCTTGCCACAATTTCCTGTTACTGGTAATATGACAGCCATACTGTTCCTGGGAAGAAATAGGAATACAATTTACTTTTTGCAGGTGAGGATTTGCAGCATAAATTCCCAGAAAAAAAACTAAAATGCACGTAAGTACATCTTGTTGCACAACAGGAACATCTTGAAACTGTTGAATAATCTCTAGTCCATGTGAGAATGTGGTCTTGTTGAAGCTGCAATTGTTTCTACTGATAAAACCCATGTTGCCATTGTCCTCCCCTTAGACACACTGAAAGACAAACTGAAAGAGAAATTTTGCTGCGTCCAAACATTATGAACAAAATCTGGAGAATTACCTTCCCTGAAACTTTTGACCAATGGGTTGTTAATCTCTCAGAAACAAAAGGATTAGCTATATATTGACCTATCCAACACTGTTAAACAGCACACAAGGTAACCTCCAAGTAAGCATCACTTTCAACTCCTTTTTCAGCATAGGTTTGTGTCCTAGGCTCAGCCACAGCTCTTGTAGTGCAGGCTGGCCAAGCTGTGCACTATGCAGATAATACAAAAATTCTGGTGATGAAAAATCAGGAAGTGAAGTACTCTGCTGATGTGAGTCCACTTGATTCCTAATCACTCTCATTGCTATCTGCATTAATGAAGTAGAAATTGGGTTGAGAATGTTTCTTGCCATATTGTACAGAGGCCAAAGCAATGGCCCTTTCCTACATCTCACCCATGTCCTGAGAAGGGCCCCAAACTCTCTTTAATGATGACACTTTCTTGATGATAGCTTTTTTTCAAGTTGTCAACATGCTTGGTATTGTGCTGCCACAGCATCTGCGTGGGTGTTGGTGTTGTGTTTGTGTATTCTGTAGTGACTTGCTGAACAGACATTATCTCATTGTCTGGTCATTTATAACTGTATTGGAGACAGTTCTGGAAATGTACTGGCAGGATGAACTCTAGCCATTTGAGATAGCCTAATGGATCTCTTCCATCTTTCAACTTTAATAATTAGCATCTCATTTTGTTTAATTTGCAGTGATTAGTGGCTCCTAAACAGCTGATAAAAATATCCAGTACTTTTAATGTGAAAGCTAAACTGAAGCATCAGCAAACAACTGCGTACATCCAGACTTAAAGGATGGTGAAGGGTGTGGAGGCAAAGCTGTTTGAGGAGTAACTGAGGTCACTTGGTCTGTTCAGCCTGGAGAAGAGACTGAGGGGTGACCTCACTGCAGTTACAACTTCCTCAGGAGGGGAAGAGGAGGGCCAGAAACTGATCTCTTCTCTTTGATAACTAGTGACAGGACCCGAGGGAATGGCCTGAAGCTGTGTCATGAAGGTTTAAGTTGGGTATCAGGTAAAAGTTCTTCATCTAGAGGGTGGTTGGGCACTGGAACAGGCTCCCGAGGGGAGTGGTCTCAGCACTGATAGCATTCAAGAAGTGTGTGACTCTAGGGGTGTCCTGCAAAGAGCCATGAGTTGAACTCAAGGATCTTGATGGTTCCCTTCCAACTCAGCATGTTCTGTGATTCTATGATTCCATGTTTGCGATTTTGATCAGTGAGAAATGTAAGTTGTCCCTTTGGAGATTTTCTCTTACCCTCTATTTGCCTTCATCCATCCATCTACACAGAAGTACACTGACCACTACTGTCTAGCACATAAAACAACTTCAGGCTGTTCTCTTATAACCTTCTTTGTAGTTACAGGATCTGTTCAAAAGGCAAATCAGTCAGGGTGTGAGCTTAAGCCTTGTCTATGCTGCTTTTCTTTGTTCTCATTACTTCCTTACCCTCTTGTATCACAGAGCAGACTCTTTCCCTTCAACCAGTCATTTTGGCTTCAGTGACACATGAAATTGGAAGACCTTTGACCTGTATTACTAAAAATAAATAAATTTGTACTTGAAAAAAAAAATTATAGGGTTTACATAATCTGCTTTTGGGGGGCAGGAAAGAAAGTTTCAGTATTTGAGAAAACACTTTAGTAGGTGACCATAGAAATTCCCCTCTAAGGTGTCAGAGCAAAATGTCTTCACTCTTTTAAATGTGATTTCTTTATGTAAAGTGACCAGGCTATTAAACTTGTTAGAGATCATGGCAGATGGCAGATGTCATATGAATTTGAGCAAATGGCTTAGGAGTCATAAAAAAGTAATTGAAAACTCTACCTCTTAGCTGCATAGGCAAGCAAGGATTTTAACATAGATAAATGCTACAAAGCTTTTTGTGCATACATAAACCCTCTCTTTAAGCACTAGGGCTTGGTGTCAGAGGCCTTCTGAGGAAAAACAGATTTCTTAAAGGCAAGAGAGGCTACTCTTCAGCAAAACTGTTGTTTATAGACACATAATGAGAAGCACTTCGTTTTTCTCTAACTCAGCTATTTTCCTTTCATGGTAAGAAGTTCCAGATACCTGAAATTAAATTATTTTCTCTATTCCTTAGCCTCTGTTTTATATTGCATATGAAATGTTCTATAAACTCTTTTAAGATTTGTTCCCAATTTTAAGCCCCTTTACTTTGACACCAGACACCGTGATCTGCCCTCCAGCCTAAGGCTGAATAATGCTGTGGTTGCTGCATGGGTGGAGCCACAAAATACCCAGCAGACTCCGTGTGTGTATGCTAGACCACCCACGAGGAGATTAATGCATGAGCAACCCTTTGGTCTGCAAGAAACAGCTCCTTGTAGGACTTTCAGAGTGCCAATGCACAGACATGCAAACATGGTCAAGGGCAAAATATCTGACTTGCACTCCATCAAAGACCCACAGATGCAGGTCCTGAAACACTTGCATGTGAAACATCTTCCTCCAAGAGCTTAATCTATTAAGCAAATAAATGCTGACATCCACTTAACAAAGGGTGGTGATATACTGGAAATGCCTGCAGAATGGGCATGGACAAGGGTATCCCTGGAGAATGGCCACAAACAACATGCATGCAAATACCCACATGCAGTCATGGTCCCTTGCGCAGGGATGAGCTGTTAGATTGTAGGCCCTTGTGTATCCATGTGTACAAGTTGATCACTATCCTTTTTTAAAGTAGCACTGGTCTTGGCAATGTCATGGTTTAACCCTACCCAGCCACTAAGTACCACACAGCCACTTGCTCACTCCAGCACCAGCAGGATGGTGCTATCAAAAAAGTGAGAAAACTTTTGGGATTTGATAAAACATAGTTTAATAGGGAAGGCAGATGCTGTGCACACAAAGAAAGCAAAACAAAGAATTTTTTGATTCCCATGAGTAGATGGGTGTTTAGCCATCTCCAGGAGAGTAAGACCTCATCACCACAGACAATTATTTGGGCAGACAAACATCCAGACATCTTTGCAGTCTTTCTTCTGCCCCTGGCTTTATATACTGATATCAGAGAGTACAGGCTATCCCTTGGGTCTATTGGGGTCAGCAGTCCCAGATGGTTGCCTCCCAACTTCTTGTGTGCCTCCAGCCTACTTGCTGGGAGGGTGATAAAAAAGGCAGCAAAGGCCTTGACTCTTTGTAAGCACTGCTCAGCAATAACAAAAACATCCCTGTATTATCAACACTGTTTTCAGCACAAATCCAAAACATAGTCCCATACCAGCTACTGTGAGGAAAATTAACTCTATCACAGCCAAAACCAGAACTTCATTCCTGAAGTGAAAGCTATTGCTGAAGTGATACAACTGCAATCTGTGTTCTGGCTCTGCCCCATCTGCCTTTACACTAGCTGCATTGCTATATCAAAGGCACCATCTCTACAGCACCACGTCTGATTTATTATATTCCTACAACAACAAATTAAGAAGTCAGGGAAGAAGATAGTTTCACCAGATCTTAAACATAGGAATTAGAATTGTCTTTCATCAAGTCCTTTACAGGTAGCCTACTAGACATCAAAGCTTACCAGAAAATTGAGGTCTCGATTTCTTTTTTTTTTTTTTTTTTTTTCCATAACACCTGTTTAAATCTGCTCTTCAGTCAAAGGGGAGAGGGTTCCTAAATGGCAAGATAAGAGTTCCAAAACTTCTTCCCTAGGGAAATACTTGAGATGGTACTTGCAAAGTACCATCCACACTCCTAGTCTGAAGGCACAAATATTTTTGAAATCACCTAAATAATAGGAAGGAAGAAGTTCTAGTTAGTTATTTCAAGTCAGCGGATTTTTTTTTTAAAAAGTACCATTAAATGGTATTTTGAAGGGTTAATTTAACAACTTCAGAGTTGCACTCAGTTGTTTCCCTATTGAATCGAAGGATGTTTCTAATTTTCTATTTCCCACCATTTGAAACGTGTCATGCACCTTGGTGACGAGCGCCTGAACTTGCAACCTTACAATGATAGATTGGCAACATAGCAAAGTGGAGTTACTATGTTAAATAATAGCATAAAATCCTATCCGTTTGCCTTCAAAACAGTCAGGAGAGACATTTCGGTCTCTACATGCCAAGAGGAATCCGTCAAGAAGGTGTACAAACAATTAAACATCTAAATGCAACTCCTTGGAAAACAGAGGAGCCTGGACAAGGCTGGCTGTGCTCCACTTGGCAACACACAATGCAGCCAGTGTATATTTCCAGGAATGCTGGAAACTAGTTCTCAATGCCCTGCTGTTTGCCTACATCTCTCTTGGTGGCCCCATGCAAATGCAGCACTGCATGGCCATGAACTTGGCACTGCTGTGTGTTTTGAGAAGTCTAGAAGGCATGAAGAAGGAAGTGTATTAAGAGTTGTCTGCTCTGTTTACCTTTATCATAGGAACAGTGGGTACTGTTGCAACAGGTAGAATGAGTTGCATCTGGCTCTTCACAACATGATGGCTTGTCTTTTATTATTTTTCTTTTTCTTTTCTTTAATTAAAAGTTAGCCTCTACAAAGTTTGGATGAGATACAGAGCCTTTGATCATCAGAGAGAGCAACACCATCCTTACAAGGGCAGACTACTTCAGTATTATACTTCCTCTTCTCTGAGAATTCATTTGCTAATAACCTATAAATAAACATGCTTTCCACTAACTCAGCTTCCAAGAAATCATCAGGAACCAGTTAGTCATTGTATTCCAAATCATCTGCTCAGAAAGAAAGGTGTGTTACTCATAGATGGCCAGTTTCAATGCCAAAGGTAATGAAATATAGTTAAGAAGACCTAATTTAAAGTCAGATTTATCACTAAGTAGTAAGAGGACTAATTTTGTGATGAGTAAAATGATGCTTTATCCTAGAAAATACAGCAAAATGTAGCTCACTATTATTTGTTTTTACAAGCATTGATGAGGGATGAGGAACTGCTCATTACAGTTACAGGCTCATTAGTAAACATTTTCCTTGCTTTTGTATTTTTTTTTCCTCATTGGGAAATGTGGGAACAGGCAGAGGTTCTCTGGTTTTAGGCCTTTTTCTCCCTCAAGACGTTTACTCTGAGCAAGCTTTGATAAGCTGAATGCTCAGATTCACAGAGGATTGCACTGCATCTGGCTGCTCCTGGTCTCAGGATGCCAGTTCAGAGTTTTCCTTCCAAAAATGTACACTCCTCTACTTTAGTCCGTATAAACTTTTTGGATACTTTCTAAAAGTTTACAATTAACCCGAGTAAGAGAAACGAATGTGCTTAGTTCTTGTGAGTATATTTTACATTTGGAGCTAATTTCAGTATTTATGAAACCAGACAGTCCTCCTTATTATTTAACTATTAAGTAATATAAACAGATTGTGATGGAGTTTTCTTTTTGGACAGATGATTCTTCAAAAACCAAATTATCTCTTGATTCATATTAGATTAATGTATACCATTAGTGTTGAGGTGTAATGCTACATAAGGAAAGAACTGAATGAAAGTCTCAAATCTGATCCAGTCTCTGGACCAGAAAAGTGCTTAGGTATTTGCTTAGTTATCAGGGATTTTTTCTGTGTCTTGACAAAAAAATCAAAGCTTTGATAAAATGGAAGTCTCCACTGTTGTATGAGGAAATAATCTCCATCTCTTTCTTTGTTTTTTGGGGGGTTTTTTTGGGGTTTTTTGGGGGGTTGTTTTTTTGTTTTGTTTTGTTTTGTTGTGCTTTTTGTGGGTTTTTTTTTTTTTTTTTTTTTTTTTGGTTGGTTGGTTGGTTGGTTGGTTGGTTTTTTGTTAAGGAATAGAGATGTCTTCAGGCAATAAAATTTGGGTTTGAAAATGTTGTTGGGCTTTACCAGCACTGTATTTCTTAACCACATTTTTCCCAGCTAGCTACAGTTGCTATCCCTCTTATCTTCATGCCTTCAAAGTTAAGCATGTTCAGGTAATTTGACCTAGAATTCTGCAGTCTGATGAGCAGTGAATTGCTTTAGTGGTTTGGGTTAGACTTTAAATATTAACCATGATCTAACATGAATTGCCAAATATTTAACCACAAAACACTAAAATGCTCCTTTCCCCTATATCTCCTGCAGTGCATACCTACAAAACCTGTGTAATTCAGCTAAGCATGCAAAGATTATCCTGAAGAGGAACACTGGATATTTAGTGATTATTCTTCTAATATCATGTCCCTCTAAATAAGCCATGGTACCTTCCATCAGGGAAGATGTTATATGTCACCCAGGCAAGTGGTCTGCCATGGAGAGCAGTATTTAGTACCTGAGGGAATTAGCGTTGCTGGAGGTGATTTATGGTGGCCTGGACAATGAATAATTATCCAAATGAAGACTTGTAAAGTACCTGTGTGGGGTACGTTTGAAAGGAGTGGAGCATTGTCCTATGCAGACTCATTGGCAGTAATGATTTGGAAAGACATGGAAAGACAAAAGGTGGATTGAGTTGGCTGGTTAACTCTTCGTCAGTACAAAGAAAGTCTCTCTTCTTCCCTCCAGGCTGCATCTGACTGTGGAGAAACTGTCCCAGGGATTCCCACAGTTTGAAGAGGTTGCACTCTCCATGTGTAGGAATCAGTATTTTATGAATGAGGAGTAAGCATTCTTCTGCTCAAGAGAGAGGATACAGTGGATACACACCATGGGCCTCTCTATGGCTTTGCTTGCATGACCATGGAGAGGACATGATGAATGGGGGTGAAAATCTACTGACCCTAGATGCATGGGTACATGAGTTGTAGGGAAAACCAAACACAAAACAGTGTTCTTCAAGGAAAATTGCTGTTTCCAGTATGCAGTTCCCAAACAGACAGGAAGGGCTGGTTTTATTTCTGATTTTGATAGAGACTTCTGATTCGTATTTACAAGAAGAGAATAATGAATACTATGACCAGGAATGTGCCTTTCCTTCAGCCAGGTGGAGCAAAGGGACAACCAGGTTTACTAGACTGTGTGGATTTGACAGCCTGGCACAGCAGCCCCACAGGAATGCAAGGCTTTAGTAGACACTAGTGCAGTTCACTGTGTACTCTAATGCAGGCTATGCAGGGACAGAACCCGCCTGTGTTTCTGGGGTGACAAGGAGATCCAAGCAACAGACTTCATGGGAGTCTGGAGTCAGCCTGATTGGGAATGAGTGGCAAAACCAACCCATTGTCACTGGCCTAGATGCATCCTTGGCATAGGCTATTCCAGGAGAGGGAATTTCAAGGACCAAAAATGGTAAATTTGCCTTTGTCAAGGGCCTAAATTTGCCTTCCTTTGAGGCAGAGGAAATTAGGCATCTGTCTACCTTGCCTGGTCTCTCAGAGGACTGTTCTGTTGTGGGGTTGCTGAAGGCTGAAGAACAGCAGGTGCCAGTCACTACCACAGAAGTGCATGGGACGTAATGAGGCTCCACCCAAGGATCTGTAACTCCTACCCATAAGGTACTGACTGGAGAGACAAGGAGTGATCAGCAGAATCTGTTTACCCCCTTAACAGCCCCATATGGCAAGTGTGGAAGTCTGATGGGGATGGAGACTAAGAGTAAATTATCACAGCCTGAATTAATGCCACCTCTGAGTGCTGTCACATCCAATATTCTGGAGCTTCAATATGAACACAAGTCAAGGGCAGTCAAGTGGTGCCACTACTGACATTGCTGATGTGTTTTTCTCAATCTCTCTGGCAGCAGAGGGCAGGCCACAGGTGTCCAGCAGATCTGGAACTGGCTATGCCAGGGGTGGAAAGGCAGCCCCACCTGCTATGATTGATCCAGATTGCACTGGAGCAGGGTGAAGCTCCAGAACATCTGGAATATATTGATAACACCATTGTATGGAGCAACACAGCAGGTGAAGTTTTTGAAAAGTAGAATGGGAAGAAAGTTGTCTGACTTTGCTCTAAATAATAGTGACAGTTTTTAGGAGTAAGATGGCAAGATGGAGTCATGTCCCAGTGGATGGGATAAAGTAGATAATAGTAGTGTTTCAACCAACTAGCAAAAAGGAAACAAGCCTTCTTAGGTGTTGTGGGGTTTTGGAGAGTACACACCCCAAATTACGGCCTGATTGTTGGCCCTCTCTATCAAGGAATTGGGAAGAAAATCAGTTTTCACATAGGGCTCTGAGCCACATGAAACATCAACAATTTGAATAAACTCAGTGGGTAATAATTCATTATTCATAAGTTGTAATGTGTTCTACACTGCAGCTGGGGAGGATGGTTTTCCTGGAGCCTCTAACAGAAAGTAGCAAGGGAAACTCAAGGTTGACCCTTAGGGCTTGGGAGCTGGGCATACAGAGGATCTGAGGCCCTTTATAGTGCAGCTGAAAAGGAGATTGTAGAAGCTTACAAAGGGTTTCAAGTTGCTCTGGAAGTAATGGGCACTGAAGCAAAGCTTCTCCTGGCACCCCAGTTGCCAGTTCTGGGCTGGACAGCCAAAGGAAGGGTCTCTTCTACACATCATTCAGCTGATGCTATGTGCAGTAAGTCACACTGATCACACAGCAAGCCCAGATAGGAAACTCCAGTCACTCAGGTCCTTGAGCAGAGGCAATATTACAGGGGGGTCTGCCTTTGCTTGAGGCAAGAATAATGCAGACTGCTTCCCCTAGCTTATTTTTTATGTTCAGTGGAGGAACATTATCCCCTTATACAGTACATTAAAGTTTTGATTGGACAGGAGCAGCCTGACAAGTAGAGCCCCTAGAGCTGACAAACAAAGCAGATTTTGTTAAATGTATATGTGAAGCTTTTTTTCCTTTTATTTGCATAGCTTGTTTTTAATGGATTTTATGTCTTTTGTCTTTTTGTTGTTTTCCTTTCTATTGTTGTTGTTGTTGTTTAAGCTGTACTTATCTCAAACCACAAGCTTTTTTACTTTTACCCTTTTGATTCTTTCCCCCATTCCAACAGAAGACTAGTGATTGAGTGGCTGTGGTAATTGCTGTCTGGGATTAAACCATGAGATTGGCATTGGTTCAAAGAAAGTATTCAGACCAGTGGGCTGTCCCATCTCATATCCTGTCCTTGGCACTTGTAGCTGCTTTAGAGGAAGTTTAAGAAAACCGTGCAGTATAGTTACAGAATAAGCAAGGATTGCTTTTGTTGTGTGACACAGTCACATTAATAATTAATAAACTTAATAAACTTAAGTACTAGAATTTCATTCTTCCAAATGTTGCATTCTTTTACTGAGGGCTTGATATCATGCTCTTCAATTTTTCTTTAATTTGTATCTACAAATTTTCAAATATACTGCCAAAGTTCACCAAAAGTTTAGAAAATATTTTCTCCTCTGTAATGTAAAATCTCCCAGAAAGTCCATTACATCAAACCAGTACTATTGTTTCCTGATCTGCCATGTTTTTTGTCTGGGAAAACCTCCATGAAATTTTCTTAGTCTCTGAATTCCTACACAAAAAAAATGAATGGAAAAATAATTCCTTGAAAACTTAATGGAAATAGGTCTTCCCTTTATTTTCTTCAAATAAAGTGAAATACATTTAAGGGAAGGCTTTGGAACAAGTTCTTATTCAGTGGCATTCTACCCTGTGTAAAACTACATGGAGTTAATCAACTGTACAGTTCTTTGGACATATTGGCACTTGCTTTTGTTTCCCATTTAATTTCTTCACTAAACAAATATGGTTGTCTCTCTGTGCAGAGAAATTTTATTTCTTTTCATCTGAATACACCTGGGAAAGAACATCAGACATCTCTGCACTGGTACCACATGTTCAAATATACAAACAAATAACACCACAAGTATAAAGAGTCAAAAAAACCAAACCAACAAACAAAAAACCCAAACCAAAACAAACAAATTAATAAACAACAACAATAAACCAACAAAAAAGTCATTGTAGAGCATGTAGGAGATTAAGAATGCTTTAAGAAATTTATATACTGTCAGAAATCATTTTTCAGGCCTTCATATGTTTAACTTTCTCATGTCTAGTTTAAGACAACAGCTATTAATAGTGAAATTATTTCTTGTGGAAGTTGATATGGAGCATGGCACTTGCTTTCCAAGTTCAACCTAACTTTCTCCTTTGTTCCATGACTCATCTTTTCTTTCCCTCTTCTCTAGTCCTTGATAGAGGTGGTTTTGCTGAGATAATGATTTATTTTTTAGATTGGTCTACACTCTTAATAGCTCGTACATACTACTGATATTTGATATAAATTCAAAACTGGACCTCAAGCCTCATTCCATAAGGGAATATTATTGACTGTATATAAAAGAAATACAGAGAATAAAGAACCAAGAATACAGAGATTTCAGTACTTTTCAGTAGATGTTTAGAAGACTGTTGTAAGCCATATGGTTGTGTTTACCACTATCTACATACCTCTATTTTTCTAATGTTTGTTGCCAAACATCTCCTGTACTGATTTTAAACCTGTGGGAAGGAAAAAAAAGAACAGAAAGAGAGGAAGATTGAGTTCTAGGTGTCTGAAACACCACTGAGTATGAATATGAGTTTGTTTTTACATGCTGGTATACAGATTTAGAAGCTTAAAGTGATATTCACTTGAAATAGTGCATCAAGTTTAGCTTACAAATAAGAGTACAAAAAAATAAACACTCCGAAACAAAATTAATTCCCCTACAAGGACAAGTAGGAGGAGACGTAATTAAGAGCCCGAAGAACTGTAGACATGTTTAGAGTTTAATTTAATGATGAAATCAGCTTAGCAGCCTGTTGCTTATCAGAGACATAGTCTGTCTTCTACTGGAATTTCTATACAGCTGTGGGGCAGCTACTGCAGGGTAAAAATAATCCTGTGGTGCCCTGGAACCATGGGACAACCTCTTTCTGCATCCAGTGTAAGGGTCTGGGTGAAGTAAAAAGGCTCGTGTGTTTATTACTGACCTGTCTATAGAAAGCGAGACTAGAGAAGTGCCAGGCCACCTTTCTGTGCCTTCCTGGCTAAGCCTACTGAGAGCCCTTCTGAATTTAATCAAATTCCAGGAGAACAATGTTGGGGGTTCCTTTCCCTTGTTTCTAGGCGCATGTTGGAATAAGTTAACAAGGAGGAGAAAGGCAAAAATGCTTCCTGTATGAGATTATTCAGCCAGGCACAGAAAAAAGAAGCCTTCTCCTAAAATCCCTGTTGGGCCTGGGCTCATCACTTGGAGGGCTGATTTGATATTGGGAAGCAAACTAAGACGTAACCTTTATCACCAACCAGATATAGCCAAACTGACTTCTACATGCCCAACAGAAGCTTGGCAATGGTCTATTCTTCAAGACAAAAAGATATCTCTGCTGCCTACAGCCTCACTGGAAGACATTCAACAATAGCTGTCTGACAAAATTCTGGGCTTATTTCCACTCTTGAAGGCTGGCATGGGTTTTCACATTTTTATTCCCAAAAAATTGTCATAGAGTCTACCATCTATTCTATTTTGCACATGTACTGTGCTAGTCATTTTGCAGAGGCACATATTAGTCCATGACCTGTCCCGTGTGTCAGCTTATTCATTTTTGCCTTTTTGGGAATAAAAAATACAGATTAGATGAATGACTGGAGGCAGAAGTTGCCAGTCCTTGTAGCACCTGGTAGCCACTAAGAAAGGCTTCCAGTTTTGTATTTGGCTAGGAACCTACATGAATCAGTCAAGAGATGGCTACAGCTGTTTGTCATCTACAGACCATCTGACTGGTATGAGCTGCAGTTGCACACTGTGTGTGCTGGATCAGAAGCCTGGCAGTGGCCGTGTCACATGCATTTGCATGGATGTTTCCTGGGGCATGAGTGCTCCATGATGTTTACTACTGCTTCTGCCAATAGTGAGTTTCACAGGCACCTGAATGGTCTGCTTTTACTTGGCCTTACTCTCTTTGTCAGGGCTAATAAAAAATATATTCCCCAGGTCAAAGCAGCAGGAATAGTTGTTTCAGAGGTAAAGAGGGAGGAATAACTTCCTTGCTTTGTAGTGTGGCTCACAGATCACTTTCTCACCTTAATTCTGTGTTCCTGGAGGGTCCCAGGGTTTTGATCTTGCTCCAGTCCCTTTATGGTATGATTGTGTGATTTGACGCTGTTGGTTCTGAGTTACCACCTTTTATTTATTTCAGGAGAATTTAATTTATGACTTTTCAGTATGAGGGAAGTATAGGGAAATTTTCTTTCCAGAAGGAATGTCGAGCTCACTGTTCCTTGTTGGTTGCATGAAATGAAACTTGTCCAAGCAGCCAAGTCCTAACACATCTGTATTTCTGTACTGCTTACTGTATCTATCAATAGAAAACTCTTCCAAAGACATGTTCTAAAATTCTTGTGAAACTTAAGAGAAAGGTTTTATTCTTTCCCAATAACTCCTCGCAAGTCATTCCAATGAAAACTAGGAGTTTGAGAAGGTGGTTCTACCCACAAAGTTGTGCATTTGAAAATGGCAGATCCTGATACTGGAGTCCTATGGGAGAAAAAAATTCACAAAGGCATCAATTCTATAGAAATATTGGCCAGAGACATATAAAATACCCAGCGAACATTAATTCAGATTATTCTGCATGCTGGAACAGCAAATTTTTGTGTGATTCCCCTCCCACAACCTGTTTTGAAATCCAATTAGTTGAATAATCCAATAATTGTCCAACAAAATAAATTCATCATGCTGGTTGTGGTGCTGAATTAGGATTATAACTGAAGTGTTGTAGTATTCTAGCACTGACTAAGAAAGAGAAAGGCCAAATTTAGTTGGAGGGGAAAGAAGTAAGGAAAGCTTGTTAAACCCCTGTGCTTTTTAACTGAGAATGTATTACTGCCTATGACCAGACAGCCAGCAAGGTTCCTGCAATCCATCAGGTTTACATCTCCTCCTGTGAAAATATAATTCGGCAGTATTCTGCTCCCTGTGACCTTCACATACATTTCTTGTGTGACCCTGATGTGGTAAGGCCCAGCACAAGTGAGCTGGTGTCCTTGTTTGCCAGATGAGTCTTTTCTGTCAGAGCATGGTAGAGTGTTTTTCTGGCTTCCAAAAATCCCCTTCCCGTCACACCTCCTCTACTCCTGATTAAATTCAAAAAGCACCAGGGTTCAGTATTTTCATAACTTTTGGGACCTCTTGCGTGGAGAGGAAAGGGAAGAGAGGGTGGATGCAGAGCAGCCACAACCAGTGAGTGTGTGCCTGTTGCGATTTATGCCTTGGAGCTTTTCTCTCACTGAACAAGCCAGTGCTGCCATGCCAGATTTGCCATGAAGGAGAAGTGTCCATTCTGCCCTGTATGGCAGGAGTGAAAGGAGCTGGGGGATCAGAGTGAGCAGGTGCCAGAAGACTGCTGGGGTCACAGACTATCTGGGAAGCAAGCAGCAAGTTTGGTGCTCATTTTTTTATGTTTCTGTATTCAAAGACTGAAAACCCAGGGAATCTTGGACTTTAAACTTGCAGATCAGTGTGGATACTGGATGAAATCTAAGCTGCTCTATAATTTCAATGAAATCAGAGTTTTAATTTGTAAGAGGTGAATAAAACCAAAGAAATAGTTGTGGTTTTGTGACTATTAAAAGAGCATTCATTGTTTGGCTTACTAGACTTCCTAAATCTCTAAGAGTACAACACAGCTTTTCTTTTACTCCTAGGCCAGATAGTACACAGCAGACTGCAGAAATGTAAACCCATAGCTAACAAACAGCATGCACCTGATGTATTTTCATGTTCTTTTCTCAAGGTTTATTTCAATTTCTACACCACTCTTGCTACCTCTTCTGGTACTTTATAAAGTCAAAAAATATTCTCTTTACAAACGCATGTTCTATCTGATTTCTTACCATGCATCTAAAGATACAGCATATTTAGAATAGATACAAGGGGGGGAAACTGTGAAAAATAAATGTGGTGCAATTTGAAAACATACATTTCAACAAATAATATATTTTTTCACAATTTTTCAAAATTTACTTTGCCATCTCTAATTAGCTTTTCATAAGAGCAGGGTTTTTTTCTGTAAAATGTTGAAACGTGTTTAAGGAATACATTACTAATGTATGCTACTTTGCGTAATATACCATCAAAACAGTGCTCTGCTTTTTAAGTTGTTTTGTTCTTGTCAAATGACTGAAAACAGCTTCAAGTTCTTCAGAGAAGAAATTGTCACTGTTTTTTGGGAGTTGATTTAATGGATTACTTTCTGATAGAGATGTGAGATTCCTTAACTTCTGCACCTCATGTTGAAATATATTTCTATTTTCTATTTTCTAAAAGTCCTATGTATTTCCTTGGGAGCCCTTGTCCCAAAACCAGCTATTGTATTGCAAACATCATGAATTGTATCACAGCTTTCATGTCTGTCTCATCCAAAAATTGAAGGCCTGGCATTTTGTCATCAAGTAAAATAATAGATTGAGATTTTGCTAACATTGCTTTGAGATTGAAAAAAAATGTTATACAAAGAAATTTAACCAGTGTAAACTGAGAGCAAGTTTGGAGGCATTGATATTTTGTCATTCATTCATTGCATAGTCACTGCTTGGTATAAGTTAACAAATACATAGTCCAAGGAAATCACACCAGAACCCTGAGTTATGAGCCAAATTCTTTCTAAAGCCACTGTAGAAACAAAGCATTGAAGCAGGATTGTGTAGTTTCTTTTCTTTAGCTTTATAAGACCTGCACTTTTAATTCAGGTCTGTCTTTGTGAAGATGAAATCTGTGAAACAGGACAGGGCTGCCCTGGTACCTCATGATTCATCTGATTTCAAAAGGCAAAGAGCCCACTGTGCTAGACTACTAGTTAACTCATGCTGTATTTACTAACATGTGGGAATGCATTAATCTCATAAATGGAGTTGTCCATTTTGTAGGAAACAAAAAGAAAAATATATATAAAATAATTACCTGTATAAATAGTCCATCTCCAGTGCACCAAATAGCCTTCTGTAAAACCCGAGCTGTATTTCTAAACCTGTGATTTTTTTAATTGCTCTCAAATCGTTGCTAGACAATGTCCTTTATTTTATGTGGTCCCAAGGACTAGCAAACAGATTCCAGTGAGAAAGTTTGTCCCCTTTCTACTGTTGGAAATATAGAATCTAACTATAGGGTTGAAGTAAAAATAGTAGCATAGCAAGTGCCTTGAATATGGTCATTCTCTGTGAACAAATATAACTGTATTTTCTTTATGGCACTAGAGCAAGTGAGCAGTGTTTAGCACACTATGTCCATAATGGCTACATTTATTTCCTGTGTTATGGGCTGAGTTACGTCAGGTGTGTGCAGGGGAAAGAAAGCCTTAAAAAAAGAAGCTACAAATAAAAATTATAAATGCTGGCACAGTGCAAGAAGGAAAAAAACCAAAACATTTTGCTGTGGTATTTTACATCTCAGCATGGATCATTTTGTAAGTTGCAACTAGAGTTTTAACTAAGAACTTGAAAAATTCACAAATTCTGTCCTTGGTCTCTGTAGTGCAAATTCAGAATGATCATTTATTGTCAATGAAGCTGCTGTGACATTTGCATTAAAGTAAATGATTCGTGGTGACCAACATGCTAGCAAGCTCATTAAATTTCCAGCAATTCACAAAGTTCCACTGGGATCACAAGTGGATTGTGGTGAAGTTTGTGTCTTTCTTTGTGGTGTCCAAGGCTTGGGACTCATTCCCTCATGCCATCAGTCACTGGGGCCGTACAGAGCAGTGGCAGGCAGTGTGGGAATGCCAGACCACTGGTGGTTCAGCCACAACTACCTCTCGTGGCTGTGGGCCCCACCAGCTGTGGGAGAAGCAGCCATCTCTCTGGAACCCTGGGTTACACCATGGTTCATTTGATTTTCTCAGAAAGTCACACCCTGCTTTTCTGGGAACACTTCCCCAAGCCCCAGGTCCTTTACTGTGAGCAACACAGTATGCAGAGATTACTTTAAGTGAGAAAATACGGAAAATGAGGAAGGACTCTAGGTTACAACGTGAGAGGGTTTGTCAAGTCTGAGATTGCCACTGATATTCAGTCCAAAGGCTTTACAAGCATGCTAGGCTGCACCTCAGCCATCTACTCTAGGAAGTCTTTTCAGCTTAGATGGCCTAATCTGCTAACCTCTGGATTTGCAGGCTTAAAGGTTGCATTGAAATGGCATTGTCGCAGCGCGCCTCCTCGCCCAGCCAGCCCCGGCACGCTGAACAGCCTCGTGTTCCGTGGGGTCTTGACCCACGCTCCACTCCGAGGGCGATCGCAAAGGGGTCGGTAAAGGAGAGAAGGGACTCTCGTAGAGGTGGAACAGGGAAAGCTTTATTCTCTGCTCGGAGCCTCGGGACGAGAGAGACCCTGAGCTGACCAGAACATGCACTTTTATCCCAGGCTAACCCAGGGGAGGGGACGAACAGCACAGCCAATGAGGTTGTAACAAGGAGTGGCAAACATGTGAACAAAACCAATCACCAGAAATGGGGAGGAGAGAGGGTCAGGACCCAGCCAATCCCTAGGCCCAGGCCTCAGGGTGATTGGCATGGGGGGGTAGGGGTGATGGACAGAACGGGTGGCGGGAAAAGCTAACCAATGGAGAGTTGTCTCCAAGGGCTGGCAGAGGGAAATGTAACAACTGTATGCTTAAAATAGTCAGGGGGGGAATAAACAACAAGATGGAAGTCAGGGGAAAAGAACTTGGAGGCCATTTTGAACTGGGGTACAGAAAACTGTAAAATACACAAAACTCAGAAACACCCACATGGCATTATGCCAGAGGGTGATTATGTTGCTGAGGAGACTTCTCCAGAAATTTCCTGCAAGATGGTGAGTGTTCTGCTTTCATCTCTGTGAGGCACAGCTCTTGGTGTGTGGATGAAATAGACAATTTGCATGGATGGTCACTCTAACACACCAGCAAACATTTCTGCCCTACACTATAGCTTTTTCTTCCTTCTGGTGTTTCAAGACAAGATTTTCACACTGAAAAGGCATGCAATATTTATATTGCATTTGAGCAAACAAGACCATAACATTTTCCACATTGTCAGAAAGTCAGAGGTGGGACTGAAAGGTCTGCTCAGTGCATCGTATTGAAACATTAGGGATAAAAACATAGAGAAGAAGGCAGAAAATAGAAGCGAAAGTAGTTTTAATTAATCATTGAGCTTCAGTATGTTCAGTATGTTCTTACCATACCTCTCCATCTCCTCATATTGACAGTCAATGGTTTATTTTTGAAGATAACAAGTTGTTCTTTATGAAAAGATAAAAAAGAATGAACTTCTTAGGTAAGAGGGTGTCCTGGGTTGCAGTGTAGGATGTACACAAAGTGTTTATTCTATCACCATCTTCATGAACTGTTGAAACCAGGTGGGCTAGTGTTTTCCCAAACCCCCTGCCTTTTCTGCTAATGACCTTTGGGGTGTCTTCTGCTAATGGCCCATTAACACCTTTGGGGTGTTTTCTGCTAATGACTTTTGGGGTGTCTTCTGCTAATGGCCCATGAGTCACAGGTAACTCTCTCCAGGGGTTATCTCTGTTAATGGGCCATCAAGGACCCATTTCGCACTTCTCATGCTATTGTGAGATGCTCTGCCCAGGGGGAGGAGCCAAGCATTCTCACCTGGATATAAGCTGGGATTTGGGACAGTGCAAGAGCACTTATCCACTGGCTTCCCAGAGGACCAGAGCTCCCAGACCTTTCTACAGGATCACTGCTTCAGGAAGAGCACTTCACCTGGACTGCTTCCACCATCCTGCTCAGGTTGTATTCTGACCTTGTCAGTGATCCTTTGTGTTATTTGCATTTATTTTATTTTGTTTTTACCTTTTTACCTTTCTTCTTATTAAATTATATCTCTGACTTGGAGCCTCTCACTCGTTTTGCTTTCAAACCACAACAGAGGGGAAGAAAAGGGGGTGCTATAGAGGATGAATGAAAAATGTACAGGGCAAAGTAGGTCATTCTGGTGTCCTCTTAAATAATCTCATAATGTTGGGGTCAGTTAAATTGAAGGGTGGAAAAAGCATGAAAACACATAAACTGAAAGTATGAAATAGTACCATGAAGTTAGCCTTTGAATCTTGCTGCTGCAAGCATTGCTGTGAAAACAAGCATTGCAGATTTGAAAATAGTCTGATATTACCATGAAAAAAGGAAGTATTCATCATCATTGCAAAATGGGATAAAATTTCCATGACAGCATTCTCCATGCTTGAGAGTGCAAAATCCTTAGGTTAAGGAACGAAGAAAGGTTAAGAAAACTGTCAGTGGAAGCAAGGTGTCTCAAAGCATCGCAAAAGCTGTGTGGCTTGGCAGTGTCTGGTAGAGCCTGTGCAAGGTCCCAGATCAAAGCAATACTGTCTGAGAAGGAATCTGATAGTCCTATGCTTGGTTTTCTCATTCCCCAAGGAGCCTGATTTTAATTCTCACCCAGTCTTAAGGCCATTGATGCTGTGTGTGTGAGCTGGATAAGTGATTTGGTCTGTGGTCAGCTCTGCTTTCTGTGGTCAGCTCTGCTTTCTGAGCCCCCTGAGGATCTGAGGACAGATTCCTGCAGTCACATCTCTATTTTCAGTGAGCAGAATCTCACCCACATTCAGCCCTTTATTCTGTCCTGAAGCTTTAGATTCAGGCTGTGTTCATGTGTTCACCACTTAAGTCAATCTTGAGAGTTTTGACTCTCTGGTTGTGACAGCATAGCATTTATTCCTCATGAATATCACATTCATGTCTGTGTTGAAATCCAGAGACTTTAGATTTGTTCTCTCTCTCTTTTTTTTTTTTTTTTTTTTTTTTTTTTTTTTTTTTTTTTTTTTCTTTTCTCCTCTCTCTCAATGTTTTAAGACTTCCAGCTGGTTCAGCTTTTCTTTAAAAAGGACTTAATTTGCCAGCATTGTAATGAGGATTGCCCTCCCAATCTGAAGGTGCTGGTATGTCAAGGGAGAAAGAAAAGGTGTTGAAGAGCATAATGTGCAATTTTTAAGTGCTCTGTGCACGTTCCACATTTGCCTATTTCATCTCTCCCTCCTCCCTCCTCTTCTCCCTTCCCACTGTACACTCACCTCTGTCCGCCCTCTGGCTCACCTCACCCGCAGCCTCCCTTTCAGGAGGAGAATGGTGATCTCATTTGGAGCACACCAGTCAGTGTGCTGCATAGGCACTACTCATAGGGCTTCACTGACTAAAGCTTATGCAGCTGTAGGACCTACAAATCATGCTTTTTTTTTTTTTTTTTTTTTTTTTTTTTTTTTTT
The DNA here is from genome assembly GCF_965231275.1 of Zosterops lateralis. Taxonomy (NCBI): domain Eukaryota; kingdom Metazoa; phylum Chordata; class Aves; order Passeriformes; family Zosteropidae; genus Zosterops; species Zosterops lateralis. The sequence continues at coordinate 52,272,040 of NC_139800.1, forward strand.
TTTTTTTCTGATGAAAGGCCTTCTCTGTCAGGTAAGTCCCTGTCAATGGGCACTTTTATAATGAAGAATAAGTGTATGTAGTTAAAGTAGAACCTGACTACATATAATATCATATTTGATAACTTATCCATATCTGTACAGGGAGTCAGCCCATGGCATAGTAGTCCCACGTCTGATGTCCACACTGTCTCCTCCATCAAGGTCTTCCTTTACTGAGGTATGTATGATACTCTGTAGGTAGAAGGTGGCTTGTGTCTGCTGTCTTACCTTTGTGAAATTATTTTTCCCTTCTATTTCCGAATACAAAGCATAGAAGTCTGTTAATTTATTTCACGGACTCATGGAGAGGATACCACAGTTACGTCCCTCTTCTCATTAGTGACAGACCTGTAGCTTCCTCAGAACTGAGGGTAAATGGTCATGTATCAAAGTACTGTAGGGAGGGTTTGTTTTGTTTGGGTTTTTTTTCAATGGTAGCCAGAAAATGAGCTTGCTTTTCTGACCTTTCAAATTTAGCATCCAAACTCAGAAGCACTAAGATAACTAGAGTCAGTGTTCGAGTTATCATTATGGATGCTACTTTGCTACTTATCTGTGGCAAATCTATTTGATTTAATCTGATTGTCTTCCTAGGGAGAAATCTTCCTCTGCTTTCTTTTCATTATTACATTTTAAAGATCATTCCTCCCTATGCTAAAATAAGAGTCTATAGCCTGTTTTTCACGTGATGCATGGTGATTACTTCTGGACTCAAGCTTTTGCATCATGAAAGTTTACTACAGGCTCTTTACTGAATTAAATATACATATTTGTTTCTAAGATGTAGTTGAGATAATGTATTTCTACATAAAAGAGAATACATTCTTATAGTCAGAGCTTTCTAGTCTGAGAAGTGCTGTAGCTCTTTCATTCTGGCTTTACTCTAAGAACTTGAGAATGGACAGAGAGATACCTAACTCTAATTGTGATGGCCTTCACATTTTTTGTTGTTGTTGGCTTATGGCAGTAGAAGAAAAATTATTTGTGAACAAAAAGCAAGCATGATGAAAACTCTTATTCACAGAATAATTTTTCTGATTCACATTCTTAATTTTATTTTACTTTTTCTTTTTATTAGGTGAATGATTCTGATCACATCAAGGTTTCTCAGTGTGCAACCTTTGGGGTGACTCCCTCAGTTCAGTGTACAAACCCTTGAATCTCTGTGTGAGTGTACTGGAGAGTCAGCTGGCACCGTTCAGAGTTGTTGTCCTGAAAGCCGATCTTCTGGGAACCATGCTGAAGTGCAGGCCTGATTTCATCTGGTGTATGAAGTGAATATACATAGGATGGTCACCTTTTCTGGAAGCCAGGTTGCTAACAGCACACAGAAGTGTGTTCCTGAGGTGGGAGTTCTGTGGCAGTTGGCCCTTGTCTTTAATAGCTCACACTGAACATAAATATTTAATATTTAAGGTGCAAAGACAGAGAGATTGCATCCCCAAACTTTTGTTTGTCTGTATGACCTAATCAATATGAAATTCAGTGCTTTATTATTCAATGCAGGATGAGGGGAGTCAGCAGGAAATTTTTGGATTCTACAAAATTTTGGTCCAGTGCCACCATTTCCATGTGACTATGCCAAATTTAAGGGAAGACAATTTCTACCTTCCGTCTTTGGCCCAACCCCAGCAGCTCCAAATCCCTGAAAACCTAGCCGCCGAGTCTTAAAACTGCATGATGGCTCTTTAATATGTCATATTTGTCTGAAAGCTACTTTTCTCTCTGTGTGATATGGTGAGGTATGAGGAGAAGGAGTGATTGAAACCAGCTGTTTTCCCTGAGCAGTTTTGCTGTGTTCTTTTCATTTAGTGTTCTTTCAATAAAGAATGAGAAAACAGTGGAATTGATAAGACAGCCTAAGAATATTCTTCTGTGTGTGGATATTACTGCAGCAGAATGGAATTTCAACAGTGTTAGGAAACCAGCTCTTAAGCCAGTGTGCAGAATTCCCTCTAATAACCTTTTATTAAACTAGCCTGTTGAATTCTGTCAGGTTTTTTATCAGTTTGTAATGTCACAGGATTTTCTGATTAAGGGATGGATCTTTCTTTTTTCCACTCTCAATACAGGTGAAGTAAATAGAAGCCAAAGCATTGTGGTGCTTTCTTTCCCCGTAGTGTTTTTCAGGCAAATGACTCTATTGATAGAAGGGCCTGATCATTAACACCCTCCTGCCTCCTGCCCCCTGCCGTAGTTCAAAACTTTCTGGAACAAATCTTTTACGAAGGAAAACAAGTCTGATCAAAGCACTTTGAAGGAAATATTTTCAATGAGAGTGATAACTTGAATACCTCGCTGATCTTTTGACAGATAGTGATGTTTTCTTCCTCTCTGTTGGTCCTGCAGGACTTGGCTTTCCTTGTTGGCGAGACTTGAGAGCCTTGGTGCTGGAGTGTGCTTTTGTGGAAAGGAGCTTCCTACTTTGTCTGGGTTACATTCATCCCGATCTTTTTTCTTCTGAAACCATAAGTGAAATTCTGTGAACCATTTCATGTCTTCATTGTCCTCAAAAGTAGTCTTTTATTTGTGCCCTGCATGTGTCCCACTGCAGACTGCCTGTAATAGCAGGCATTCAGCCACATCCTGAAAGTACAAGAAGGTCAAGGGGTGCTAATGTGACATTTAACAGTGCACATTTCTTGCAAATGACATTTTATTGGAGGAGGTCTCATAAAGAGAGCAGTTTAACAAGAATCAGGAAGTGAAATACAGCTATAATTTATAAGTAATTTATTTAGTGCACTTCTATTTTGTGATAGTTTTCATCAGTAAGTCATTCTTGTACACTTCAGTACTAGTTTGTTTGTAGCAGTGATGCACATAAAGGGAAAAGGAATCTAAGAATCCTTCATCTTTTATTGGAAACCACTGCCATTCTGAAATTTAGGATTAGTTTAATTTGGTAAGAAAAAGATTTATCTTCTGTTTTCAGTCATTATGTAAAATTATTTTGATTAATAAAGGAGAATGTGGTCAGGGAGAAACGTAGTCAGGGAGCTTAACTTTTAAGCAGTAGCCTACAAGTCTTGGAACATATTTATGTTTTCAGGATGGAATCTGATGTAGCATACTGGAGACTGCAAGTTCATTATTTCAGACTCAAATCTCATTTGTTGATTGTTGAAATTACTTAAATTCTCCTAGTGACTCTGCTCATTTTCTTTTCTCACCTATTCTAATTTATTAGTGAAAGACATCCATGAATAAATAATCATTTGTATCTCACTTTCAGGCCAAGATGACCTACCCCAAGAGAAGGGAAAAAAGGCTTTGTTTTTCGTGCTTAAACAGGATGATTGCCTCTCCTTTTAAGTACCTCACTGCAGAAGGTTGATTTGCTGACATTCGAAGCATGGCATTTGTCAAACCATGCCGTCCTAGCAGGCAGAGCACCCACACTCAAGGCATACATGGAGATGGCAATGGGTAACAGGGGCAAAGATCATGGATGGTAGGTTGTCAAAGGGGATATCATCTCCCCTATCCCTTTAAAAGGACCTTACTCTCGTAAAATTCAGCCACAGGCAAAAACACCAGGAAGATGTCAATTAAAACCACTGGATCTGATTTATGCAGCAGGCACATGTTTTCAGGAAGGATTAGGAGGGGAAAAGTGGAGAGGAAATGAGAAACACCCTTGTCAAAGTCAGATGTAAAGCAGAAGGGCATTACTTGTTTCATATCAGAGCATGGGGGAGAATGTCAGGTCTTAGAAAATAATATCTAATCATGCTCATGGCCAATCAAGAACTGTCAGACAAATCTTCTTCATTAAAGAGTCAGCATGTGAGAGAGCAAGACACCCACTAATGATAGATTATTAAAGGATTTTTGTTTACTTTAAAGTTGGGGGTGGAGGTGGGGGTGGGAGAAGTTTATTTCCTTTGACAATTGTCAGCTCTGGGCATCTTTCAGGAGGTAACAGGAATTGTAGCCTGTCTATTCAATAAAACACACCATTGTCATTGGGCTTGTGTGCTGCCACTCTGAAGAATCCTCTTAATCATGCATGTTTCATCACTGAAATTAAGTGTGATAGAAATTGCCTTCTTTCAGTGCTCCCACTAGCACCACCTCCACCACCACTATTTTTACAGTTAATCGTGTAGCCCCAAAAGCACAATATCATGTCAATTTATTATTTAATTAATAAATTTAATCAAATGCTTAGAGCATCTAGAGGGAAATGGAGATCTGCATCAACTTCAAAAAGCTGGTTGTTTTAGAGGGAGGTGAGCAGAAAATGCATCCCAGTGACATTTTACACTTATCTTCAAGGCTGCAGAGATATAGGAGTATTCAGTATTTAGTGGAGAGCTTTGGAAAACTGGGGAAAAGGACAAGGAGTTTCTCTTTTCAAAGAAAATATAGGAGAAAAAACCAAAAATCTAAACAAATGTGACCTACTGACCACAAGCTGCTCAGGGAGAAACTTCTATATGGAATTGCAAGAGCAGACTTGGAGTTGATGGTGCCAATGGAGTTTTGGGGGCTGGAAATCTCTGGAGAGAGATGCATGAGCTGCTTACAATTGTATCTGAGACTCTGTCTGCCCAAAATATTATTATATTTTAATATTATATTATATTATTACATTATATTATATTTTAATATTACATTATAATATTATATTCCTGTGCAGTGGCCATGGGAGTGGCTAACAAAGCCTGTTGGCTGGGGATAGTCAGGTAGTGCCCAAAAGTAGCTTCACCCATTTCTCTGAGAGTTCAGATATTCCTGAACCTTTCATGGGGTTTTCTGTATGAAGTGAACTCCATGGATGGTGAACAGAAAGGGATTTTGTTGTGGGAATTGATATTAGTGTATGATTAGGCTAATTGATGCTAGCAACAAAAAAAGAAAATTAATTACTAAAGGGAAAGGTTTGCTTTGTGACCAGTGGTTTTTACATTGAATAGTGGATTCTGTTCCTATTAGCCAGTATGTATAGATGAGCTGGGAAATGTATAAATTTTACACTACTGTGTAAAAGCATTATTTATGTACCTGGTGAAGTGAGAGAAAACATTGTAAGTATTAGAATTTTAAAAACCCATGATTCAGTGTAGTGAGAAATTAAAAAAAAAAAAAAAAGTGAAGATTTATTATTTACATAATAAATTAAGGGAAACCCATTTACTGAGGATCTCAAGTAGGAGGGATGCAGTAAACAAAGTTTTTTTTCTTAAATTAGGGGTTGGTAAATCTTGGTTACTTCATTTATCAGTTGCATTTTTTGTAGTTTGGCCAGCCCAAGCAGGTTTCAGGCTCTGCACAAAAGTGGCTTAAAATCTCAAAACTTACAAGAATAGTAGTTTATCCTGAGTGGGTTTATTTACATTCCGAACAACCAAATTGCAGACGGGTTGTGTTTTCCAGCTTGAGCTTGTGAAATAGAAGACACAGATACATACACACTTTGCTTTCATGCACAAAAGGGAAGACTGTCTACTTTTTCAAGTTTTGAGGGAATATGCCAAGCTTTAATAGTAAATCTGACTGAAGATTGGTTTTTACGCACACATTTTTCTGTGACAAGAAAAGGTACTGGAGGAATTTATCACTGATACCCTTGTTTATGTCTGGTATTATATACTTGTATAGCATTTACTTTACTTTCATAGAAATATACATTTGCAGCTGCTTTCTCACTGAAGAAAATAAATAGTGATTCAAAGATTAGTAACATAGAAACTAAGTTTTCCTATTGTTTTCCAAGGTTTTACCTTTCCTTCTCCTGCCTAAACCTTCAACTGTGGAATCTATTTTAAAAACTGTATGTTCTAAGGACACAGTAGAAAACTATGTGGCAGCCAAATAGCTAGCATAGACTTCAAAAATGGTGTTTTTCAAAAGCAAAAGTTAGACACACTAGTTTTTGACAATTCTTTTATAAAATATACCTAATTAATTCTCTTTAATTGCTAACTAAGCAAGCCACCCATTTTCAGTTAAAAATAGAGTTTTCCTTAACTAAATCTTGTTCTGTGAAATACTGTGTATGTAAAAGATACATGGTACAGTTTAAGTAATAAAACATAACAAATAAAAAAATTGAGGAAGGATTGAAATGATGGTTTGCCTCAGAATTTCCATTAAGATTGCTTGGTGCAGTTCTTCTGCAATGTGAAACTAAAGAGAGTACAAATAATTTCCTTGGGCATATTTTACTAATTAGTTTATTTGGTATAGAAAACAATGTACAATCTAAACAAAGAAAAATCTATTGGTCTGTGACTTGGCTTCATACTTTCACTTAGAGAGGAAAAATCTCTGAAAACTAAGCTGACATTGTTTTATGATTTGATCTTTAATAACTAGGCCTCCATATGGAAAAGCTTTAGAATTTGTCTGGAAAATTTAACCCTTTTTTAAGACCTCTAAAAATTTGCTAGAAAACTTGCTCTGTCAATATCTTTTCACAGAAAATTTTAAAAATAAGTGAAAAGCGTTGTTGCTAAGCTCTAATATTTGGACCAGCTATTATTGTAAATAAAACAGATTTGTTGAAATTAACATAAATTAACAGCAGCATTAAAATGAATGGATATTTACGCCATGTAACCTGAAAAGATTTGCAAATGGCTAATATCTGTAGAATTCCACTAGTTTCTCCCCTTTCAAATGCTAGTAAGTTTGACCCAGATGCTGGCTTGCTTATTTCCCATCATGGTTATGTATCTACAAGCCACTCTGCGCAGAATGCAATTTTTTTGTCTTTGCTTCCAAAGGAAATAAGACTTATGCAATTGCATTGTCAGTCTACTTTGGAAAGCAGATGAAAGGGGAAAAGCAGAAGAGTATTGCTTGAGCCTGGGGACTGCGGCCAGTAACACTGGCAAATGAAGGTCCTTGCACCTTTTTTGGTTTTTTTTTAGCGTGTGTCTCTGTTGTTTTTTGGTGTTTTGTTGGGTTTTTTTTGGTTTTGGTTTTGGTTTTGGTGGTTTTTTTGTTGTGGTTTTTTTTTTTAGTTTGAGAATAACTTAGCTTTTCTGATAAGTTCTAAATATCATTCACTCCTGTTGACATTCTACATGAATATCACACCTTCATACTATTTATATTGAAAATAAAGGCAGGACCGAGCTAAACAAAAATTATTCATTTATGTTTGATCTTCTATTGTTTAACCTACAGGCCACTGATTTATTTTTTTTTAATTGGGTCCACCATGAAACAAATGGGAAACATTTGGGACCTGAGGAAACCTTTAGCCATCTTTCAGATCAGGATGAAATTCGTGCCTGGATGGCTCAAGAGCCTTCCCAGATTTTGTTAGTTTAGACTGATTTGTTTTGAATGCTGTATTTTCTTAAATGCTTTTCAAGCCTTATATCATTCTGTGTTTTCACTCCAGTCATGCCTAAAACTGTTACAAGCAAGCCAAGTACTATGTCGAAAGAAAACACGTTTTTGAAACAGAATATGGCAGTGATCCTCTTTAGAATACAGTTTTCACACACAAGTAGTCCTACTGAGTTTCAGGATTTTTCAAAATTAAGTGTCTAGTATAACTCTTTGCACAATTAGGGACAAGAAAAAGAGGAATCCATGGACTCAGAGATCTTGTGTATCTTATGCTTGGTTGCCATCAATTTGCAAACATTAAAATACAGCAACTTTTCATGCCTGGTGTTAGCAATGTGAAAATTGTTAGCATTATTTCAAATGCTATTAAAAGCAGAGCATTCAACACTGCACTTGGGAAAAGCTATAAGTGCAGAGGCTTTTTCTGACTGAAAGAACACAGGGAAAGAGGACAGAATGGAGTGAATGAGTCTGGGAGGACTGAGTGGAAGAGGCTGACAACACAGGAGTGATTTTGTTTTTAAAAATAAAATTTAAGAAAAGCAGTAAGTAAATGGGAAGGTGGGCAGAAAGTTTCCTGGTCTTGCAAAATTGATTTTCTGGAAACTTAAATCAGAGCCAATTCAGGTGGGAATATAATACTTTATTTACTTTTACATTTAAATATTACTAATACCTGATCTCTTATGAACCATGTAAGATGATGTGCTAAGCACCAAGACTCATTTGCACAGTGACTGGCAGCAGAACTACTGTTTTTTCTCAGATATTTGTTTGTTTAGAAGACGAAAAATAAAAAAGGATGCAAAAAGGATCCAAAGATTTTGGGAGAGCTGCAATACAATTTCCCACTGTACATGAATATTAACCAAGTCCAGTCATACTCATGATTTAGAGAATGATTAATGCAGAATGCAGAAAATGGAACAGTTTTCATATTAAATCCTGATCAATGTTTTTTAATGCCTCCCTTGCTGTGTGTCTGCAATGGAATTCTATCTTCAGCTTCAATATTTCTTTTAGTACTTTTCTCTCCTAAAGAGTGAAGTCAAGAGTCCTCAGATAAGGACTCCCTACACCCTTTTTCTCCCAGGTATAAGAGTACAAAGTCATGTGGGGCCCTGGAACTCTTTTACTCTTTCTTGAAAAAGCTCACTCATTTTCCATTGGATCCTACTCTCTTAAAAAAAAAAAACTTTTGAGGGCAGACTAGAGGTTATGTTTTTTCTTCATCTCTACAGTTGTGGAATCTGGGCTTTGTGGATAATTCATACTGGTTGGTTATAAAATAATCTCAGAGTCAAAATAGCTTGTTCAAATGACTAGAGAATGTTTTACAATATCTGTCTCAGGCAAAGATGTACTTACTTGTTGCTAAACTTCAGCCTTACTGCTGTTCTTGGTATTAACTTACCAACCCAAAAGGGTTAGCTCAGGATTTTTTTAAGTCAGTCTTACGTTTTTTAGAGACTGATTCAAAAACTAATTGGAATCTTTCCATACTCAAAAGAAGGTTTTCTCTATCTGGACTTCAAAACATGCCTCATTCTGAAAATGCAGGGTGACTTTTATGCTAAGCTGAAGTCCTTTTTGAAATTTGTTATCTATGTTGAATAGAGACACTTTAGCAAATGAGAGAATCAACACAAGATACCCTATTTCGCAGAGGAGTGGGAGGACTGCCAGAATGAAGAAAATTATTGACAACCTACATTTTCAGTTCTTTTAGGGTTACTTTTACTTTAACTTTGCAGGAAAAAATTCCAAACCTATCACTAGTTAGGTATGCACAGGAGTAAGTACTGAACTCTTCAAAGAAATAAATGCATGTGTATAGTTGAAGGTTTAGGCCAATTTGCAGATATTCTTAAGTGTTCTTCAGCAGCCCCAGGTCACTTTTGCATGAGAAATCTATCACAACAGAGGAGACATGGAGAAGAAAGGGGAAAAGAAAGACCTTGGAATCACGTAGAGCAAATTATCAAGTCAGCTAGGGTACCTCAGCAGTAATGTTTGTGGTCAGTAAAATATATACTTGGATTTCACTTCTTTTGTAATTTGATGATTTCACAGACATGAGAAACATGAAGTGTTTTTTTCCAGCAGAGCAGAGGGCATTACAGCTGACCTGCTTTTTCATTTGAGCATAGAGAGAGATTCCTCATTGGTGTAACATCTACCAAAAACCAAGAAACACAGGTAAACATTGAAAATTATTTTAACTGAAGTGAGTATTGCCATAACCATCCTCACACATGCATTCTTTCATCCAGCCTTCTCTTAAATTCTCATTAATTACCTAAATGATTTGAGACTTGTCATGTTTATTGGGTCAAAGCCAATCTTCTGTGCAAGAAAATATAAGAGAATAAGGAGTTGATTATGTGACTAGTGTCTAGAAATGGACAGATCTTTTGTGATGAGCTCTCATAGTTTCACTGGGATATAGTGTACAGTGGGCTACAGGTCAACAAACTGTTGTAACCTGTTCCATTAAAATCCAGACTGACAAGGGAATGAATTCCATAGCGCAAGTATGTCAGCAGAGCTATTTCAAGAGAAAGACACCACTCACCTTAGCAGTGCATACCTGCGGGGATTCAGATGGAAAATATTCCATGCTGGACCTTTTGGACCCATTAAAAGCGAAAGTTCCCATTAAGAAGAAATGATTATTAGATTTCTGCTTCCCTAGGCTTCATAATGCCAGAGGAGCAGAAGAAACCATGAGCCAAATATTTCCACTGCTTTCACATTAAGGAAATAAATTTTTGTCTGTAGGGGACTTGATTCTTTTTTGTTTTGCTTGGGTTTTTGTTTGGGTTTGGTTTAGGGTTTTTGCTCATGATGCCTATTTTGCAGCAGATGACGCCTCCTGACACTCCCCAGCTGTAAACTCTGGAAAATAGGTGGCATTATAGGAGCTTACAAAAGTATTGATTTTTAAGAAAATGTTAAAACAGAGAGAAAAAGCAATGAACCATCCTTCCTAAGAGAGTAACATTCTCAAAAAGATGCTTATACATGTGTTTGTCAGAAATGAGGAGGCCAGAGATCAAACCATTATTAGAAAAACATACTGAAAAACCTTCATCTGACAGTGAAATTTCAAGCCTGTATTTTCTGTGTGTCATCTTGTCTACATTATGGTTTAAGCGTGTAATAGCTCAGTACCTAAGATTTCCTGCTGGGTTAAATTCCCACTTGCAGGTGAATTCAAATATCCTTTGCATAGGGCTTGGATAATGTCTGTATCCTACTTAAACATTACCTGTTTTTTGACTTGGAGCTGAGTGTAAATGTTCTCGTGTCATGCTGACTGCCTGTGCGCATACCAAAACCACACCATGCTTTAAAAGTAATGCTCTATGATCGAGTGCCTGTACAGTAAATTATTAATGTAGAGTTCAGATTAATGAAAACTGGTCCAACTACTGATTTCTCTGCTGCAAGGAACAACAATAACAGCCAACCAGCCAAACCAACAAAATACCCAAAAGATGGCTATAACAATTTCTAACGTGTATGTTTTGCAAGGAAATGTATAGCAGATAAGCTTTCAGAGCTTAAAAAGTCAGGCTGTTTTCTCTTTATATATGTATGTATAAATGTACATTTTAAGAGTGGAGAAAGGGGGAAAGGGGGAAGGGGAGGGGAGAGGGGAGGGGAGAGGGGAGGGGAGGGGAGGGGAGGGGAGGGGAGGGAAGGGAAGGGAAGGGAAGGGAAGGGAAGGGAAGGGAAGGGAAGGGAAGGGAAGGGAAGGGAAGGGAAGGGAAGGGAAGGGAAGGGAAGGGAAGGGAAGGGAAGGGAAGGGAAGGGAAGGGAAGGGAAGGGAAGGGAAGGGAAGGGAAGGGAAGGGAAGGGAAGGGAAGGGAAGGGAAGGGAAGGGAAGGGAAGGGAAGGGAAGGGAAGGGAAGGGAAGGGAAGGGAAGGGAAGGGATCTCTTTTCAATCAACAGAGAAGAAAAAGTATTTAAATATGGCCAGGATTTGACATATTTGAAATTTGACAGTGCAGAGGTAACTGAAAACAATGTTTCTTCAAATAACAAGTGTTGCAAAACAGCTGCCCAAAAGTCCAGATGTTTAGTCCTTCCCTCACCAGCTTCAATGAAACATCACATGTAAACAATACAGTACACTCTCTACAAAAATAAAATAGATGGAGAATGTCCAAGTGTGTGGCTGAAGAGCATTGTCAGGGTATGAGAAGGATGGATGGGAACACCCTCCCCAGAGTTTCCATTCCTCTCCCCTTTTCTCTCTCTCTATGTGCCAATTTGTGTTTTATAATATGATGAGTTACAGAAGTTTGTGAACCAGCGCAGCATGACCTTACCTCATACCCCTGTGAGAAGGCTGAATGTGAGGGCTGTGGGCCTGATTCCCCATGTACAATGTGGGTCATAACCTGTTATTTTTGTTTGGTTGTAGTGGTGCCAGAAGAGATATTTTTCTTGTCTGGATTCCAGTAATATATCTCACAGTTTGCCTTTTTTTTTTTTTTTTCATTACTTGGCTAACCTATCTTCTCAGCTTACATTTTCCCCAGTACTGGTGCTTGCTCTGTTGGCTACTAGACTGTTAAAATCTGTTGCAATCATTCCTCTCATGACGATGTGGGAGAATACAAGGCTGTGGCTGGAGAATTACTGTGTGAATAGTGGAGGGAAAGAATTACACATGCTTTGTGCAAAGCAGACCATTGGCTCATGCACTGTTAATTTTTTCCAGAACTTTCCCCTTACTGTCCTTGCACAGTCCTGAAAAAAAAAAAAAAAAAAAAAAAAAAAAAAAAAAAAAAAAAAAAAAAAAGAATTTTCCAGGATTCTTGCCTGGTGAGATCACCCTGATCCTAAATGGAAAAGTGGGAGTGTAAGAGAGCGATTTCATGTGTAGACTGAAGAGAAGAAAGCTTGGAAAGCTTATCTCTTCTTTGCTGTTGTGAAAGACTTACAACCTACCTATTCCAGCCCTTCTCACAGTCTGTGTTTGGTTCTGTAAAGAATCTGAGGTAAAGAGAGTAAAAGTAGTATGTTTCAATATGTGATTACACAACTTTAAATCACTTTATGCGATATTCAATGCATTTTGCTAGGAAAAGATGTGGTGAAAGAATGTGTTAGGAGAGAGTAAAGAATATTTACTCTCTCCTAACATTTGGATATCCCTGTTTTTGTGCTAGGCATTAGGACCAGTAGGTGTTTGTGTATGATGTCAAAAATTTGAAGAAAATGAGGAAAAGATAGGCACATTTTAAAAAAAAGCTATTTACTCTATTTTTTAGAGGAGTAAAGTGCAAGAAAAGTTTGTGATTACTAAGTTTGATCGAGTTGTACCAGATGTCTATATCTTATTTCAACTCCTTGCTGCAGATGTCAGTTGGACTCTAATTGTAGGTATGGTATGAAATACAGAAGATTGTCTGTTTCATGTCTTTTCAACAAGAGGAAAGTGAAGTCAAGTCTCAAAATATGTTTCAATTTAATTTTGAAAAATATTCTTTCCTTTTTGGGTTGTTGAAGCAGTTGAAGTTTTCAGTAGTTTATGACAGATTATTTTGTTTCTTTATATCTCACGTACTCCCCACAAATTCTTAAAATGCTTTACCTGTGGACAAAACACTGAACAGTAAGACAGATATAACACAAAAATTAGGTGTTGAGGCTATTTTGTACAGCAATTGTGATTGCTTCAGCCAATTTTTTCACATCCTAAAGTAGTTCCATGTCAAGCTGGAAGTCCAGCAGAACCTGGATGCAGTATCACCTGCATCAGCGCTCAGGTATAAGATAACAGCAAGCTTAAATGAAAGTGCTTGTGTTCCAACACCCTTGGGAAGCTTCAAGGGAGATAGGAATGGGGTTTGTCAGTACAGAGAGAGGAATTATACTATGGGACTTGCCAAAGGGTTTTGATGAAGGAAGAAGAAAAGAGATTGTGGGGAGAGTGGGACCATTGCTTGTCTCCCCCCAAAGCAGCATCAGGTTGGTAGATAACACATTTGCACAGTAGTCCACTTGTGCACTCAAGTCTGACAGACAAGTACCAGATTCTCAAGGGAAAACATAAAAATTCAGCATATGTAGTTATTTTATTACATACTGAATAGCTAATAGAACAGGTTAGGACTGCCTTCCTGCATATTTTCTGTCTCAATTTGAACATAGAGATCTCAGTTTAGAAAACAGAATTAAAGAGGTTTTACCAGAGCCTAAAAAGGACATAATTTGTGGATAAGAACTATTTAAATTAATGTGATAGACCCAGAGATTATGGCCTTAATTTCTGATAAATCTGGGGGGGAAAGGAGGCCAAAAAATATCATGTCCAATAATTTCATATATTATTTTTGAGCTACTTCAGGCAAGATCTGAAAGGCATTGTACAGACAAAAAGCTCCTCTCCAGGAAAGCTCAAGATAAACAAGTCGTACAGTCTGCTGTAGAGGGCCGTGGGCAAGGACTTTGTTTAAGAATAAAATAATCAGCTCTGAGAGGAGAAAAACAGGTGTCTTAACTGCCTTAGGTAGAAGATAACAACTCACCTGCTCCAAGGTCAAAAATCCACAGACAAATCATCTTGTCTTTGTACGTTGTTGGAAAAGTCTAGGAAATTATGTTGATCATGTAGAAACAGTTTCAAGGGGGCTGGTGAGAACAAACTGGAAAAATGTAGCTGATGAAAGAGAGCTACACAAACAACAGTTATTTAGTCTACAAGATAGCAGAGGGGGAAGAAACCAATACTCTAATCTGTGAAATTTCTGCATAGACAAGGGGGGATTAGTTGCAGTCCCTTCTACTACAGATGTTTAGAAAAAGCAGGAGGAAATAAGACTCAGGTTCAGCATGAGAAAGGACATTACAGTTATAAGGGTGGAGAGTGGACCTAGGGACTGACTGGACTAGGAGTCACACTGCATTTATCCACTCACTGGAAATACTTAAAAACTGCTTAGGTTTACAAGAATTATGGGAATTATTTGTCCTTGTAAAGCTGCTGTACACATAAGATGAGTTCTTAAGGTTCATTCTAAGTCATCATCTATGTACTGAGACCCTGAAAACAGGGGATTTTTGTCTGTTGCATTTAAAAATACCATGGCAGCGATTGTTATTGTGTATCGGGGTATATGTAATAGTATGTTCGTGTATGACTAGGAGACAGGAAACGTTGTGACAGACAATCAAGGAGCTGATGTCACCATCTTCCCCTGTTGTCTGTCTGTGGGTGTCACTTGGTGTCATTCCCCAGGAAAAGGGTTAGAGTGCAGCATGGTTCTTACGTGAACAGATAGGGGCTACTTTGTGTACAGCTAATGTGGGCACTTCAACATACATCCTTGTTTCATGATCCAGAGGGGTGACAGTCAGCAGGGCACAGCCAACAGACTGGGGACTATCATGCATGGGACTATCATGCAGAAGCTGAAAATTTCTTTGGTGCTTGATGCCAGAGTATTTTTCCTGTTGGATAATTTTTTCCTTCATGTTCAGGATGTCAGTGATCATGTTTCCTCTCATCCTCCTCTCAATACTTCTATGTTTTTACTCTCTGCAAATACATTCCGTAACTTTTGCTTCATTTCTCCTTGTGTGAATGTCTTTTAGTGTCATTAAAAGCTAAGCACAAGTTCAGGCCTGCTGTTTCAATTGTCTGTAATTGTGCCTATTCATAACTACCAGCCTTTTGGTCCCTGGCCACCCCATTTAATGCAGACAGGCTTTCTGTCTTCCCTGAGCAAGAGGGAGAATTGCAAGGGTTTTTTCCAGAAGGGAGAATAAGAGGAAATAGATCATCCTTCTAGGCCGTAGCCCTTATTTCCTTATATCTGTGGCTATGTGACTGCTTTTAATTCCTCAAGTTGCATAGGACTGAAGAGACACAGCTTAATCTAAAGTTCCATGCCTTCTTTCACCAAGGGTCAGGGGCCTGGGAGAAATCAAAGGCTACTAGCAGGAATGTTTTCAAAGCTTCACACACATTAGAGGCAGCTGGTGAAGTAAGAGAGGCAAACACGGGGAAGATAATGTTTATTGAAGGCTCCTATCCCACTACAGAAAAATATAGTTTATTCCTCTGCTATGGAACACACTCATTAAAACAGATTCATTACTCGTGGTGGAGAGATACTTTGCCTTGCTTCCCTCACTTCAGAGGAGTTGCAGTGATTTATGCTTGTAAGAGGTTTGTCCCACAAGTGATAAGAATGATAGGGTAATACTATCTCAATGTACACTTTGCATTCATAAAACATAAGATTGCAGCTAGATGTCCAGACACAGAAGATCAAATGATGAAGAAGGCATTTCAATGTGTAGATGAACTGAATTCACATCAAGAATTAAACTAAGTAAGGGAAATGCTGCTGCAGGTGCATAGAACAAAAAATAAATAAAAGTCTGCACTCCATGTTGTGTGGACTAGAACTTATGAAATGTTATAGTGTTAGGGAGAAATTTACCTTCTTTGATTCATTAATTTCTTTTTAAGGTGCTTCATTTCCCCTACCAATCATCTGTCAGTTATTTTTTTGCCACAACACCCCTTGAAATGTGGAAGTGCTTCAGCTTCACGTCTGGCTCTTGCCCTCTCTTCTACTCTGTGACCTTAAGACTTCAAAACTATTTTCTTTCCTGAGCCAGGAAGAAGGGGGCAGCTGGCTAGGGCTTTGCATTCATCTCTGTTTGTCCACCTATAATATGTTTGCTTTCCTTTTCCAGCTGCAGTTTTATCTTTCCCCCTTTCAGTCACTCATTATTTGGCATATATTGTGGGCTCAGTTCTCCACTTATTTAGTATGTGCACAACACTGTCTGTTTATGGTTTTAACAGGAAAGAGAGCTTGATTTGGTGCTGGTGCTTGTAAACATGCATTCTACCAACCTAAGTGGGGGTGAGTTGATGCAGGTCATGAAAATTCAGTAGAGATATAAGAAGTTTGCCGATATCAAGTTAAAATTATTTAAAAGAAAGAGGAAAAAAATCCCCCAGACAATCTGATTGAACATATCTGTCAACATGTTTGCTGGAAGGCAGAAGGGAGGGCTGAACAGCTGCAATCCCCTTCCTTTGTATTCTTATCAAACTGTGTGGTTATTTTATCACCATTCTTACTTTTTTCCTCATCTGAATCACTCCAATCTGAAGCCAGATTGTCCTGACTGTCAAGTCAGTTAGGCCAGATGAAATCTACGTGGATGGTACATGGATAGTGTCAAGGTTCTGTAAAATGAAAAGGAAGATCCAGCTGTGTATTGGATTGATTTTCTTTATTTGGTACTCTAGTTCAGAGGCAGATAGAGCAGGTGAGTAGGAGATGCCATTCATCAGCTATGCACAGATACATAGCTGTAGTTCTGCTAATTTAAAAGAATGGCTTTTGAATGTCACTAAATGGAACATAGAATGGTAGCGTAAGATATCTGGAAATGGACTGTTGTTTCAAACAGATTTCCATCATGTACTGGTGTTTTCAGACACAAGCACTTACGTTCTCATAGTTCATCCTGCAAATTGCAATGCACTCTGACCCTGGTTCAGTAAAGCACTTAAACATATGCTAAACTCAGATACGTTGATCTTGCTGTGTTTTCTTGCATGCTTAATATGAAGCACATGCTTAATAGCTTTGCTGGATTGGGCTTAGGGTTCTTTGTAGCTTGCACAATGGGATACATCACTCACACAGATAATCAAGGGTTTGAAAGCCTTCATAAATTAGCATCTGGTGATTTACTATAACAGCTAATAGCTATTGTTCCTATTGACAGCAAAGAAAAGAAATCCATTTTTAACAGAGTTCTCTTTCTAAGGTCACTTCTTTTGTCTGTAGCTTGTCAAGGCATTTATCTTTGTCTAAAATGAGAGTTAGTAATTGGCATAGCAGGGCCTTGAAACAGACATCTGTATGCACAGCAAACAGCATCACTTTTACTATGAGTTTCAGAGGCTGACCTGTCTTTAATTTGCTTTTGGAATTGCCCCTGAACTCCTTTGTGGTTTATAATCCAATATTCAGATGGTATCCCCAGACTTGTAAAAGTTCTTAATGTAAAGATAGGAAGGATCTGCAGGGTGCCTTACTGAGTCTAAGTGATCTGTGTTCCCTAGTGTGCCACTCTCCTGTCTTTGCCCACAAGCATGCACGCATCCATATTTAGTCATATCATTACATGAGATGCTCTTTTCTTAGCAAGGGAAAGGGGATGTATGTGTCTAGTTCAGAACAGCACATCTGAAAACACTGGGCTGCTGGCACACCTTATGTGACAGAATCTGCTGCTGCCACCATGATTTCTCTGTCCCCTTAGCAGATGCATTGCTAAATGAAGAAAGACATTTTGCAGAAATTTCTGGCAAGTCTTAGGGTAAAGTGAGAGTAAGCACTATTTAGAAATTATGAACTAAAACCCTGGCTTTAGCCTTTCGCTAAACTATCCTTTTCCCATATAACCTATTTTACTTGAATCTGCCTTTCATAATAAGATATAACTTGTCCCTATTGTTTTCTGTGATTGACCTGCATCTACTGTCACACTGTACCTGCTGACTGCTCGGATTATTCATTACCTGGAATTTTCTAGGGTTTTTTTCTTACCATGGACAAAATCCTTGTATGATCCACTGAAACTGACATTGACTAGACATAGATTATTTCAACAGAAATTCTGGATGGCCATGATAGCTAGAACATATATATATTCAATTATTCATTACATATTTTAGTTATATTAATATATTATATGTATATATTTATTACCTTGTAGAGAACAAATAGAAGTAATTCTGGATCAGCAAGCCTAGAAGTGGAAAGCTGCATTAGCAAGTTTTTATTCCCGCCATTAAAATACCTATTGAAAAATGAAATTTGGATACCTTTTTTTTCTGCATTTCTACCTGTGTAAGAACCTGTTGTTTTATCTTTCTATTGGTTTTTCAGCCATTAGTCATTACTAGAATGACTCTGCATCAGCTCTGTATACTTTGTCTTAAATTTACAGTGGACACATGCAAAGTTTTCTGAGAGACACTGCAGAAGTTTCTTCAGATGTGCTAGAAATTTCCCCTTAACTCAAAAGTGCTCTAGCATCAGATTACAGAGAGGATACAATCCCAACTGAAGGCCAGCTATATGCTTCCTGACTAGGTCTGGAGATCCACTCTGCATTTTAGACCTGTCAGTCAGACCTGTCGCATAACTCAGATGAGAGAGCTTTGTCTAGTCACACTGCAGTGTTTGACTGAGCTTGCTCATCTTCCACAGAAGCATTTAGCCTTGGCTGAAGCATTGAGAGAAAAGTGGACTGCCATTTCGTGACCAGACAGCCTTGTTCACTGACAAGGCTTTGCCTCTACTGTGATGGAAACTGGTTGATTTCAGATATGTTGCTTCATATTATGTGACAGATAATGATCATGATCAGTTGTTTTTTAACTCTCCATTTATTGACCATGCTGCTGAATTAACTGTGGGTGGAGTGTGATGAAGAAACTGAAGAAGTGGGCATGCACATCTGGGCATGTCAACATAAAAAGCATTAGTACTTTAGTGTTATTATAAAGCTAACATCACAAGTTATTAACAGAGATGCCTTGTCCTTAGCTTTTGTACCACTACATTCAATGACATTTTCCTTTTATCAGCACATGATTTTGACCACTGCATGATGCCTTTGCATCCTACATGCCAAGCCTCACTGGCTCAGAGGAGGAATCAGGCAGGAACTCTGTTTGCCCCAATCAGTTAGAAAGGAAGAATTGACTGATCAAGAGAGAATAGCAGCCCCTTTGATCCTGATGACGTGGAGCCACTCTGTTACCACTGTGCTGGCCAGCAGCTTTTGCAGCAGCAGGGCAAAGGTGGAGGAGAGGGATTAAGTCCTCTTCAAAAAGAGTGGATGATTTTGCAGGCCTTTGAAGCATGTGCGTGGTGTCCAGCCCTCCCTCCTCCAGCACCAGGTGCCAAAAAGGCAGCAGTTTGGGAGAGATAAACCCAGATGACAGCATGGAGCATTAAACCCACTGGTGCCCCAGCTCCTGTGTGAATGCAGCCAACCTCCTTACACATCAGCCACCAAGCAGGCTGAGCAAGAGCAAGAGCAAGAGCAAGAGCAAGAGCAAGAGCAAGAGCAAGAGCAAGGGGATCCTCAGTTTCCAGTCCATTTGCAAAGTGTTCTTTTAGGGACTAGGAGAGCAATCCCACAAGATCATATCTCAGCTGTGGCACGGTGAATGATGGCCTCTGGTGCCTCTCTCCCACTGCCTGCTGTTGTTCTGACAGAAAAACTCTGTAAGTAAGTAGGTAAATAGTAGGTCAATCCAGCTGGGCTGCCGAAGTTAGGTACTGGGAAGATCCCTAGGCACCCCACCAGGCACCTTGTTGATAGTCAGCATGTTGGAGGCTACTTAGCTATACATGCATAGACTACAAATGATGTGTCTGGCCTGTGGATATCAGAAAGTTCCTCTAAAATCACACCAAACTGAAATTTCTTCAATTACCCTTCCAAACCTTCTCTCGCTTATTTAAAAAAAAAATCTATTCCCCCCTCCAATAAAAGCCATTAAGGGGCTAAAATATTAAACTAACATGGTTTTGATTTTTTATTTTATGCACTTAAGTAACATGTTTTAAAGCTCTTTTCTGTGGCATAACTACAGCTGATGGTTTATACAGATTTTTTTCATTTTTTTTCTGCTTTCAAACACACAAGTGGCAAATATTGTTTGTTTTTCATTTATTAACCTGTTTTAGCCTGGCATAGTTTCAAAGACACTTGACAAGAGTCATATAAGGTGCTGTCATTTGTGCTTTTAAATTGTCCTAGGCCACAGAAAAAGTTAACGTGACCTAGTCATCCTTTGGTACTCAAGCTGCAGTTTATTAATCAAACATAATGCAGTGTTTGATTTGGACTCATGAGTTTTTTCTTATGGTACATGGCAGTGCTGGTGAGAGTGCAGATGGAGGACTAGTACCATCTCATTAAAAAGCCAGGGAAATGCTGGTCCCAGACACCTAACTGGTGAAAAGAAGACAGGGTCAAACAAGCTGGTAATTCAGCACATTAAGCAAAGGGATGCAAAAGGGAGTTTGTCTAGGAGGGAATAGATTCTATAGGGTTTCAGTGAGTGTTGGAGGGTGGAATTGTGGGGCAAATTGTGTGTACCTTCCTCTGCCTGATCCTTGAAGGAGGGACAAAAAGCTACTGATGCAGAACTTGGAGCTTGCATCTGGAAACCACCTGTTTCAAAGAAGTTTAGATCTTGTGCTCAGCAAGAGAAAATAAAGGGGGAGGGGAAGGCATGGGCAGGAGGATAACACAAAGGAAGATGAGATACTCTGTAGGTGGGAGGCTTTGCAGGCCTTTGTTTGTCCTGAAGAAATCTGTACCGCACAGGACATGAGTGAGTGCTGCCATCTCCCTTCACAGTTCCTCAGAGCCTGTGCATAGCTGCCCTGCCAGTAAGGATCTCCTCTCAGCAAAAACCCCTGTCAGCTGTCAGCCACGCACCTTCCCTTCAGCTGAACATTTGTTCTTCTTCTTGAAGCTCCCAGGGTAGAGATTTCAGCTTCCCATGCAGGAGACCATTCATGCTCAATTCACAGCCTGTGACCAGAAGTTGCTATGCACAGGGGTGATAGTGTTCAAACAAATATTTTTCTGCACTTCAGAATTTAGTGAAATTATCCAGTGCCTTGTAGTGATGTTAAATTTGTACATCCAAATGAGACATGATTGCTGAATGCACACTATTGATGGGAAGATATTTGTGCTTTCTTCTTATCATATGCACTTTGTACAAGTGCTTTTTAATATTAATGGTCACATCCCTAATTATTTTTTTTTTAATTGCATGACTTCTCTGGTCTTTGGTTCCCTCTTTAGCAATAGGTTGCCAGCGAAGTACTAGAATGGATTTAAAAAAAAAAAAAAAAAAAAAAAAAAAAAAAAAAAAAAGGAGGGAATTCCTGTACTTGCTGCATACAGCAGCAATCCTAATTATCCTGTTTTCTGGAAAAGCAGCAGACTCCTAGTGTCTCCAATGGCCATCGCAGCCATACAAGTATGAAATAGAGACAGATGCTGCCAATTGCATATCCCGTTTTTCCTTCTGGAATTTGTATAACTAAATCAGGTAATGGGGATTATCATTTGTATGGGGGTATAGCTGTGTAAGGGTAACTGTAAGTGAAAAACAGATGTATGATTGCAACTTAAACAAATGAGTAAGAGTTTGACATTTATACTAATGAATGGATACAAATTTAGAGAAATCCTGTGAAGCTGTTTCAGTGTCACTCCAATGTCAATGGGGCATAATGTTTCCTTTGGAAAGGAAAGAATCACAGGTTATTTTCTGACAAATTTCACTTTTCTGACTAAAATACTACTATGGAATCAGTAAACACCAGAGCTAGTCTTTACCAGAACTGCAAATACCAAGTATGAGCTTTATTTCTGAGGCTTCTAAGGAAACTGGTGAAATGGATGTAATTTTCACTGTTTTAATGAAAAAAAAATGAAGTATATCTTTAGGAAAAAAAGTAAAGTTCTTCTTATCTATAAAAACACAAATTCTTATCTGCATTACATTTGTCTTAAGCCTTATCTTATTTTATCTTACATCTTAAAGTTGGGGTTTTTACTAATTTGTTTACGAGATTGATCATTATCAATTTACTCTTGATCTAAGACCAAGAATCTTGGTCTATAACTTTTCTTTGAGCAAGCTTCTGTTCTTCCATCAAAATTTCCTTTTCTATATTTTCATGGTTTTTTTCTCTAGATATCCCACTAGACATTTAATATTGTTGGAGTGAACTTCATGAAATGTCTTCATTCTCTACAATATAATAAATTAATGAACATTTATTCTTGCATTTTATGTATATTAATATGTTAATAATATTTCCATTTGTCATGTCATTTGTCCATCAGTCTTTACTTTGTGTGAATTTCTTACTGTTATTGTCCACTGCATTGCTCATGTTGAGCTGAAATAAAATACTGTCCTGGTTTAGGGCAAATTTGGGAGGAAACCTCCAAATGGGGCTCTTCTGGAGAGCAAACCCAAATGGCCCTATCCCCCCCCCAGCCAGTCTGAGAGAAGAACTTCCTCAGAGAAAAATGGAAAAAACTATTTATTTAACAAACAAAATGCCCACAAGCATAAGGAATGAATAATATGAAACAATAAAACCTCTTGTTGCTCCGAAGAGAGAATGGCAAAACTGAGAGATGTCCTTGCTGGGAGTTAGCTCAGCTCTGTCAGCTCTATCAGTCCCAGTCCCTTCAGCGCTGGAAAATGCCGAGGTCCAGGCCTGGTGCTCCTCTGGGTTTTTCAGTCCAGAGCAGATTTAAACAGTCCCAAGAAAAAGGAAAAAGAAAAACAGTCCAGGAAGCTTCTTTGCCTCAGCTAGCTAGGAAAAAAAGGAAAAAAAACTCTCTGGCCGCCATCTGTGCTTGCGATGAACACACCGTCCCAAGGATGAAGAGAGGATGCAGAGGAGTGAACAGTTTTTCAAAACAAACTGCACGCTTCTTCTTTTCCTGCTCACTCTCAGAACCAGTCTTAAAGGTACAGAACACACAGCACACGGAACAGACGGGGATTAGATTGGGGATACAGACATCATAGTCACCCCAGGACAAATATCAAATAATAAAACCTTTTCACTGGAAAATTATGGCTGTAGTATTTTTAAATATAGCAAGGAGTACCCGTTTGTTTAAAATTCCTCAGTTAATTATGAAGCACAGCACTTCTTGAAACTTTCTTGTCTTCAGCTCCAAAACATCATGATCTGCAACCACAAAACCACTAACTTTTCCTTCTCATTTTCATAGGCTTTCATCCTTGATCACATCATTGAAATCACACTAATGAAATTTCAAACCTATGGGCTTTATAAAAGCTCTTAATTGAAACCAAAAATTTCTCTGAACCAGATGCACTTCTGTCCCTCAGTCAGAGACAACCCTCAAGCCATCCATGTCCCTTTTGGCTTTTCCAGCAATTCCAAACTCTGGTGCTCCTGGACCATCAGCAGTGAGTCTTCCAAGGCAGTTGATGCAATGTTGATATTTTGTCTCTGTCTCTGTTTGGAGGTAGGTACCTGTGACAGAGCACACACTCCTGCACTGCAGGGGTGTTGTTGCAGGGGTACAGTACAATGCTGATACAGCACCAGGAGTATTGTAAGCCCATCTGTAAGGCTTCTGCATGTATAAAGTGAATATCCACTTTTCCCTACCCACATCCCCTTGCTCTAGGAGATCCATGGGCATGCATCTGTTCTGGCATGGGGTCCTCCGTGGGCTGCGGGGGTGCAGATGTCTTACAGTGGTCCTCAGCATTGGCTGCACAGGAATCTCAGCTCTGTGCCTAGAGTGCCTGTTACCTTCTTTCTCCACTGACCTGGGTGTCTGCAGAGTGGTTTCTCTAACATATTCTCACTCAACTCTGCTCCTGCTGCAATTATTTTATTGCTGTGTAATAATTTAATTTTTTTATTATTCTTAAATATGTTATCACAAAGATGATAAGATATAGCCCATCGCTGTCACTGATGGGCTTGGCCTTGGCCAACAGCAGGTCTGCTTCTCAGAGAATCTACCCCTGGACCCCCCACTCTGCTGCAAAGACCTGGCCTCACAAAACCAGTGCACAACATTTGAGAGTTTCCGTCCTGACCTATTTATCCCAGGACATGGTAGCTGAGGAAAAGAAATTTGAGGGACTTCCCAATACACTTAAAAGTAAACAGAATTACAGAATTATTGAAGATTTTTTTGTTTGCTTCTTTGTTTTAACCTCATGGTATTTTGTTTGTTTATGTTTTGGTTTTGGTTTTGTTTGTTTTTTTTTTTCCTGGTGTCTTATTTGGCTCAAGAAAAATAAGGAACATGTTCCATTGTCTAGTATATGTTCCAAGTGTAACAGTGTAAGACCCTTTTTTTAGAGAGTTCTGTCACCACAGTGAGCTTGGGGTTTTTTTGGGGGGAGGGGGAGTTTAGAGCAGAGGGACAGAAAGGTCAAGGCAGAACCAACCAATAGCACTTCTGTGATAACATATTTAAGAAGAAAAAAGAAGATATTGCACACATGTAATTGCAGCCAAAGAAGAGACAAGAGAATATATGAGAGGAACAACAATGCAGCCACCAATCCAATGAAGAAGGGGGCGGAGATCCTTCCCTGCCCTTCCTTCCCCTTCCCTTGTCTCCCATCCTCCTTCCCCTCCCT
The DNA here is from genome assembly GCF_965231275.1 of Zosterops lateralis. Classification (NCBI taxonomy): domain Eukaryota; kingdom Metazoa; phylum Chordata; class Aves; order Passeriformes; family Zosteropidae; genus Zosterops; species Zosterops lateralis. Next base: position 52,296,645 of record NC_139800.1, read on the forward strand.
GTTCTCCTTCCCATTTCCTTTTCTTTTCCCCCAAAGATTGCATACAAAGATAATTCTGCCTCCACTCTGGCAAGGAGGACAGCCACAGGTGATCGTTCATTGCCAGAGTCATCATTTCAGAAGTCCTTCAAATCAGCTCAGATAGGATTCACAAGCTGTTTTTTAATTACTATGTCAGGAAACTCAATAAAGGCTTATAAAACCTTCTAATTGGAGGCAGACTTGCATGGCTGTGGGAGAGGTAAAGGAGAGAACACAGTTTCCCTAGGCTGGCACTTCAGAATCTTGGGATCTCGTTGAAGAGAGTCATCAGCAGTGAGAATTTATGATGTATTTTCAAATCCTAAGATGATGGTGATATTTTCTTTAAAATTATTGTATGTGCGTCTAAGCAAAAGCCCTTCAAATCTATTCTTTTGAAAGTAAACTGTGTACAGGAATGGAAAAGGAAACACCAATCACCAAAACAGAAAATAGCATGAAACTTGTTCTGAACATATATGTCACCATTTTTTAGATGGTTAAGGATTTAAAACTTTATGGGGCTTTGCAAGACAAGACAATGACATAAACCCTTTCCAGCCTTTCCAAACAGAATGTTGCTTCTCATTAGCTGAGGACAATAGGATCAAAGATTAAAAACAAAGTCATTGCCCAGTATAAGAATGAATTATTAGATACTTCCCATTGAAAGACTTTTTGAGGATGCTTGCTTATTCACAGAAATGTTTTTGAAAAATGCATTTTTCATTGGTGGAGCTGTGGTGTTTGTTTAATTTTCACAATAAGTGGACAAAGTGGACAGAAATGCAGAACTAAACTAGTAGCTGCTGTCAGTCATTGCTAAGGCCTGATACCAACTCTGCTACCATCTTGAACACCCAGAGCTGCATATGACAAAGTGGATATTTAAACTGGGTACAAACCCCAGCAGTTAAAAACCACTCTTTAATTTTCATTTTAATGCAGAGTAGGCATGGACACACGGAGCTTTAAAGAGAGTGGAAACCTGGCTTTGAAGCATTGATTTACCTTTGTGTGGCAGCCTATACGGCATGGCAGAGAGCCAGCTGCTCCATAGACAGCTGCATTTGCTCTGGGACAGCTGGATGTCTTTAAGGCAGCAATGGGAGCTATTCTAGCCATCCTCACATATAAGTCAGACACTGATGTTGGAAGGCATTAAAGGCCTTTGGGACACTTCACCTTTTAGATTCTTCATTTTCTAGAAGTTAGAAGCTACCACCCCATTGACAAGTAAGATTTATAACCTTGTGGCTCCACAAAAATTCTTTAGTATCTAATATCTAAGTTAGACTGAAAAGCACTTGAGTAGAGACTCAAAGATGTTTAGAAAATTATTTAGGCTCCTAAGTTCAACTGTACTTTGATACATTGTTGATTTAGCTGCAATACGAGAAATTCATCTGACTAAAAATTTGCTTTAAAACTTATACCTGGCTTTAAAATGAAGACTCAGATTGTTGTTTTTTCAATGGTTTATCTTCTTCTGTTTTACTTATAAGAATATTTATCTTATTCTTTCTTATGAAAGAAAGAATCTCAGTGTTTTACTTTTTTCTTTTGGGATAAGACTTTTTTGAGAATATTTGAAAATTCTATCTTCATCACAAGACAGCAATTATTTTTAAAATTTTATTATTCTTTTATTTTTTTATTTTGGTAAAGTTAAGCTTAACTTTGATCAGTAAGATGTAAGTAGATCTTGCAAATAAAATTCTACTCTCAGCAACCTAAGAAAATAACACTTGATTCAGTGAAACAATACCAATCAAAAATACCTAAACCTTCAAAATCACTAGTAAATTAATTTTCTTCCATGTTTTATTCCAGTACTGATTCATAGAGATGGCTGCACCATGTAAAAGCCCCCATCAAAATGCCAGGTATCTAAGAACAACTGAGGTCAGACTTCCCTTTTATTATTTTTGTATTAAAAAAATTGAGCTGAGACTTTAAAATCATTCTCTGAAATGAACGGTAGAATTGAACCAAATATTCTTTATCTTCTGATGATTTCCACATGACTTCCTACCATGTTATTATGTATGTTGCTTGTTATTTTTTCTTTATAAATTCATTCAGGAAATTTAGCCTATTTTCTTTCATATGGTTTCACAGAATCATCTCTAAATGGGTACCACTGACTTAAAACTCCCAGAACAATTTTGCAAACAAGAGTGGCTGTTTAGCTTCTAAATCATTTTGGCATTTCTAAATATTTGAACATTTAAGAAGAAAGCAATATGCCACCAGTGTAAGGAAAGAAGAAAAAGGAGTGGAGGTGGAAGAGAACAGAAAGATACAAGAACTAAAGGCACTAAAAATAAGATAGGAAGAGTACTGAGGCAGAAGTTTGTAAAGTTAATGCCCTGTACTGTCACCTCCCTTCCTCTGCTGAGAGTTCCTGCATTTAGTGTCCACTCAGCAAAAAGAATGTACATCTTAATAAATTCAGTACAAAATGTGGTGTCTCATTTTTAAAAGCCTATAACAATGGATTGTCATTACTTTGCCAGATTTTGTTCTCTAGAGGCTCAGGGTGTGGCTTGAATTTCCTTCTGCTGGCACAGTGCTGTGGCAAAGGAGGAGCAAGGACTGAGAGCTGTACTGAAAAAGCAATGGGCATTGATTGGGCATTGACTGAGCATTGATTGGGCACTGATTAGCATGATTAGCTCTTAAAGAATTGATCACAGTTTGCCTCAGCTCATGTCAGGGCTCAAATCAAGCCATGCCATACCACTTTCAGCAGTCTCTTGCTAAAGTTGTCAGAGTCTCAACTGATTGGCCAGATTCATTATAATTGTGGGGTTTCTGCCATCAGTTGGTTGTGGTGTTCCCAGAAAAATACCCTGGTTCCTGATTTTAGAAGCAAGGAGTGATGCTGCAGCTCCAACAAGACCAGTGTTAGTTCATGAAGATGTATATGTAAGCACTGTTGAACAGTGAACATCCATCAGAGGAAGTATAGAAAAGTTACTATTATGCAAATTGAGTGTCCAAGACTCCTTCTCTCTGAGCAATATCTCAACCAGCTGTGGTCAAGAAAGATGGCAAGGCCCAATGGTCATTGGTTATAACCCTCTGGATAATTTCCAGATTGTCCAGTTCATGTTCAGAGAGGAGATTTCTACTGCCATTTGCTAGCAGGAGGTGAAAAAGACTTCTTTCCACCCTACAAAATCCCTTTGATCTCTACAAGACAACACATCTGGTGTAAGTTCAAGTGACTTCTCAGTTGCCTTAGGTCAGGAGCTCAAGGCTCAGGCAGCCAGACAAGCCCATTTATCTTGGGCAAGTGTTATGGCCTGAGTTTGAAATTAGGAGAGAACACAGGCTGGCAGGGCTCTGGTGCTATCATTTGCCATCCTTCACATGGGCTGGTGTCTGGGAGTGCCCTGGATCCTGCCTTTCTGTATGCTTGGACTGCTCATGTCTAAAGCAGCAGTAATCATCTTATGCAGCTGCAGGTGATGCTGAGCTTCTGGACATTCATCAGGTGCTACTGGTATTTTTCAGTCACCATTGCACTATACAGGCCTCCTAGGGTAACATCATTGAAGATGAAGATGATTAATAACAAACATTAGCAATCCCTTATAAAGAACAGAACCAGCTATAACCATTGCCTCAAAATGAAGAGTTAAATTCTAACCTTCTTCTAAGTTGGAAATTAGTCAATAAAATAAATTCTTAAGAATTTTATTCCTTCCCTTCTTAATTCCCCTGTCTAGATTTCCTGAATGATAGCTTAATAATTTACTGCCTACCCACTCTTTTTTTTTTTCCTTTCCCTAACACTCAGTAGAAAAGTATTTATGATACCCAGATTCTCCTTTCCACAACATCCTTATTATTTTTTTACTTAGCTTAAAATTACTAACCCTTTCTCACCTAGTCTTCCAGTTGGAAAGATTAGTCAAACCTATACTGCTGGTCTCTGCAAAATTAGCTCCCCTTGAACTAGGTTTTCCCTTGCATGGTTCAGCTTTCAGAAAACAAAATTAATTTACATGGGTCAACTTTGTCAATTACAGCCTTATGTTCAGGGCACCACAGCAATGTGAAGAAATAGGCTGAGATTCACTAAGGAGAATGGTGAATGCACGATGAATAAGCCTCCTTGACGTGGCTGACCTAGAGCACTTAGCTTGTCTCTTGAACATGCCATGTTTTGCAAATCATATCAAACATTGCATGAACTCTCATATTTTGAAACAGTCATCTGTAAGTCCAAGTCCAGTGCTCCACTCCTGGGTGTGCAGGACTCCGAGGTCTGGTCTTATGTTAGAGAAGTCCATGGTCTTGGAAATCCATATAAGTCTATCAGCTTCTCCTGTGTCCTCCTGCATCCCTATTGTTGGACTCCTGGAGATCAAGGCTGAGGTGAAGATTACAAATAAAAAGATAAGTTGGTAGTGTCTGTGTGACATCTGCTTGTAGCACTTGAAAAATAAAACCCCAAAACTCTCAGAACTGTGTGACTGGAAAGAAATTATGTGTGAGGCAGTAAGTGCAGCAGGGTTTGCATTACTCTTAAGCTCCATGAATGTTACCTCTATTTGGGGATGCCACAGTTCAGTTGATTGAGTGAAGAAAGTAAGCACTTTTGGAGCCAACAGCTGTAATTTCACATTTGTGGACTGGGCAGGAGGACAACTTTGTTTCCTGAACATTTCATTATCACAACACTTTCTTTTTCTCCATCTTTTTCACTTGCCTCTCCAGCCTCCCCTGCTGCCTCAGCCTGGTTTATTTGATTTATTGTGAAGTCACTGGGGAAGCTCAAGTTACAGCTTTGAAGTACACAGTGACTTAAGGGTCCTTGGCATGCACACACTTCCCCTGCCTAAGTTGCATCAGGCTTTGCCCACTTTCAGAGAGGCCCTTTCCTGAGTAAAGGAACAGACTTTTATAGTACTTGATCATTACAAATTACCTGTGGGCCATACACCAGACTTTGGGTTTTCAACAATTTAGGTCTGGGTTTTTTATTTATTTTTAGGTATAAGGCATGCATAGAAGGCTAGTTTTTGGGAAAACTAAAAAAACTCCAGAGCTAAAAATGGCTGTATTTTATGCAGCTATATGAAGTTATCCAATTAACATCCTAAGCAGTAATAAAAGGAAATACATTATTCAAAACAATGAATAAGATCCTGTTCTAAAAATTTCTCTTTTTTTTTGATGGGCACATTTGTTTTCAAATTCACAGATGTGACTTTCCAAAAACATAGCTGCCTTATACATCTGCCACATGACTGTTTTTTTGAAAATGTCTTCCAGAAAATCAAAACAAAGAAAAAGTATTTATATACACAAATCATCAGAGTAACATTGGAGATTTGCACAACCCTGGACAGCAAGCACAGAATTACCATCACAACACATTTTTCCTGTGGTGAAGTGGGTGCTTTGGCTTTTTTTTTTCTATTCTATTCTATTTAATGCATAAGCAAACCTTTCACCAACAGTGGTTAAATACTCAAAAAAAGATATATACAAGATTGTTTTGTTGTCTCTGCAGATATATATATGAATACTTTTTTAGTCATACAAAAATCTACAGGCTATGTTTACAAATGTGAATTCTATCTTAGTCTGAAAAAATTTGTAGATTGGTTTTGGTTTTTTTCGAGGAATCTGAGATAGATTAAGTTGCTTCCTAACCTTTCGAGCTCATTGGAACTGAACTTGTTATTATTCTCTTGAAACTTCTCTTGAAAGCACAAAAACATAATCTAGATTTTTCAACCCTTTGTCATAGCAGTCAAGATGTTTTGGATGACAAAAATTATCTCTGCTGATGCTTCTCATAAAAGCAGAAGCACAGTTAGTGCCACTTTGTTCTGGTTAGTGCAGGCATCATGTGATAGGCGAAGCACTTGTAGGCTAGATTTATAACCTAATTCCAAGCGTCAGAGTTTGTGCTGAGGAGATATGGAAAGATTAGAAGTACATAAGTACTTCTACATAAGTACATATTGCAAGAAACCTATTGTGCTTTCCATGCATCAGTCCTTAACCCTGGCATAGTGTAATAACTTTTCTCAAATAAACTGGCAGTTCAATTCTACTAAATTGCCAGCCTATAGAGAGATTTGTACATAAAATTTTTATGGTTTTGTCCATTGAAAAATATGAAACATTTGGAAAGTACTTAAAATTTTTTTAGTATTCCACTTACCAGCACTTCTAGCCAAATCACCAGTGCTTCCTTGAGTATTTCTTTCTTGCGGTGTACAAATTGTGTATGGAATGCTGGGCATAGCAACATTTGACAAGAACACTTCATCTGAGTCATGCTTTCCTGTCGTTCAGAGTGCTTGAGCTTGAACTTTGCTGAGTTCAGAAGGCGGTTTGTTCTGAGGCTCAGCAACTGTGTCTGGCAGGAACTAGTCCACTGTCTGGCTGGTACCTTGTGCTCCTGCCCTGCCTAGGGGATTCCTTGCCTAAAATGTGCTCTATAAACACCATTATGGCTATTTGAATCTGTCAGGAGATACTTAGCAATTAGGGAGCTTTCTGCTGAGACCTTGACCAAATGCTGGAGCAAACATTTTGATATGCAGTGTATGATGCTCCCTTTAGTTTAACATTCAAACAGCAATATGTTTCCATGGAAAACTCTAGGTAGCTCAGGGAAGAAAAAAAAAAAAAAAAAAAAAAGGTTGTTTGTTGGGTTCTGGATCCTATTTTTTATTTTTTAAATACACACGGCAGTTCAGGGGCAAATTGATTTCAGAACTTCTGTTACAGAACCCTGCTGAGAATCCAGCCTCTGGGATGGAAAACAACTTGCCACATACATACCCTCATGCCCACAGCACTTGGTGTACATAGCTCTTGCTTTCAGAAACAAGAAGCTGATGCCTCTGGGAATCAGTTTCTGAACCAGCAAGGGTTAATTGTGCCCCACTCCTTTAATTACTGAAATACAGCATGTCTGCAGAACCCGCTCCAACCTTGTGCAGGAAATTATGAAGTGGGTTGGAAGTGTGCAGTAGTTTGAATGCCTCTCTAATTTCAGCATCAATGAAACCTCTTGCATTTCCTCTGCTTTTTCCAGTGTCTGCATGGGCACTGGTGAATTATAGGGACTAGCTAATTATTAGGTAGGAACTAGCTAGTTTAGCAAGGTAAACTGTAATAAAACTGGAAGTGTAACACTTGGTTACAGGATGTAATGAAGACATCAATTATAAGGACTGGTGATATACGTTTTTTATGTCTCCAGGATAGGCTTAATACTGGAAAACATGATTTTCTTCAAAAGAAATTTGTTAATCTACTGTTGGTGTTTATCAAAGCCAATGAAGATGATCATGTTCTCCAGTCTGACCTTCAAAATCTATGAATTTCTGAACTGTCTTTTGTAGCAAGCGGTTCTTTCACTCTATTAAACTAGTTCTAATTATTTATATTTATCTTCTTAGGGGAACAGTACTTGGTTATGTGTGAGCCCATGAAACTAATTGTTGTGTCCTACCTGATGCTGAAATCTCTCCCTTTCCAGAACTTTCGGGGTTGCTATGGAGGGGAGACAGAAGGAAAACCAGAAGAAGGTTGCTTTTCCTACAGCTGCCTAGCTTGGATTTCTGTGCCAAGAGGTCTGTAGGACAGATGCTCTTTTTACTGAGGGAAAGCATGTGGTATTAATGAGATCTGCAGTAATGCATTTTTGATTCCAAAGCTACCCCAAAGGGAGGTGCTTCGAGGATTAATGGAAAGCAAAACAATAGTTGTCCTGTTAAAATTTCATTTATTGTCCAGTTTATCAAGATTTCTAAATACAAAGTTATTTATGTTTTCAGGATGTGTGATATTTCATTCCTGGAGTGGTTTTTCCTTGAGAATTTGCCTGATGAGGTAAAAAACAAAGACTATATAAGAGAAGGAAAAATCTTTTTTTAATGGTAGGGACTTCCTCCTCAAGACTTTTTGTAGTGCTGAGAAAAGGCAAGAAGAATTTTTCCTTTAGCTGAAAGGAAAGCACTAGTTAGTTAATTTTGTTTAACCCTGCATTTCTTGAGCACTCCAGGATAGTTCCCACAGTTAGATAGGTCAGCCAGGAGAATAAAAGAAGCACACAACTGCCTTGCCTCTCATTTCTCCTGTTGTTTTCATGAGAAATCTCATATCCCCTATGATATCAGCTAAAATAACATCTCAAAGCATGCCCTAAAGCCTTAACAAACCAGCAGAGAACTGTTTTCCACTGAAATTTGCTTTTGGCCTTAGGCTTCTGTTTAGCAGAGGAAAGTAAGTATATAAGACGATTTTTTGGGTAATCAAAGTTTTGGTACAAAATTTTTCAGCTTGAATCTTTTGGAAGTGTACTACTGCTAGCTGAGCAATGCAGGATGCTCTGAATATTCACCAGTTTTCTTTAAACTATTTCCAAAGGAGAGATCTGTGAAAAAAATCAACATTTTCATGCAGATGGAAACAGATTTTTTTCTATGAGAAGATACAAAGGCCCAAGGGCATTCTCAGTAACAGGGAAAATTATTTGCAGTTGGTCAGACAAGCTGTCTGACTCAGGTAATCTACAGTTCATCAGGTCAT